>NC_136413.1:21750000-22345000 GCF_051521515.1 Lactuca serriola | reverse complement strand
TTGGTTGAAAGAAAAAAATCATATTACAATTACCATCGATGCGACATAACTCATTTCTTCAAATCATCATATTTGGATCGTGAATGCTTCAACTATATGAAAACTTTTGAATCACAATACCTTCAAATCCTTCTTACATGTAAGATTTTATATAACACAAAAGACACAAAAGGTTGACCTTTTTATAGTAAACTTTTCACTAAATGCTAATTAAACGTAATATAAGTTATAAAACTTTTGTGTGTTAAATCATAATTAAGAAAACTTTTGAGTTGTATTAGTTAAAAAAGGGGGTTTCAAATGAATGTGATTTGAGAAAGTTAAAAAAGTGGGTTTCAAATGCATGAGATTCAATAAAAAAATGCTAGCTTTATAAGTATGTATATATATATATATATATATATATATATATATATATATATATATATATAGAGAGAGAGAGAGAGAGAGAGAGAGAGCTGGGTTCAATTGAGAAAATAAAAAAGGTTGAGAATGAGGGAATCATTCTCAGCCAGTCATTTAATCTAAGCATAAAAGACACGGTGGCAAACTTGTAAATATCGTAATAACTTTCAATCTCAAATACGTAACTATAGAGAATTCGATAACTGTTCGTTCATCATCAAAATTTTTCCTCCAACCTTCAATAATCATCCAGATTTCTTCAACTAAACCGGATTTTCTTCGCTGTTCATAAAATTGGAATCGGAGTTCTGGACTCCCAGTCACAGTCGACATTGAGGGACTTAGAATCGGTAATCACAGGTTCCCAATCGGATTTTCGGAAATCAAAATCAAATTGAGAAATCGATCAGAGATAGGATGTCGCATCAGAAGTCGAAATAGGAAATATATGATGATTTGGAATTGATAACTTGATGTTTTTAACATTTTTAAAATAGTTTACTTGTTTGCACTCCAACTGTTTGATGAAATGCATAATCTAAATTAGCACGTTATATTCACATATGAATATGTTTTCTCACCTGAATCAGTATATGATTATTAGAAACACAAAACAAATATGCAAGTCTGTATGTTATTCATATGTGAATAACATATAAAAATTATATATATTTGCCAAAATACCTTCAATATTCATAAGTGAATATACCTTGTAATATTCATATGTGAATATATTGCGTAATATTCGTAAGTGAATATATCATCTAATATTCACAAGTGAATATACTCTGTAATATTCACATGTGATATACAATGTAATACTATGTAATATTCACATATGAAATATCATTTAATACTCATAAGTGAATATACCATTTAATATTCACAAGTGAATATAGTATGTTAATATTCACAAGTGAATTCATCGTCCAATATTAAAATATGAATATACTATGTTTATTATATGCTATATTCATATATGAATGATACTTAGATTGTAAAAAAAAATCATATTTTTTATTCATAAGTGAATAACGAATGTACTGTAATAAAACCTGATGCATTGTTATTCATTTATGAATAACGATAGCTGAAAATATAAAAAAATAAATTTTTTATTTTATCTTAAAACTATATCAATATGGATGTCTATTTGTATAGAATAAAAAATCATGAATTTTGGTATATTTAAAATTATTTTTTGATAAAAATAGCTTATAAAAATAAAAAAAAAAAACGAAAAAACTATGTTTTTGTATATATTAAGGTAATGATTAGCATAGTTTAAGGAAATATGTTATGTTGGAAAACAAATTTGTGCATTTGTTTCCCATTTCCGCCGGTACGTTGGAGACTTTTGCGGCAAAAATAAATGATTGGCTGAGAATGATTCCCCCATTCTCAACCTTTTTTTTCTTTTCTCAATTGAACCCTCCCCTATATATATATATATATATATATATATATATATATATATATATATATATATATATATATATATATATATATATATATATATATATATATAAAAGAAACGACTAAGATTAAATACATCTATATAAGTGTTTTTGTGTGTGTATGTTTCTTAAACTGAATGTAATTCGTAATCATTGAGACCATAGATTCACGATCATTTTCCAAATCTTTCTAGTATATTTTTATACTAGTTCAATAGAATATTTAATATGGTTTTGTATTTAAAAAGTACGAAAAAGTACTTCTTAGTATTTTATCTTTCATAAACCCATAATAAAAAGATGACAAATTATTTATTTGATGTAATATGTTTATTAAGATATGTTAGAAATTTCCTTTTAATAAGAATAAACATTTAAAAATTTAGAACGAGAACTGTAATTGCTAATATTAATATTAAAAGCTGAGAGTAAAAAAAATAAATCAACTTATATAAAAAACTTTTAGATTTTGTTAACTAATTTCAAATAATTTCTAGTTATTTAACGAAAGATTGACACGAAAGACTTAAGTGGAACATATAATGTCACATGAGGTAGTCATGATGAAGTAATGTTGGATTTAGAGAGAGAGTATGATTTCATGATTGGAATTCATGAACTCTATGATTGATCCATAGGGATTTGATTCCGGAAAAGAATACAACAAATGCAAACACTTATAGGTTATCATGCTTATGACTTGTGAGTAAAACGTAATCTTAATATTTTTGGTTTCTTACATCTTTTCATTATATTTTGAATTATTTTGTCGTATTAAGAATGTTATTTTTCAATATCCGTTAAAATATGTATTTGTTTTGCAAAATAAATAAATAAATAAATATTTAAATAAAACCATCATACTTCTGACGGCTTGACTGATAAATCTGTACCTATGACATTTGGGTATTCGGTTGTGGTTCAAATACGAACTCTGCTTAGTTCAATCGGTGGCAGATTCGAAGACTAAGATTGTAAACCAACTGCATGTTAAAACAAATTATTTTATTCATTTAGTTAAACTGAATAGACACGAATAATGGTGTTGTTCGTTAATGATTATTTATGTTTGTTCATTTACCTTCGTTTAAATTTGTTTAATATATTATATTAGAAATATAGTACAAGTGATGAAAATGATAATGATGTTTTTAAGAATGGTTCTAAGTTTTTCAACTTTGGAATTTGATAAATCTGTGATCAATATATTAGAAGTGTTTAGATCATGTTTTAGGATTTTTGATTTTAAGTTTTTTTTATGTTATTTATGTTTTGTTTATTTATGATCGTTTATATACGTTTATCATCTTAACGAACCAATGCGTGTTTTAATATATTAAAATTATCAGGTTTTAAAATTATAATTTGGTTAATTTGAAACTAGGGACTAACATACAATTAGGCAAATTTACTCAATCTATAGGTAATGTAAGTCTAGGTTGTCGAACAATTGAGGAACGAATACAATTTTGATTTAGAAAACTAGACTATCAATTTATCTAAAAAATAAATGTATACAGGGGCCAGGTTATGTTTAAACCTAAGTAAACTCAAATCAAACTATCAAATGAGAATAAAAGAAATTGATTTTAATCAACATTTAGAAGTTCTTCTACATAGATTTTATTCCTTTTTTTTTTCTTATGGTTGATTAAAAAAATACAATGGATTTATGTCGTTTATTACTAATTTCTAAATTGATTAGCTGTCTTGATCTAATTAACTAACACTAGTAATTATAAAGGTTATTTACTACAATGTGCATGCTACAATGTGCATGCAAGCAACTAACTTTATAACTAATTATATAATCGAATTATGAGATACTTAATCTAATAATTAACTTCATTAGTCATTAGAATTATCTACTTTCTTAGACAGATATAAAAGAAGCTTATTTTAATCAACATTTAGAAGTACTTCTACATAGATTTCATTCCATCTTTTTTTCTTATGGTTGATTAAAAAAAGTACAATGGATTTATGTCGTTTATTACCAATTTCTAAATTGATTAGTTATCTTGGTCGAATTAACTAACACTAGTAATTATAAAGAAAATTTACTACAATGCTCATGCAAGCAACTAACTTTATAACTAATTATGTAACCGAATTATGAGATATTTAATCTAATAATTAACTTCATTAGTCATTAGAATTATCTAATTTCTTAGAAAGATAAAAAAGAAGTTGATTTTAATCAACATTTAGAAGTACTTCTACATAGATTTCATTCCTTTTTTTTTTCTTATGGTTGATTAAAAAAAAGTATAATGGATTTATGTCGTTTATTACCAATTTCAAAATTGGTTAGCTATCTTGGTCCAATTGACTAACACTAATAATTATAAAGGATATTTACTACAATGCTCATGCAAGCAACTAACTTTATAACTAATTATATAATCGAGTTATGAGATATTTAATCTAATAATTAACGTCATTAGTAATTAGAATTATCTACTTTCTTAGAAAAATGATCTAAAACATTCTTACATCTTTTAGCTTCTAAGTATTATTATCTTAAACTATGATTTGATTAATCGCTGGTCCTGGAATTTTTTTACAATAAATTTGTTATGATTCAACTTCATACAATCCGAATGATCCTCCAGATTACACAAACTCGGCCAAAGGCAATAATAATCAAAACTCAAACACATAAAGATTTGTCATTAAACAAACATAATAAATCCAATTTTATTAATTAAACCATATAATCAAAGGGTTCATCTACATCTAAGAAGAAGTAAATTGGTATTAGCCCATAATCTTAGCTAGAAAAATAAACGAAATCATAAGAGAATACATAATGTAAAACGAATGATTAAAGTTAGTAGTTTTGTGCTTTGATCTCTTATGCTTGCTCTAAATAAGATCATTAGTTTCCAGAAGGGTTTTGACTTCAAAAAAAAAATCATTACTTGACTTATCTCTCAATTTAGCATCTTTCGAAATAAAGGATAAGATTTATTTATAGTTGCTAGAAATTGTTGTTTCCGCGTCGTGTAGGGTATATGTCTGTCGTGGTTTTCATACTTCCTTATAAGAATCAAAGTATATAACACTTGTATCCTCAGGTATAACTCTTTGAAGTTTAAAATTCTCATTTTTGTATTTATGTGTCCTACACTGAGTGTAGAATAATCCCTACACTAAGCGTAGGAGGAACATGTCATGTGAGGGTTTAATGACCTATGCAGAAAATAAGTTAAGCTACGTTAAGCATACTTGCGTTGCACCAAAATCCTAATTCTTGAGGTTGTGATCCCTATTTAAAGGCTTGAACTCTTTGAGTCCCTCTCCATGCTCAACCTCCACCCTCTTAATCAGTCATCTCGAAACCCTAGCCACCTTGTAAGAGTTTTGAAGCCTTAGAGTGTTTTGTGTGCTCATTGAAGGAAGAAGGTGTTTGTAGAACCAAATGTATAGTTTCAAGGTGCGTAGATCTATGATTTGGAAGCCAACATCTATCTCCAAAAGTTATGAAGTTCCCATCTTGGTGTTCTTTCATGCTAGATCTAGTTTGGCCATGGATTTGTATGATTTTTGTCCCTTAATATTGGTATTTGAGAGTATAAGTTACTCCAAACCATTTGAATGCTATTTCCAAATGTTTTTGGGGTTGTTGAGTCATAAAAGTGAGAGCTTGATAACTCTTATCCATCCATGAATGAGTTCTTGAGCATTTGAATACTTTATAGACTTAGGGTTTGGTTGTATTGCTCTTTGTTGGCATTAAAATTGATAAAGTCATAGACTATATCCATTAGAACGTTCATTTAGTCCACATAAGAATGTTTGAGGAGCTAACATCTATATTAATAACTTAATGAGTTTTTGGACCTCAGATGTCTATGTTAAGCGTAGATTTCTCTACTCTAATCGTATCATAGATTTTTCTATGCTATCTGGAGCTCTACGCAAAGCGTAGAGCAATGGGTATGCTGAGCGTAGGTCAATTGATGGTTGATTGTTGACTTTTTGACTAGTTTGAATTTTGGTTAACTAAGTCGGGTTTTAGTCTTAGAAGGGCAAAATGTTCTTTTGTCCCTTGGAGGTTTATTTATGAACCAAGACCCATTGAGGGTTAGCCATTACCTTAATTATTAATTATGGTTTCATTGTGGATATGTTTAGTGTGAGGAGTTCCAGTATTAGCAAATCAAGTGTGTGATTGTCTTGTCTGGAGATTGAGGTGAGTCTTCTCACTATATTATGTAGTTTGCTGGATTGTCTCTATGACTCTTACATAAAATATTGTGGTTGGATCACAACACCTGTATGAAAGATTGTTTTTGGATCACAACACTTGTTTGACTTTATGACTTGCATGGAAGACCATGGTTGGATGATGGCAGAAAGGTTATGGCTGGGCTATAATCTGTAAATGACTATAAGACTATGGGTGGATTGTAGCATTCACATAGGGTTGAAATACACCCTTAGAGTTGGGCCCACTGATATGTATGGTATGTGTTATTTGGGGAACTCACCAAGTTTTGTGCTTACGATTTTGCGATTTAAACATTTTCAGTTACTTCGAATTAACTTGACTGCAGAACATTCCACTGATGACTTTTCCGCATTGTTTATTAATATTCCACTCTGATTTTTGAGATACATTTTACCATGATTGATTTTGGAACAAATTTTGTATGGATTTGATGGTTTGAAAATGAAATTTTTTATTACTATTTTTGGGATGTTACAAGTTGGTATCAGAGCATTGGTTTGAGGAATTCAGGCACCCTCTTGAGTTTGTTTGAACTCAAACTGAGGAATTTATAATATTTTTAAAAGAAAATAAATTTTCTAAAAAGAGTTTTTAGAAAGAAAGGGGTGCAATGTGTGTAATCAATCGAGCTCAAGTAAGTGATTCCCAAAATACCCGTACATGAGTATCATGCTTAGTACGCTATTATATGACAGTACATGCTAGTTTAGGGATAAGGATACCTTTAGGAATTGCATGATAGAATTTCCTAATTTATGATTCCGTGTAGCCTAGGAGGAATGGGATACTATGTAATACTTGGATGTTAATTGCTAAGTGTATGTTTAAAAATTGTGATTCCTTGTAGCCTAGGAAGTTAATTGCTAAGTGTATGTTTAAAAATTATATATGATTAGGATCATATATCCTTAGAATGATTGATTTAGCCTATTCATGTTCCTTGTCTGGTTGTGGAGTTAGGGTAGAATCATTTATTCAAAACTCAATTTGATCTTCTATTATGTAACGATAAAAAATTTCAACCAAATTTAAAACATTTTCTTTCATTCAAAAACCATTAAGTTCATACATTTCATTTTGAAAATAGTTTAAACATCATAACATCCCTGGAACCATATCACTTAAATCATAAAACACAAGGAGCGGTACGATCACGCCTTCACCTTGCCACGATCTCCTGAAGTACCTGAAACATAACACTACAACTGTAAGCCCGAAAGATTAGTGAGTTACCCCCAGAATACCAACCACACATAATTAACTCATATCATATCACAAATAGAACAATCGTTCACATCGGGTCTGCTGTGTGACTGGTCCGCCCGCACCGGGCCTTCAGTCCACCTGGTCCACCCTCCGAGTCTGGCCATGTACATTGAGTCTACAGTGTGATTGGTCCGCCCGCACCGGGCCTTCAATCCACCTGGTCCACTCTCTGAGTCTACAGTATGACTAGTCCGCCTGCACCGGGCCTTCAGTCGGCCTAGTCCACTCTCCGAGCCTCGGCACGTCTAGTCCGCCCTCTTGGGGCCTTCAGCCTATCCGGACCGCTCGCTGGGCCTTCGAAATATCCGGTCCGCCCTGGGTATGCTGGCCTACAGCACTAAGAAGGACCTGCCTCAACCCAACCCCCGTCAGACAACCGTGAGCACATAAAACAATAAATCACACAACAAATCTCTAACCAAACAAGCAGTCTAACAAATCACATAGCATATCATCATCCTAACCAGGATTCCGACCTAACCGGTCACTAGCATAACATTACCCTGTATCCCGGGTACCGACCTTAACCAGGTCACTAACATAACACCATCGTAAATACCAGGATGCAGATCTAGCAAAACAATAACATAACAAACAATACCCGGATTTCCATCCGATAAAGGGTCGGCCTTGGTGCCATAGACCTTGTCGATATAGTGAGGATAACTCACCTTGCAACTGCCGAAATCCTGCAAATCTCCGACCGCTGACTCACCGGGACTCCCAACTATCACATGGTAATCACCAAGTTAGAGTCCAATCATGACTTTCTAGACCAAGGGCCAACAACACTCATTAAGTCCATCATCCTCTTATTGGACCAAGTCTCAAAATCAAATCCTCATGAAAGGCCCAATATTGGCCCAATTTACTAAATTGGGCCCACCTCACCAAATGGGCCTAGATCCATGGTCCATAATAATTATTGATTCCCAGATACTCCATCCATAATGTTCAGTCACGGCCCAAGCCCCACTAGCCCAATAACAACACTTAAGGCCCCAAAACAAAAAACCAACAAAAGGCGTACGCTGGGCATACTCCTCTGGTCAGGTTCACTGGAAAACGGGCTGTTGACCCTGTACGTTGGGCGTACAGCTTCCTACACGGGGCGTACGCGATTTCCACAAAAATCCTCATAAGTGCTTAATGGCTTAAGCTCTTAAGCCCAAACCTCAGATCCATCAACCAAATATGCCTAGGACTCATAAAGTCTCGAACTTTATCACTTTGGGCATCCAGAAAGTTCTTAATCCAAGGTCTGATTCCATTAAGACCTTTCTACTACTTGCATGGGACCTCATAAGCCATTGGGACCTCATTTTTATCACTCAACACCCCATCAAGAGTCTAAAAGGACATATCATTTCGCCCAAACACAACATACATCATCTTGGGACTTTTGGGACAAGAAATGGTTCCAAAATGCTAGAAAGGATAGATCTATGATATACAAGTATAAAGTTCCAAGATTTTTACCTTCTAGAGCTTCAAACACACAAACCAACTTCAGATCTACAAGCCACTCTTCTTCTCCAACTTCTTGGTGCAATGCCTTCACTTCCAAGAGCTCAAAATAGCCACTAACTCACAATCTCACACAAGATCTAGGGTTTGAGACGTTTCTGAAGGATGGAGGCTGAGAGTGATGAGAGGAAATGAACCTTAAGGATGCTTATATAGCTCTCAAACCAGGACATTAGGGTTTTCATCTTTTACGAGTACGCCCATTGTACACAAGATTACGCCCAGCGTACTAGGGAGCGCCCTAGTACGCCCAGCGTACCCTTATGTAAGCACGACATACTCCTCCTGGTCCCATTTTTAGAAATTAGCCCTTAGGTTCTTCAAGACTTTACCCCATCCATTTCCAATGGACTTCAAATGACAAACTTGGGATGTTACAGAAACCTTCTCGAATGAAACCCATTGCCCATAAAAGACCGAAACGCCCTTACTATTGATCTTGGAAATTCATAAATAAGCATTTTTAAAATAGGGCGTTACAATTCTCTCCCACTTAAATTAGGCTTCGTCCTCGAAGCCTGCGCCAATACAAACTTCTAGATGATACTCCTAGTGCCTATGATCTCAAACCGGCTCAGATTCCCTCGAACATAGGTATTGAATCTCTAAAATCCTTCTCTTCCCTTGTAAGGTCCCAATCCATTACTTCAAGCCGGTCATCGGCTTCAACGCTCATCAACTGATTTCCACCTGAAGGCACTATCTTACTTACGTCCCAAGCATTCATTCGCAACTTGCGAAAACTGGATACCACAACACTCACTAAGCTCTTTCCAAGGCACTAACCCATCTTCCTTCGCCCAAAATTGGCGATAGACCTGGTAACTTGCAACCTGGAACGAATTATGTTCCATCCTCGGGTTCTATCCCTTAGGTTTTGATAGGATACTACATCCCTCAGCACCAGTCCAGACTACTCTCGAGTCTGTCAACCTGCTGTCTCACCTTCTTCTGTCCCAATCTCTAATCGGGAATCCCTTTCCTTTTCCTCTTCCAAGGAGATTGAAAACATGCATGCACATCATCTGACATTTCCACAACCTTAACAGGCATCCGACCCGTATGTGCCTCCACGTATCTGGTACCATCCCAGTGCTTACTACCAATAGCCGAAGCATCTTCGACCATCCTTTTACTCTGCTGCCCTCTTCTCAGAGGACCCACACTCCTTCCGGAGCTACATACCTTTCCTTTCCAGGAAGTCTACTCAACAACCCTTACCACATCTATAAGGGCAACAGAGCTAAAATCCACTCCACACTATCCATGTAGAGCAACCCTTATTCTGTAATTCTCATATACTCTGAATCCGACCACATAGCTAGCAAGGCCCACGCACGACCTATAGCCATCTCTATCATCTCGATCAATACTTGGGGCCAGACCATATCGATTACTATTTCATGGCGACATATTTACTCATTCTCCTCATATCGATCCACTATCACATACATAATCTTCAGCATGACTTGACCGCCTTTCCAGGCCTTCAGCCTATCTGGACCACTCTCAGAACCTTCAGCATGTCTGGACCTCCCTCCAGGGCCTTCAGCCTGTCTGGACCGTTCTCCGAGCTTTCGGCATGACTAGTACGCCCACCGGCTTTCAGTCTCCCGGACTGCTCAAACCATCATACCTCATCCTAAATTATTCCTCCTGGGAATCTCTCCCATACCTACTATTCTAGCCCTCTAGGGGTTCCGAACTCTAACTCCATTCCATATACTCAGATCCCGACCTAATCCTAGGCCTCACAACAACCAATCACCCTTTCCGAAATCCTTGGTATGTACCCCATCGCACTGGTCTGTCACTTACTCATACCAGCCCACACTCTTGGCTAACTGAAACACTGCTGGATCCCAACCATCTAATCAAACTATATTGCTTATCGACCCTCCTGAGAATTTTCCAATTCTCCCCCACTTGGGGCACTGACTTCCAACCACCGGTGACCTAACCGACATCACTTAAACAACCCTACTCAACATATTCCCCTTATCCATGAACTGATTTTCTCTAAAACGAGCAACCTCCACAAAATCATTCCTCCGGCATCGCACATCTCGAACTCTAAGGGAGTTCCACTCACCGCTGAACACTTCTCAAATCGCAATTGCTATATCCGGCAACAAGACCATACAACCAATTTCTGACCATCAATCCCTTGGATGCTAACCATTTACAACTCCTGACTACTATCACTTTCAACCAACCCATGAAACATGCAGAACGGCGAATAAATACAACACCACAAAATTACAAGATAACCAGACAACAACAAAAAGAAAACATACCCGCAACCGTATCCGACTCTGCTCTGACCTCTTCTGCTGTGAGCTGAGAAGCGCGCCCCTGAGCCCTGGGAGGCTCCGCTCCACCCTAGCCCCCGCCAGTAGTCCTCAAAGTGGTCGGTGCTGGAACCTGCACCGGTCCTGAGACAAGCTGCGGACAGTTGGCCCTCACGTGGCCAACTTGATGGCAATGATAACAAATCCTCAAATCCTGAACCAGGGCTGATCGACGACAATCCCTTGTGTAATTCCCCTGTCTCCCACACTTGCGGCACGTACGACCGGACCTACAAAATCCGGTATGACCCTTCCCACACTTCTCACAAGTGTGGCTACCCTGACCTCCCAAGTCCCAACTTGGAATCAACGGTCTTGGACCGTTTCGACGCCGACTGCGACTGTACCGGGGCCTGTCTCTGCTCTCGCAACTGTAA
The DNA here is from genome assembly GCF_051521515.1 of Lactuca serriola. Lineage (NCBI taxonomy): Eukaryota > Viridiplantae > Streptophyta > Magnoliopsida > Asterales > Asteraceae > Lactuca > Lactuca serriola. The sequence goes on along the minus strand of NC_136413.1, from coordinate 22,333,380 downwards.
CTCAATCTCCAACTCACGCCACTGAGCGGCCTCCTGCAACTTTAGCAAAGTCTCGCACCTCTGCGTAGACACAAACTGTCTAATATCCCTCTTAAGCATACTCAGGTATCAGGACATCTGAGCCTACTCCGAAGCAAACTCAGGGCAAAACATCGCCCTCTCAGTGAACATCCTGGTGATCTTCCCCACCGACTCCGAATCCTTCTTTAGCTCTAAGAACTCCTGAGCCAACCTCTCTCTCTCAAATCGTGGAACATAACAGGTACTGAACATCTCCCGGAACTGATCCCAAGTAACCGCAGCCCGCTACGCATCAAAATAAGATCCCATAGTCAACCTCCACCAATCCTTCACCCCGAGTCTGAAAAGGTTTAAAGCACACCTCACCCTCTAATCCGCAGGGCATGAACATGTGAAGAAACAACGCTCCACGTCTGACAACAATCTCATAGCAACGATCGGATCCTGAACTCCATCGAAAGTAGGGGGCTTCGTATTGTCGAAATCTCGATACTGAAAACTCCGACTGGCTCCTCCCCCTGCCGCTGCCACAACCACTATCTCTGCAAGAGCTGCATAGCGCTCATAAAAATACTCAACCATGGTGGTCTTGATCGACCCAAACAGTTCCGACAACTCAGCTCAGAACATAGCAGCAACCTCCTCATGAAGGATATCACGAATCCTAGCATCCAACTCAGCCGTAGTCATCTGGCTAATGACTTTTGGTGATACGGGTCCATCCCAACCACCCTCTCCTGATCCTGATCCCGAACTAGATCCTGCCTCCAAACGTCTCGCATCCGCCATACTGGAATGAACCATAAAAAATCTTAGATCCCTCGCATAACCATCGAGAACTAACCTCAAATCAACAACCTAGGGGTTGTGACTTCCTTGACACGCGTATGGGTCCTGTGCTTTTAGTAGTACGGGCTCATACTACCTTCCACACCTACCCATATTTGTCTCAAGTATCACCACAACGCCCTAAGCACTAACATACACCGCAAGCACTCAATCCTCACCCTTAGAGGAACACTGAATAGCCCATAACAAGGAAAACCTAGGCTAGCAGGCATCATAAATCACGCAATTCTATCATGCAACTCCTGAAGATCCCTAGCTTAGTGCTAGCATGCGGTTCTAACATATCATATCATATAATAAAATAACTTGTATGGTATTTTTTGGTAACTTACTGGCTCCGGCTGATAGTACCCTCTACGTCCGCCTTTACTTATTTTGAAACCATTTGAAAACCAGTTTTGAAAACCTTTCCTTGATTTGAGACTGGATTCACATGAATGTTCCTCCAGTTCACTCAAACCAAGGCTCTGATACCAACTTGTAATGACCAAAAATTTCAACCAAATTTAAAACATTTTCTTTCATTCAAAAACTATTAAGTTCATACATTTCGTTTTCAAGATAGTTTAAACATCAGAGCATCCCCAGAACCATATCACTTAAATCATAAAACACGAGGAGCGGTACGATCACACCTTCGCCTTGCCACGATCTCCTGAAGTACCTGAAACATAACACCAAAACTATAAGCCCGAAAGCTTAGTGAGTTACCCCCAGAAGACCAACCACACATTACATACTCATATCATATCACAAATAGAACAACCGTTCACATCGGGTCTGCTGTGTGACTGGTCCGCCCGCATCGGGCCTTCAGTCCACCTGGTCCGCCCTCCGAGTCTAGCCATGTACATTGAGTCTACAGTGTGATTGGTCCACCCGCACTGGGCCTTCAATCCACCTGGTCCACTCTCTGAGTCTACAGTATGACTGGTCTGCCCGCACCGGGCCTTCAGTCGTCCTGGTCCACTCTCCGAGCGTTGGCACGTCTATTCCGCCCTCTTGGGGCCTTCAGCCTATCCGGACCGCTCGCTGGGCCTTCGGAATATCCGGTCCACCCTGGGTATGTTGGCCTACAACACTAAGCAGGACCCGCCTCAACCCAACCCCCGTCAGACAACCATGAGCACATAAAACAATCAATCACACAAGAAATCTCTAACCAGACAAGCAGTCTAACAAATCACATAGCATATCATCATCATAACCAGGATTCTGACCTAACCGGTTACTAGCATAACATTACCCTATATCCCGGGTACCGACCCTAACCAGGTCACTAACATAACACCATCCTAAATACCAGGATGCAAATCTAGCAAAACAATAACGTAACAAACAATACCCAGATTTCCATCCGATAAAGGGCCGACCTTGGTGCCGTAGACCTTGTCGATATAGTGAGGATAACTCACCTTGCAACTGCTGAAATCCTGCAAATCTCCGACCGCTGACTCACCGGGACTCCCAACTATCACATGATAATCACCAAGTTAGAGTCCAATCATGAATTTCTAGACCAAGGGCCCACAACACTCATTAAGTCCATCATCCTCTTATTGGACCAAGTCTCAAAATCAAATCCTCATGCAAGGCCCAATATTGGCCCAATTTACTAAATTGGGCCCACCTCACCAAATGGGCCTAGATCCATGGTCCATAATAATTATTGAGTCCAAGATACTCCATCCATAATGTTCAGTCACGGCCCAAGCCCCACTAGCCCAATAACAGCCCAATCAGTTAAGGCCCAAAAACAAAAATCCAACAAAGGGCGTACGTTGGGCGTACTCCGTCTCAGGTTGACTGGAAAACGGGTTGTTGACCCGGTACGCTGGGTATACAGGTTCCTATGCGGGGCGTATGCGATTTCCACAAAAATCCTCATAAGTGCTTAATGGCTTAAGATCTTAAGCCCAAACCTCAGATCCATCGACCAAATATGCCTAGGACTCATAAAGTATCGAACTTTATCACTTTGGACGTCCTGAAAGTTCTTAATCCAAGGTCTTATTCCATTAAGACCTTTCTACTACTTGCATGGGACCTCATAAGCCATTGGGACCTCATTTTTATCACTCAACACCCCATCAAGAGTCTAAAATGACAGATCATTTCGTCCAAACACAACATACATCATCTTGGGAGTTTTGGGACAAGAAATGGTTCCAAAATGCTAGAATGGCTAGATCTATGATATACAAGCATAACGTTCCAAGCTTTTTACCTTCTAGAGCTTCAAAGACACAAACCAACTTCAGATCTACAAGCCACTCTTCTTCTCCAACTTCTTGGTGCAATGCCTTCACTTCCAAGAGCTCAAAATACCCACCAACTCACACTCTCACACAAGATCTAGGGTTTGAGACGTTTCTGAAGGATGGAGGCTGAGAGTGATGAGAGGAAATGAACCTTAAGGATGCTTATATAGCTCTCAAACTGGGACATTAGGGTTTTCATCTTTTACGAGTACGCCCAACATTCACAAGATTATGCCCAGCCCTAGTACGCCCAGCCTACCCTTAGGTACGTGCGACGTACTCCTCCTGGTCCCAATTTTACAAATTAGCCCTTAGGCTCTTCAAGACTTTACCCCATCCATTTCCAATGGACTTCAAATGAAATACTTGGGATGTTACAGAAACCTTGTCGAATGAAACCCATTGCCCACAAAAAACCGAAACGCCGTTACTCTTGATCTCGGAAATTCATAAATAAGCACTATTAAAACAGGGTGTTACATATTGTGTATAATTTTCATGTATAAGGCAACCAGCAGTGTTGGTAGAAGTTCCTAGTATCATAGATGCAAGTGAGATGAGGATTCCTAGGAGATCCAAGGGAGTGATATAGTGAGATATGTATGCTGTTTAGCATAGGTCTTAAGTGAGTTGCCATGGTAAAGTGAGTTAGAAGATTCAGGATGGTTCTTGAGGAATGTACGAATAGGTGTGGAAGGTAGTATTGGGACTACTATAAGTACAGGATCCATACTCAAATCAAGGAAAATCATGGATATTCTAAGGAGCTTGAAGTATGTGAGTTCCCTCGAATATATTCTAATCGTTTATATGTTTGTATTTTAGTATGGTGTTAAGAACTTGAGGAAGAAGTTCTAGTTCAGGCTCTGGTGTCGAACCGATTGATGAGAGGATACACGAGTTCATCACATCGGATATCAATCTTAGTATTCTGGATGTGACTCCTGTAATGTTTGGTATCATCAAAGAGGGGATCATGGGGCTTTTGGATGATCGCTTGGGGGCCTTCGGGCCGACATTGTTGCGGATCAATTGGGTGCACAAATTCTCTCTTCTCGGGAATTTGAAGGCTTGTGAATCCATAAAGTTATTCGGGAAGAAGGACCCTATTGCTAGCCGATGACGGATTGCTGACATTGAGAATGCTCAGCGGATGATTTTTTGCCTCGAGGGTTCGAAGGTGGGATTTGCATCTTACCTTTTGAGGGACCGAGCACACGATTGGTGGGATGAGGTTAGCCAAGCTTTAGGGGTTGAGGCTATGATGGCCATGCCCTAGACCGATTTCATGATGAGACTCTAAGCCAAGTTCGCACCTGCTATTGAGGTGCATCAGTTGGCGAATTTTTGGCGAGTGAGTTTCAGGACCTTTTCCAGACTACAGAGACTTTCACTGCTAAGTTTCGAGAGAGAACTCTACTAGTTCAACAATACTTTGTACATGACGAGATGAGGAAGACAAGGTATACTGACATGATTAGGGATAATTTTGGGAGTTTGTGAGTATTTCGAGCTACAAGACTTTGGATTACAAGATTGCTAGAGCCCGGGAACGAGAGATTGAGTTAGATCATCAGACGCAACGCAAGATGGAGCAGATACATTCATCGGTGGGAAAGACGAAGAGCCACAATACTTTTGATTCCTATTTTAGAGGCCAACGGGGTCGAGCCCTTTTGGCAAGTGTGGCAGGCTATATGATGGAGCCTGTTCAGTAGCAGGTTCTTGTTGTTTTAGGTGTGGTCAGACTGGACATTTTGGTAGGGATTCCACTCATGGAGCATTAACATGTTTCCAATACAATCAGATGGGCCACAAGAAGGACGATTTCTCGAGATTGAAAGGAGGAGCAATGGTGACCCCCACACTAGCTAGTTGAGGATTACCCATGACCTCTAGGTCAAGGAAGAGGCTCCCACGATGAATAGAAGGACATTCCAGTTGACCACCAAGGAGACACATGCACCACCAGATGTGGTTACCGGTATGTATCTTTATCATGTCTTTTACTGCTTTCTTTTTTATGTTTATGCTTTATCTGATCATGTATGAGGATGATTTTAGTTAATGGTATGACTACTCATGTTAGTTCGATTCGGATGCTACCCAACCTTTTGTGTATCTTGCACTTAGAAAGAATTTTATTGACGCTCTAGAGACTTTGGATTATCTGTTGGAGGTGGATATTACTGATGATCGTTTATTGATTGCTTCGAGAGGTCATCAGGGATGTGTTCTGAATAAGTTTAGTGAAAGGTATTCGATTTCTCTAGTTCCGATTCCTCTACGAAGGTCAAAGGTTATAGTGGGTATGAACTTGGGTCTCAATGGGGCAATGATTGATTGTGAGTTTCAATTATCTAGAGTTCGAATCCCAAGTTGTAGAGAATTGGCTATTCATGGCAAGGGTGATCAAGATAGACTAACTGTTTGTTTATCTGCGATAGTTAGGAGGTGTATTCAGTAGGGGTGCTCCGGATTCCTAGCTTATGTGGTGAATTTTCGAGACGACGGTAAGAAGACTGTAGATGATGTGCCCATTATTCGGGAGTTCCCGTATGTGTTTCCTGAGGATTTATCGGGAGTTCCTCATGAGAGACAGGTTAAGTTTCGGATTGACCTGATTTCGGTTGTGGTGGCAATAGCCTGATCGCCCTATCTCTTAGCACCTCTAGAGATGCAGGAGTTATTTTTACACCTATAAGATATGTTAGACAAGGGGTTCATCAGATCAAGTAGTTCATTGTATGGGAGCACAAATCATGTTTGTAAAAAAAACAATGGTTCATACATGATGTCCATTAACCATTGGGAGTTGAATAATATAACAGTGAAAGGCTATTATCCACTTCCGAGGATCGAAGATTTATTTGATCAGCTCTAGGGTGCATTTTGGTTTTCGAAGATTGACTTGATATCATGTTATCATCAGATGAGGGTCAGGATGATGTGCAAAAGACAACCTTCAGGACTCGTTATGGTCAATATGAATTTTTGGTGATGCCATTCGGGCTCACCAATGCACCTGCAACATTCATGGACCTCATAAACTGGGTGTGCAGCCGATGCTGGACCGATCGATGATAGTGTTTGTTGATGATATCTTGTTCCATTCCAAGACCAAGGAACAACATGAAGAGCATATACGGGAAGTATTGGAGACATTAAAGAGGGAAAGGATTTATGCCAAGTTCTCCAAGTGTGAGTTCTGGTTACGTGAGGTGTAGTTCTTAGGGAACATCATCAAACATAAGGTTATATTGGTCGATGTGTCCAAGATCGAGGCATTGATGCAGTGGGAGATTCCAAGGACACTATATGAGGTTCAGAGTTTCCTTGGTTAGTAGGGTATTACAGAAGACTCATTCTGAATTTCTCTAAGATTGTTGTTCCTTTTATGCGATTGATGAAGAAGAATGTTACTTTTCGATGGGGGCCTAAGCAGCAGGAAAATTTTGAGACCTTGAGACAGAGACTTTGCGATACTCCAATTTTGACTTTCCCGAGGCTATGGATGATTTTGTGGTCTATTGCGGTTCATCAATTTTGGCTTTGGGTGTTGTACTTATGAAGAAGGGTTATGTGATTGCTTACGCATCGTGGAAATTGAAGCCTCACAATACGAATTATCCTACACACAATTTGGAGTTGGGGCTATGGTTTTTGCCCTCAAGATTTGGCGACATTATTTATGTGCAGTTTGTTGTACCATTTACATGGACCAAACGAGCTTAAGATATCTAATGGGTCAACTGAATTTGAACATGAGGCAGCGAAGATGTTTAGATGTGGTTAAAGGTTATGATTGTGAGATTGTATATCATCCTGGGAAGTCCAATGTTGTGGCCAATGCCTTGAGTCACAAGGCAGTGAATGCACCAACTAGAGATCAATGTTTGAGGATGGTTATTGTTTCACCACTGTTAGATCTGATCAAGAAGGCACAAGTAGAGGGGCTGAAGAGAGAAAATTTGAAGGAAGAAAGAATCAGGGGTCAGATTCCTTTATTTTGTTAGGATAATCATGGACTATTGACTCATTGTGATAAAGTATGGCTTTAATTGTTGGTGGGGTTAGGCAGACGTTATTGGAGGAATCTCATAAGTCAAAGTTTTTGATCCATCTAGGGGCCACAAAGATGTATAAAGATATGAGATTGATCTACTAGTGGCCCTGCATGAAGATGGAGATAACATGGCATCTAGAGCGTTGCTTGACTTGACGGAAAGTTAAGGCCAATCATCAGAGACCCCATGACAAGATGCAGCTATTACCTATTCCCATATGGAAATGGGATGAGATCACTATGGACTTTATCATGAAGTTTCCAATGATAACATGTGGGGTTTATTCTATTTGGTTCATTGTTGATAGATTGACCAAGAGTGCTCATTGCATCCCTATTGATGAGAGCATTTCTGCCGAGAACTTGGCTGACGTTTACATCATGGAGATAGCTGTTCGACATGGGGTTTTGGTTTTAGTGGTTTTTGATCATGATGTTTGTTTCACCTCCAGGTTTTGTACTTAGTTTCATGAGAAGTTCGGTACTCAGTTACTTTTCGGCACCGCATACCACCCTCAAACTGACGGAGAGAGTAAGCAGACTATTCAGATGCTCAAGGATATGCCCAGGGCATGTGTGTTACATTTTTGTGGGAGTTGGGATACATATGTTTCATTGGTCGAGTTCTCCTACAACAACAATTATCATGCCATTATTGATTGATCTCCCTTCGAGATGCTCTACAGGTATAAATGTCGAACACGGTTTGTTTAGGCGAGGTCGGGCATCGAGTGATGGGGAGTATTGAGTTAATAGTCAAGACCACTGAGTTGATTCAGCGAGTGCGCGATTGAGTGTGTACCGCACACGGTCGCTAGAAGATTTATGTTGACCGACGACGTTCAGACCTCGAGTTCCAGGTCGAAGACTTTGTGTTTCTGAAGGTGTCACCTTGGAAAGGTGTCGTCCAATAGCAGAACCGAAGCAAGTTGGGCCCCATGTATATTGATCCCTTCAAGATTATCGCCCAATTAGGCAAGGTTAAATATCGGTTGGTCGTGTCTGATGAGCTTAGTCAGGTCCACAATACTTTTCATGTCTTTCAACTAAGGAAGTGTATGGCTGATGATTCTGCAGTGGTTCCTTTTGATGTCATTTAGTTGGATGAGCGCCTGAATTACATAGAGAGACGAATTGCGATCCTCGATAGGAAGATGAATACCTTTCACAACAAGGTGGTGGGTTTGGTAAAGGTGTAGTAGCAGCACCGGAAGGGTTCAGAGTGGACATGATATCCCGATTAGGACATGAGGGAGCATTACCCGAAGTTATTTGTAGGATTGGACTTTAAGGAGTAAGTCTAATTTAAGTCGAGCAGAGTTGCAACACCCGTATCCTCAGGTATAACTCTTTGAAGTTTAAAATTGTCTTTTTAGCACTTTTATGTCTTACCCTGAGCGTAGGATAGTCCCCTACGCTGAGCATAGGAGAAAGGTGTCATACAGGGCATTAATGACATATGCTTAACGTAAGTTAAGTTACACTAATTGTAGGCCCACTGCACCAAAAACCTAATTCTTCAGGATGTGGCCCTATTTAAAGGATCTAACTCCTTGAGACCCTCTCCATGCTCAACGTCCACCATCTTAATCATTTATCTAGAATCTCTAGCCACCCTGTAAGAGTTTTAAAGCCTTAGAGTGTTTTGTGTGCTCTTTGAAGGAAGAAGGTGTTTGTAGAATCAAGTGTAAAGTTTCAAAGTGTGTATATCTAGGATTTGTAAGTCAACATCTATCTCTAGAAGTTATAAAGTTCCCATCTTGGAGTTCTTTCATGCTAGATCTAGTTTAGTCGTGTATTTATTTGCTTTCTGTCCCGCAATCTTGGTCTTTGAGAGTATGAGTTACTCCAGAGCATTTGAATGAGCTTCAAAATACTTTATGGACTTAGGGTATGGTTGTAATGCTTTTTGTTGGCATATAAACGAATAAAGTCATAGACTTTATCCATTAGAATGTTCATTTTGTTCACATCCAAAAGTTTTAGGACCTAACTTTCTGTATTAAGAGCTTAATGAGATTTTTGGACATCAGATGGCTATGTTGAACATAGATTTCTATAGGCTAAGCATGACGTAGATTTATCTATGCTATCTGGAGCTCTATGCTAAGTGTAGATGCTGATCGTAGGTCAACTGAAGGTTGACTGCTGACTTTTTTACAAGTTTGACTTTTGGTCAACGCGTTAGTTTTAGTGTTAGAAGGGCAAAATGGTCTTTTGTTCCTTGAAGGTTTAGTTATGAACCAAGACCTATTGAGCATTTTCTATTACCTTAATTATTAATTAGGGTTTCATTTTGGATATGTTTAGTGTGAGGAGTTCCACTATCAATAGCTCGAGTGTTTGGTTGTCTTGTATGTAGATTGAGGTGAGTCTTCTCACTATACTATGTAGTATGCTAGATTGTCTCTGTGACTCTTGCATGAAAGACTGCAGTTGGATCACAAAACATGTATGAAAGACTGTAGTTAGATCACAACACCTGTATGAAAGATTGTGGTTAGATCACAAAACTTGTATGAAAGGGTGTAGTTGGATCAAAAAACTTGTTGGTCTTTGTTACTTGCACGAATGACCATGGTTCGATGATGGAAGAAGGGTTATGGATGGGTTGTAATCTAGAAGTGACTATAAGACTATGGTTGGATCATAAATTCATGTAGCGTTGAAATACTCTCCTTGGGATGGGCCCACTGATATGTATGGTATGTGGTATTTTAGGGGACTCGCTAAGCTTTGTGCATACAGTTTTGTGGCTTAAACATTTTCAGTTACTTCCAGTTCCAAAGGGAAGGGCCCGAATTGACTGTACAACATCACCCTGATGAATTTTCCGCATTGTTTATTATTATTCCACTCTAACGTTGGAGACACATTTTACCATGATTGATTTTGGAACAAATATTATATGGATTTTATGGTATGAAAATACAAATTTTATTACTATTTTTGGGATGTTACAAAGTATTTAGCTTTGTTGAGGTTTGTGTATATCTTCAATCACATCACGCCTTTAGTAGATTTGGCAACGTCTTAGCTTTGATCCATTTCATTTCAATTCAACTTCAATTCTTCATTCATACAAATATACACATACATACATACTGTTGTTGGATAAGGTATCTAAGTCCATAACCATTTCTGGGATGTACTTGACCCGCTTGGCATGGTCTATTTGGGTTACATGGCATCATGATAATTGGATAGACAAAATGAGAAGAAGGACACTTATGATTTTTAATATATTATAAGTTATAATGTATTAATATGAAATCATATTATTTAATTAGTATTGATCAAGAATTAATTTGGAATTAAGTTTGTGATAAAAAAAAAGTCTATTTAAATATATGGGGTTGATTGTGTGAATCATTCATTCTTATATACTGGGCTAATGATCCATGGTTTATTGAATTGGGCTAAAACCCTTAGGGTGCTCCATGGAGATTAAAACCCGTGGATCATGGAGGAAATCAAAAACCATGTCAATTAGGGTTTATATGGTGTAACCCTACTTGTAACACACTATTTAAAGACCCCATGGGCTACCAAAATGGGCACTAAGTGAAGAACAAGAGGGCTAGCCGATTTTGAGTGATAGTGTACTTCTCTCAAAGTTATTCCAAGAGTTGTGGTGTTGTGTGAAACATTTTAGGCATCACATTTGGGGTGCTAGGCTCACAAAGTTCTTAAGGAATCCAAGCAACAAGAAAGGTATGTTCTTCTACTAGCTTTTATGTTTCAAGTTCCCCATGCCATGCTAGTTAGGTTAAGAACCTTGGAAAAAAAATCAAATTTTCATGTATCTTCGTAAAACATAGATCCGAGGTTTCTAGGGTTGCATGTACACAATAGGAGTGTTAGAATGCTCAAAACCCTTCAGTGGTATCAGAGTCTAGGCTTGTTTTCTTGATACTTGATGCAAATTGTTGAAGAAAATCGAAATTTCGGCATTTTGCTGAGTGAACTTGCCAAGTCCATGGGTGGACTCGACGAGTCCATGCATGTATTCATCCTACTCGTCGAGCAGGTCTGTGCACTTAACGAGTAGGAGGCCCAGAGTGCAGTTTTTCAAGTTTTGCTGCTGGAAATGGACTAGAATCATTACCATAAACTGTTTTGGACTTATAGAACCGGTTTTTGATGTGGTAATGATTATGCTAATCCATTTACATTGGTTATTATCAAAATTTCAAGTTTTATATGTGTTTATATGATTCTTGAAATTGTTGACATGAATGTTCATACACTTATGAGTTTGGTAGATCATAGAAATTATTTGGAAATTGTTTGTTAGTTTAATTATTGATCTAAATATTTTTAATGGAATCCATAATTTCTCCTCAAGTTATGGATTACCAAAAGTCTTTCTTTTAAAGTCCATTAAAGAACACATAAGTTACATAAAATGAAAAGTCTTCACTTTAATAAACCATTAACACATAAGTTATGAAGTTGAAAAGTTTTGAATAGTTACAAAACTTGGGCTCAAGTTTTGGAACATGTAAAGTCACTTTAGAAAAACTTTAATTCCAACGCCTATAATTTTAAAAGTTAAAATTTAACTCTTATACTTTATAACATTATAAGTTAATAATATATATATATATATATATATATATATATATATATATATATGTATAAGAACAAGTCGTTTTACCGTTAGTAGGCCTCATTCACGAAGACGGTCTATAAGGGGGTTATATGGTTGTTGCCTATAAAATGACAGCTTAATGGGTGTCCACTCTCACCCACCGCTTCCTTGACTGGTGGATGGTCGTTAGTTGAACGGGTAGGACAATGAATTTAATTCTGATTAAAAGTATAATGATTATAATAAAGTAACTGAATGTTTTATAAATTCCCAATCTTAGTTACTTTAGGAAAATGTGAATTTGGTGCTAACCCATGAAATTACACTTTGCACCTTGCTTAATTCGTTAGTGGAGCGTGTGTGGTTAACCGACACACTAACTTGGATTTAACAAGGTTGGCAAAGGGTGGCTTAAGGTTTAACATAGATCGGTGGAGCGCGTGTGGTTAATCGACACATCGATTAGGTGATAAACATTAAGAGTACCAAGTAATTTGCATCGTTATTCACACCCTGTTTTGTGATCCTCAACATCCCAGTCACAAAACTTGAAGGGCACAATCGAGATTGAAACATGCCATTGAAAAGTTCAATGAATATCAAAAGAATTTAGGAGTTTCAAAAACCAATTAAAACTTAATAATTCATTTCGTTTTTCATGGTGGAAATTGGTGAATCGTCATTCACCTACCTTCAAATATTTTATAGTTTGGATTACGAAATCCCTCTTCTAAGTTATAAAATATTGAGTTGGGTCCTAGCCTTAATATTACATTTTGGTGTCTTATTAAGGACTATCTTTATATCTAATCTAAAACCTGTCTTTCTTCTTTTTCATATGTCTTCCAACAATGCTGCTTCTGGCTCAAACCCTACCGGATCCTTCTCTCTCTCATGAACCTTTGTGGGAGAGTCATCTTTTATGGGACTAATTTCAATGATTGGATTAGGGACATAAGGATGGTCACTCGCTATGAGGACAAGGAATATGTTCTCGACAAGGAGATGAAGGATCTTGATGAGTCTACTGCTACTCCCGAGGAGATCACTGACTTTAGGGCACACGAGAGAGATGCTACCAAAGTGGCGTGTATCATGTTGGCCACGATGACAGCCGAGCTTTAAAAGTCCTATGATGATTTTTATCCTTTTGAGATGCACCAGGATTTGATGGATAGATACCACCAGAGTGCTCTTCAAGAGCGATATGACATAATCTCCTCCATGATAACAAACCGAATGAAGGATGGTGAACCCATCACGGGCCACATGCAGAAAATGCAAAGGTTTGTGGACCGTCTGTTGAAGTTAAATGTGAACTTCCCCGAGAAGTTGGCCATTGATATCATACTGCACTCCTTACCTTCTTACTATGACCAATTCTGAATGACCTATCAAATGAAGAAGGAGGAGGTCACACTCAGCAAACTTCAAGGACTCTTGAAGACCGCCGAAAGTCGTTTTAAATGTAAACCTGTTGTAACCACTCCTAATCCTATCGCCCACTCTGTTCTGGCTATCGGGCAAGGTAGAGGGAGGAAGAGGAAGAGCCCTTCGAAGGGTACTAAGGGAAAGTCTCTTGATGGTTCCTCTTCAAGTAGAACCAAAGGTGGTTCTGTCACTCCTTCTGGCAACCCTAAAGAGGCTGAATGCTTCTATTGCCATGAAAAGGCGCACTAGAAGCGAAACTGCCCAAAGTACTTGCAAGATGTTAAGGATTGGAAAGTAAAACCCAACCATGTAGGTATTTACACTATATTGTCTAATAACTCACCCTATTCTAATTGTTGGGTCCTTGATGCAGGTTGTGGTATTCACATATGTTCTGATTTGTAGGGACTAAGAAGAAGTGAGAATCTAGAGCACGGGAAGATAAACTTAATCATGGGGAATAGGAAAGCTTCACATGTCACCAATATTGGAGTTTATTCTTTTTTGCTAAGTAGTGGTTTAACATTAGATTTGAATAAATGTTGTTACTCGTCTGAAATGGCGAGAAATATTATTTCCTTTCACGGTTTGTACAAAAAAGGATTTACTTTTTCATTTGATATTGAATGTGGTGGTATTAATGCTTTCTATAATAATGTTCTTTATTTGAAAGCATTACCTTGTGATGGTGTATATGAAACTGTGTCAGTTGTAGATAACCTTGGAAATAATGTGTTGTGTATCGATTGTTCCACTAGCTTGGATAAAGCATCATTATGGCATTGTCTTCTTGGACATGTGAGCCAGAAACGCATAGGCCAACTCCAAAAGGATGGCGTCTTGGAGTCATTTGACCTGAAGTCGGATGATAGTTGTGAATCTTGTTTACATGGAAAAACGAAAAAGTCACCCTCACTGGTACCTGTGCTAGGGGTGAAGGATTGATGGATCTCGTACACACAGATGTGTGTTGACCCTTCAGAACCACCCGAAGGGATGATAACCGCTTCTATGTGACTTTTACTGATGAATATGGTAGATATGGTTATGTCTACTTAATCAAGCATAAGTCAGAAACCTTTGAAAAGTTCAAAGAGTTTAAACAGGAAGTGGAGAATCAGCTGGGAAGGAACACTAAGATGCTTCGATCCGATCGAGGTGGTGAGTATCTTAGTACAAAGTTCCTTGACTCTATTAAGGAATGAGGGATTGTCTCACAATTGAAAGCTCCCAGAACACCACAGCTTAATGGTGTGGATGAGAGGCATAATCGAACCTTGTTGGACATGGTTCGTTCCATGACGAGTCGAGCTTTGCTACCAATCTCATTTTGGGGGTATGCCTTAGAGACTGCCACCCATATTCTTAATCTAGTCCCTACCAAAAAGGTTGCCAAAACACCTCATGAGATGTGGACTGGGAAAGTTCCTAATTTGGACCACACCAGGATTTGGGGGTTGTGAGACTTTCGTGTGGCGTGAGACTCACGATAAGCTCGAACCTTGAAGTGAGCGTTGTATTTTCATCGACTACCCACAAAAATCCTTTGGTTACCTCTGCTATAGACCCAGTGATAATGTCATCTTTGTAGCAAGGAGAGGAGTCTTTCGCGAGAGAGTGTTCATAAGCCAAGGAAACAGTGGGAGGCTGATTGACCTTGAAGAAATTCAAGAATCAAGTGGTGAAGGAATCTCAAACCGTAGCAATCAACCTAGGGAGGAAACTACTGTTGATCCAACTGACGAGTCTGTACCTCTGAGGCGTTCCACAAGAATTAGGAATGCACCTGAGCATTACTATGGTTTCCATATTACTGCGGAAGGTGATACATTTATCAATGATAGTACACTGATAAGTTTGGATGGACCTAACAACTACACGGAAGGCATGGCAGGCCCCGGGTCTGCCAAATGGAAAGAGGCTATCGACAGCGAGATACAATCAATGTATGACAATCAAGTTTGGAACTTGGTTGACAATGTACCAGGTCGTAAGACAGTCGGGTGCAAATGGATCTTCAAGAAGAAGACTGACATGGATGATAATGTACACACTTATAAGGCACGACTGGTTGCAAAGGGCTTTTCTCAAACTCCGGGAGTTGATTATGATGACACCTTTTCACCAGTAGTGAAGATTAATTCTATTAGGGTTATGCTAGCCATTGCTGCATTTCATGATTATGACATATGGAAAATGGATGTCAAAATCGCTTTCCTTAATGGAAAGTTGGCTGAGGATGTTTACATGAGTCAGCCAGAGGGTTTTGTCAACGCAAAGTACCCTAATAGAGTGTGTAAGCTTGAGAAATCCATCTATGGATTGAAACAAGCACCTCATAGATGGAATCTTTGTTTCGATGAGAAAGTCAAAGAGTTTGGTTTTTCGAGGAGCGAAGATAAGTCCTATGTATATGCCAAGCATAGAGGATTATAGTTAGCTTTTTGGTACTGTATGTGGATAACATACTACTCGTAGGAAATGACATCTCAACTCTATAGGAAGTGAAGTCCTGGCTTGGGAAGTGTTTTGCTATGAAGGACCTTGGAGAAGCTACCTATATCCTAGGGATAAGGATTTTGAGAGACAAGAGTAAGAGACTAATTGGACTTAGTCAAAGTACCTACTTGGATAAGGTATTGAATAAGTTTAGCATGCAGGATTCCAAGAAACAAGAGTTACCGATCTAGAGTAAAGTCAGACCGAGTAAGACTCAGAGCCTAAGTATAGAGGTTGAGATTACTGAGATGAGTCGAGTACCGTATGCTTCCGCTGTAGGCTTGATCATGTATGATATGACTTGTACTCGTCCTGATGTGACCTTTGCTTTGAGCATGGTCAGCAGATATCAGGGGAACCTTGGCAAGGCTCACTGGACTGCGGTAAAGAACATTCTCAAGTACCTGTGGTGGACTAAGGACTGGGTCCTTACCCTCGGTGGGAGTGATGACTTGAGAGTTGTAGGGTATAGTGATGCTAGCTTCCAGACTGCTAGGGATAATTTCCAGTCTTAGTCAGGCTGGGTCTTTACCTTAAATGGTGGAGAAATTACTTGGAAAAGTTCCAAGCAGGAGACAGTGGCTGATTCAACTTGTGAATCAGAGTATATAGCAGCAAGCGAGGCAGAAAAGGAGGCAATATGGCTGAAGAATTTCATTGGAGACCTTGGAGTAGTACCAGCTATAAAGGAGCCTATGGAGATTTTCTATGATAGTGAAAGTGCAGTGGTCTTAGCCTAGGAACCAATGGATCACAGGAGATCCAGACACATCGACAGGAAATACCATTTCATTAGACATCGAATAGAAGAAGGACTCCTCGTAGAAAAGAGGGTATCATCGGATGAGAACCCAATAGATCCCCTCACGAAGGGACTGGGTAGGGTTAAGCATCGAGGCGCATTGAGCTAAAGGAAGATATTAGTTTTAGAAATTAGATAGCTTTTGAAAAATTTAAAGTGTAACTGACATTTGATGATAAGTAAAAGTTGTTGTTTATTTATAAGTAAAGTGTTGCTATCTTCTGTCAATCGTTTACTATCATTTCATTTTTCCATGTTTTGACTTCTAGAATAATCATGTTATGGTATATCATATTATTCAAACCATCCACAGTCAATCATACTTTTGAAGTAGGTTGTAAAATCCAAAATTTCAGGTATTATATTTATTCGTATTAATTTCTAGTTTTGTGGAAGAACTCGACGAGTTGATGCGTAGACTCGCCGAGTAGAGACGCGAATCATTATCCGGGTGGACGGCTGGACTCAGCAAGTCGCCCCAAGGACTCGGCGAGTCCACGCTGTTTAATGAAATCCTAATTCCTCGGGTTTGGGGCCTATTTAAAGGGCCTTATGGCCGTCAATTGCGGCTACCAGACCCCAGAGAGAAACCCTAAGTGAGCTAGGGCGTTTGTGAGACAAAAGAAGCTATTTCTTGATCTTTGTTGGTGTTTTTGCAAATAGAAGAGGACCAAGACATGAGGAAGCTGAAGAGGGTGCTGATCTAGTGATTCCAGGGCTCAGAGACTTCATTTTGAGGTATTCATTCAACCCCTTCTTCA
Source organism: Lactuca serriola (assembly GCF_051521515.1). Classification (NCBI taxonomy): domain Eukaryota; kingdom Viridiplantae; phylum Streptophyta; class Magnoliopsida; order Asterales; family Asteraceae; genus Lactuca; species Lactuca serriola. Next base: position 22,316,096 of record NC_136413.1, on the reverse strand, counting down.
GTTTATGGTGTAAGTCTAAGAGTTAGGGCTTTTTAGCCCCATTAGAGGATGGTTATTTGGAGTAATTGGTCCCTTCTCGTGTTGGTGCTGTAGATCTGGACCCAAAGAGGTCCAGAGACCCTTTTCCCTTGAGCTTTATGGGTATTAATGGAGGTTATGAACTTAGGATGTCATTTTAGAGGCCATATGAAAGACCCTATCTAAGGGTTTGGTCTAGGCATACTAGTTAGTGGTAGTGATTGTGTAGAAAAAACCGATTTTGTCTAGTTTACGGTTGTTATGTGTTTACGGCCGTAAACTCCTTGCGGTTGTAAGTCATGGTTATAAATAGGGCGTTGTGTCAGACTTTAAAGGTTGTTGATGCCTTCGTGTTTTCTCGAAGTTGTATCCGACATTTTATTGCTTTAAGGCGTATGCAAGCTTGGTTCGTTTTGTTATTTGCTTATTATTTCATCTTAGCTTCTGTTATTTGTCTTTGATCATTGGTAGATCCATTTTTCAGGCTTTACAATTGGTATCAGAGCGAGACCAGTGTCAAAGACGTCCTACAGTTGCGATTTTGCTCAAAACGATATTTCCAACGAAAGAAGGGTTTTATTCCAGTCGATTTTCGTGTGTTTAAAAGTTCACGGTCCGAGCTTACGGCCGTAAACACCAAGTTCACGGCCGCAAGCTATTCAAGGCTCATACACCGCAAACGAATCCCTTCTACAGCAAATCGAGTTCCTGACTTAAGACTTTCAGAATAATATTTCATTGCATTAAATTCTCAAATAAAATAAATTCTTTCAGAAAATCATTGGCCGTAAACTCGAAGTTCTTTCAGAAAATCATTGGCCGTAAATCGATTATCAGATAATCGACTTTAAAAATTGCATCTTCAATTTATTTGTTCCAGAATTCAAGATTTTCACAGGCCGTAAACAAGGAGTTTACGGCCATAAACACTTCTCGGTAGTAAACCTTTCTTGAATTTTAGCCGTGTAGTTTTCAGAAGTCACAGTAAATAGTAAATTGTTTTTGAAAATTAGATTTTCCTTAACAATTAATTAACTTTAATTTTAAAAAATGGAATCACAAAGTCCTAATCAATTTCAAGAACTCGATGTTGCGATGGGAACAACCACGCGCATTCCAAGACTCATGTCCGCTGATGGTTTCCCCGAGTGGAAATATAGAATTGAGAAATATATAAAAAGGACTTCAAGATTTGGAAATGTGTTATAAAGGATCCAGTCAGAATCACCACTACAGTTGGGGGGCAGGTGGTTGACAAGAAAATTGAAAACTACACTGATGAAGACTTTGAGAGTGTAAAAGAACAAGAAAAGGCATTGGCCATTTTGACTATGGCCTTATCTCCATACATTGCTCAAGGATTCAGAGAGTATACTTCTGCTAAAGCACTGTGGGAAGCCCTTATTGAAGTATATGAGGGAAATGAAGACATGCAAGAGAGCTGCCAAGATATGCTGAGGCAACGTTTCAACATGATTAATCATGTGCCTGGAGAGACTCTCGAAGCTCAACTGTAGCGATTCACAACTCTCAATACGGAGATGACTGTGGCAGGGATCTTCTATACAAAGTCAGAAATTAATAAGAAGCTACTAAATGCTCTCCCAAAATCTTGGGACATGAACGTAGCTGTGATTAAGAAGACTAAGGATCTCAATCGCCTTTCTCTAGCTGAAGTGATGGTTGTCATCAAAGCGTGTGATATTGATGACAAGCAGCGAGAGATGAATCATGTGAACTCCTACTCAGCTGCCAATCTTGGAATTTCAACTAACAATGCTCTTTCTTCTTTCTCTTATACCCCTGCAGGTTCATCTTCTTCTGCACCAGTCATTCACTACGCACAAAGTCAACCACTCATGTCTGCCCAAACTGCTCCAACCTCAAATGTGGCATCCTCTTCAAAAGGAAAGGAGGGTGATGAAAACCTTGTCTTTGCAGCAGGGCTTGTGAATTGCTACAATGCACTTGTAGCTGGGGAGCTTCCGCCTCAATTGTCATTTGTTGATCTTGATCAAATCCATCCGGAGGACGTTGAGGAAATGGACATCACATGGCAAATTGCCATGGCTGTATTTAGGGCAAAACAGTTTGCCAAAAAGGACAGGGAAGAACAATTGGGGAATGAGCGTTGATAAGAAGGTGGGATTCAACAAAGGAAAGCTTCGGTGTTTCGATTGCCATGAGCCAGGGCATTTTGCTCGTGATTTCCCACAACCCGATAGAAGGGTTAATAATGACAGAACAATGGTTGCAGTTGGGAACAACCGAAGCAGTGGTCAAGCAAACAATGAAAAGGCTATGGTTGCATAATCCTTCGATTGGGATGATTAAATACAAGCTCTCAACTTATCTGGACCAGAAAATGCTCATCTGGCACCGGTAAGGGATGATAATGCTGCAGGGATTATAGCAGCTGAAGACAGTGTGATGAAGCTACAATTTGCTTTGATGGTATCCTCTTCCCATGAACCTAATTCGTCCAAGGTAAGTCTTCCATCATGCTCTAAGGCTTGTATAGATTATGTAAAAACTCTGCAGGATAAAATTGAGACATTAGGCAATGAAGTAGAAAATCTTAGGATTCTTCGTGAACTCAATGAAAAATTAATAAGAAATGTAGAAGACCTTAGATATGAAGGGTACCAACTTCGAAAAGGACAAAAACCACTTAAAGCTCAACTAGAATCTAAGATTAAGGACTTTAGGAGACTCCAGGAAGACTACAGTAACAAATGTGAAAACTATGATTATTTAGTCAAACAAAATTTTGAGCTAGTGGCTGAAGTTGAATCTTTGAAAGGAAAATTTGAGACCGCCAAACTTGATGTTAGAAAATATTATTTCTCAAGTGAGGTGGTTGCAAATATGATAGACCAAAGTATGCAGTTTAAAAGGAATCAATCAAAAGATCTAGGGTATAATCATGCACCCCTCCTTTCAATCATTCATATGTGTCGAACCCTTTGTCCAAAGAAGAGCTTGTCAATGAATCATTTATGATTTATGGCAAGCCCTCTGGTTTTGTTTCGGGAGGATTTATTAATGTTGAAAGTACTAACATTTCTACTTCTCCTGCAGATCAATCTTTGAATCAGTCAAAGCACAAAGTTGAAGGATGTGTTTCTGAAAATAAAATCGAGTCCAAACCTGAAGTTTTCATTTTAAATAAAGACAATTCTTTTACAAATGTTTTAAGTGACAATATTTCTTGTGGTGTTTTTAATTCTTATGATACAGTAGCTGCTACTTCTGATACAGTTTTGAGTGTTTTTAATATGTCTGATAAATTTTTGAACAATTTTGTTGACAATTTGAATGTTTGTGATAAAAATGTTGAGACACCACCAGTTTCACAACCCTCCATGAGTATAGCACCCTCACTTGCCTCACAACCTAATAATGTTGCATGTTCCTGTGAGACAAGCAAGGGTGTTTGTAGGGAAAACGAATCTGATAAATGCAGCACAAGTTCTAACAATAACAAGCAGATTTGTTTTAATTGTGGCACTAGTGGTCACATTGCTAGAAATTGTCTTAATCGATTGTTTGTGAGTCATAATCTTCCAAGAGGGGAGAACGAGTTCAGAGGAAGGTCTTTAAATAGAAATTCCTCTAGAAGTCGCTCTTGAAATGAATATTGGGCAGATGAAAGAAATAGAAAAAGGGATATTTTTCACAGACATAAAAAGGTTTTTAATCACCTTGTCCCAAGCAGTCTGCCAAAAAGGAGCATAGCCACGCCAAGGTCAAGCCCATCCCAAACCAGTAGTGGATCTTCAACCAACTCTGGTAGAAGTAACACATGATTTAAGCAGATTGTTAAACATAAAATGAAAAAGTTAACTGAGTTTTTCAGAAAACCTAATTATAAATGGAGGCCCAAACCTGCTCCCAATACATCATCTGTGTCCTCAGAGAAGTTTAAGTGCACTAAATCTGAAAAGGCATCGGGATCACCCAGGAAGATCATGACCTGGGTGCCCAAATCTAATTAAACCCGCACATTTTGCAGGGACAGTTGCGGGGAAATGTCGTCAGACACTGGTTTGTCGACAGTGGCTATTCCCGGCATATGACGGGAGATATCACCCAACTGCGCAGTATTCAATCATTTAATGGGGGGTATGTCTCTTTTGCGGGTGGAGATGGAGGGAAAATCACTCAAAGGGGAACCGTGTCAAATGGAGTTCTAAGTTTCGAAAACGTGAATTTCGCTCCCGAGTTGAAACACAGTCTGTTAAGCGTTTCTCAGATTTGTGACAAGGGCTATTATACGCATTTCACTGACAAGGAATGCATGGTCTTAAAGCCAGGCTTTGTCATCCCTGAAGAATGGATTCTCGTAAGATCAAAAAGGGATGGGAACGCCTATATTATTGATATGAATAGCAATCTCCGAGAACAAGTTACTTGTCTATTCTCCAAGATCTCCGAGCAAACTGCAATGCTGTGGCACCGAAGATTAGGTCATGCTAACGCCAAGAATCTAAATCGTCTTGCGAAAAATGAGATGGTCCGTGGATTGCCCGTCAAGGACTTCATTACGTTTAAAAAATGTGTGTCGTGCGCTAAAGGAAAGCACCATCGAAAGTCGCACTTGCCAGAACAGGTTAACTCAATCAGTTAGGTTCTTCAATTACTTCACATGGATTTGTTTGGTCCAGTGAATGTGCTAAGCATCAACAGAAGTTCTTACTATTTAGTTGTGAATGATGATTTCTCTCGATTTACGTGGGTTTTCTTTCTATCCAACAAAGCGGGTGTCACTGAATTGATCAAGAAGTTCATTGTACTTGTTGAGAATTAGACCAATCATAGGGTGAAGGCGCTTCGTACTGATAATGGAACAGAGTTCAAGAATTCCGTTCTCAATCACTTCTGCGCTGAAAAGGGTATCCTGCGTTAATTTAGTTCAGCTCATACACCTCAACAAAATGGTGTTGCTGAAAGGCGGAACAGAACACTCAAAGACGCTGCAAGAATGATGTTGTGTGACTCAAAGCTGCCTGTTTTCTTTTGGGCGGAGGCGATAAACACTGCCTGTTATGTTCAGAATCGGGTGCTTATCAACAAAGCTCAAATGAAAACTCCGTATGAAATTTACTATGGACACAAGCCGTCAGTCAGTCACTTCCGAGTATTTGGCTGTCCTTGCACCCTTCTTCACCTAGATGCCAATCCGAAGTTCAATGCCAAAGCCGATGACTGCTATTTTGTAAGGTATGCTGCTCGCACCGCTTATAGAGTCTACAATAAGAAAACCAAACAGATTGTGGAATCATATGACGTGCGTTGGTTGGAAGAGAATGACACAGACGCAAGAGTGGGTACGGATTGGTTGTTTGATTATACGTCGCTTTTCAAATCCTTAAACGAGTATTCAAATGATGTATCTAGAACTGGTTCGCATTGGAAGAGTATCTCTGAAGATGAAGACGAAGAAGTCGTATACAAGCCTGTATCTAAATCTTCTGATTCATCAAAAGGAAAATCTACAGCTCCACTTGAAGGAGAGTCCTCTGACTCGCACAAGGGAGGATCTTCTGCTACATCTGAGGGAGAGCCTTCTGCTGCATCTGAGGGGGAGCCTTCTGCTGCAATTGAGGGGGAGTCTTCTGCAACATCTTCGGGAAAGTCCTCTGCTACTTCTGCAATTGAGGGGGAGTCTTCGACACCTCACATATCTTTAGAGAAAGAGTTCGTTCCAAATGATGCTTCCGCTGTCTCTTCAACCCTTATGGAATTACTCTTTCCTGACCTTATTGCAGATGAGTATGTCGTAGAACCATCCGGTACTACTCAACCAACAAATGAAGGAGGTCTCAACGTTCACACTCTACCTGTTTCTCTTGATGACACAACCAAGAAATACCTTCTAGGGTTCAACGGGATCATCCGATCGAAAACGTCATCGACCAGCTAGATGATGGTGTTAAAACTAGAAGTCAGAGTGGAGACGTGAATACATGTCTGTATTCTTGCTTTATTTCTCAAATTGAGCCCAAGAATGTAGAAATGGATCTAAATGAACCTAGCTGGGTGGATGCAATGCATGAAGAATTGCATCAATTTGAAAAACTCGGTGTTTGGAAATTGGTTGAGTTACCAAAGGGCAAGAAGTCTCTTGACACACGATGGGTCTATCGCAACAAACAGGACGATTCAGGGGTTATTGTGCGAAACAAAGCTAGAATGGTAGTACGTGGGTTTCGACAAGTCGAGGGTCTTGACTACACTGAAGTTTATGCTCCAGTAGCTCGTCTGGAGGCTATTCGTATCTTCCTAGCATATGCTTCATATATGAACTTTACTGTCTTTCAAATGGATGTCAAGATTGCCTTCTTGTATGGCAAGGTGAAGGAAGAAATCTACGTTGATCAACCTCCAGGGTTTGTCGAATCGAAGTATCCTAATCATGTCTACAAGTTGGACAAAGCGTTATATGGGCTGCATCAAGCTCCTAGAGCATGGTATGCAACCCTAACAAAGCATCTACTCGAACATGGTTACACTCGCGGCACTATCGATCAAACATTATTCATAAAGCATGTCGACAAGGACCAGATACTCGTACAAATATACGTCGATGACATAATCTTTGGATCAACAAACCAAAAGCTTTGCAAATAGTTCGAAATTGTAATGAAGAAAAGATTTGAAATGAGTTCGTTGGGGGAAATGACCATGTTTTTGGGGCTTCAAGTTAAACAGAATTCAACCGGAATCCTGCTACATCAAGCCAAGTATGTGGAGGATATTCTTGAGAAGTTTGCGCTTCATGATGCTAAATCTACTTCTACACTGATGGCTGAACGACCTCTCTTGACTCCTGATCCTGAAGGCGAGTCCGTAGATCAAACTCTCTATCGATCGATGATCGGATCGCTGATGTATCTTACTGCAAGTCGACCTGACATTATGTTTGCAGTCTGTCAATGCGCTCGATATCAGGCTAATCCTAAACTCTCTCATCTTATTGCTGTTAAACGAATTTTTCGGTATATCAAAGGAAGCACTAAATTGGGTTTTGGTATCCGAAGAATTCTGAATTTAATCTTTATGCTTTTACTGACAGTAATTATGGAAGCTGTGAGCTAGACAGGAAATCAACTTCAGGAGGATGTCAATACCTAGGTGACAGATTAGTTTCATGGAAATGCAAGAAACAACAGACTGTCTCGACTTCAACAGCAGAGGTGGAATACGTTGCTGCATCAGCGTGCTGCTCTCAAGTTATCTGGATCCAACATCAGCTGTTGGACTACGGTTTGAATTACTTCGAAACCCCTATCTATTGTGATAATGAAGCGGCAATTCAAATAGCTAAAACCCCAGTCCAACACTCTAAAACCAAGCACATCGACATTAAAAATCACTTTATCAGAGACTGTTATGAACGATCTTTAATTCAAATCGAACAAGTCCACACTGATAACAATGTGGCGGACTTATTCACAAAGCCTTTTAACAAAGCTCGTTTCAATGTTCTTGTTGGATTTCTGAAAATGATACGTTTTGAGGATTAAGGTTTTTTTTGTTTTTTTTCTTTTTCTTTCCTCAATTTATTTTTGGTTTTATTAGTTTACATTTTAAATTTTTCTGTTTCAGGATAGTTTCAAATTTGCGCATTATTTTGTTTCGTATTCTCACCCATGCACTAATTTAGGGGGAGAAATAAAAAAATCCAAAAACAATAAAAATTACAAAAAAAATCCAAAAATAGTGTTATTTCTGTTCAGCATTTTAAAATTTATTTGTGACAACTTCGGTTGTAAGTACTGTGATGGGAAAAGAAATTAAGAAGTGATAAAGGGCAACCTGAATCAGCGTAACGTACCTAAGTTGAATCGTCTACGCTCTGTACTCGATGTGCTGGTAGGCACAAAAGATTTTGGATGGACTTGACTAGGAAAGTTGAACCTAATGAATTTGAGGACTTGATGAACTTTGACCTAGTTAGATCCGTTTAACCTGATGTCATGACGCTCGGATAGGTTGAGCAGGGAGGTAAACATGAGAATCTACTCTTCACATTAATTGAACCCGTACTTGGAACCGTGGCTTAACTTTTCCTCGATGTGCGGATTTTGTCCTTAATTCCGGTTGGATGGGGCGACTGGTAAATTCCGATAAATTAGGTCTGTAGAATATCATTTTCTTTCTTTCCGTCTGTTAGTCATATGTTGTCTCCTTTGCGCGACTTCTAATCCGACCCGGTACACAACATATGCAACTCTATTTCTCTGTAGGATATATATATATATATATATATATATATATATATATATGTGTGTGTGTGTGTGTGTGTGTGTGTGTGAAATACTTCCCATCTGTTAGCCATATGCTCTCTCCTTTGCGCGACTTCTAATCCGACCTGGTACACAGCATATGCAACCTTCTTCTTCTCAACCCTTCTGAAGTAGTTAGCAATAGAATTTTGAATCTCTTCTCTCTCTGAATGGTTGTCTGCTCACCCGGTGTAAGGAGTACTCTGGAAGTTCTTGATGGCTGGGGCATATCAGGAAGCGGGAAACACGTTCCAGTACACTTAAAATTGAACTCATACAGATTGTCTGTAGATCTCGCTGCTCGATTTAGGTGGACAAGAATATCTCTAGTTGTAGTCAGTTAAATGGTCATAAGGTGAATTTATTTAAGATTTAGGTGTTATCATAATTACAGAAATTTACAATTAGGTATATGCCTGAATTATGTTATTGGTAAAATGTCCAAAAAGTGTCACAAATCTTTCGTGCTTAAGTGGACCACAATACTGGCAATCGGTTAGACGAAGATGTGAAGATAAGGGTACCGACAAGCAGAATAAGGTCGTCCAACAACTTTGATCCAAACATCACAAAGGTTACAGTGGTTAAATTTGTTGTGTAAAATAATTTTAGTTAAAATATTTTTCTCTCAATTTTATTTTTTATTTTAATTTTATTTTTATTTTTATTTTTATTTTTATTTTTTGTAAAAATGTGAATTTTGACTTTAATCTTTAAATTACTTTTGCTATTTCAATTTTAATTTCGTTTTATTTTATTTTATTTTATTTTATTTTACTTTATTTTTCAAAAAAAATAAAAAAAATTAAATTAATCCTCAAAATTTTTGTTGAAAGTTGGAAATACTGGGTAATTATCAGGTAAGAGGGTAAGTGAGGGTAAAATGGGTAAAAAGGAGTTCACTGCCGGAATCTCCGCATTCACGAGTTTCCGGCCGCAAACTCTTTCTAAACCCTCTCAAAAGGCTAAAAAAAAATTTCTTTGATTTTCGGAAAACCGCTTACATCATCGCAAAGGTAATCACTTCTAGATCATAAATATGTAATTTGTTTCGTGTTTCACCGTGACACCATGCCGGAAATCGCGAAAAGCGATTCGACAGAGCTTACGGCCGTAAGCTTAGGCCGTAAACTCCGAACACTTGAATTTTGGACTTGGTTTTAATTTATATTGGTGATATTGATTCTTACATTCACGAATCTTCAAGTCTTATGCGTTAATTCGAAGTGTAGAATCGATTTTTGGGGATTTTTCCACTGAAGGTTCTTAGGCCGTAGACTTCGAGTTTACGGCCCAAGAACAAATTTTTCAATTCATTTTGTTTCACGATTTCCTTCAACATCTTGGCAGTAAACTTAATGTTATCATTTCTTATACAATAAAATTTTATTTTGGTCATAATTTTCATTAAAATTTTTTTTTGGTCAAAATAAAATTCTATTTTGAGGTTTCTTACAGTTGTGTTTAAGTGCAGACAATGGCGAACCTAAAATTTGCAGATATGCACAACCTAGCAATTGTACTCGCAGACCCTCCAGCTGTTCACTCGGATATGCGTTCGATGATTCATCGATTGCGTGAATGCTGCTTAGCATCCGCAATCACTATCAATCCAGTGGTTTATCAAATTTTGATACGCGAGTTTTGGGCGACTGCAGAGACACACATGGATGATGATGGCAATTTTACGGTGAAGGCAAAAATACAGGGTCGAGAGATTGTCATTAATGAAGGCTTTATTCGTGAAGCCCTGCTAATTGATGATCAACCCAATTTCCCAACAGAGATTGGAATCGAAGATGTTCAAAGGGTTCTACGAAGAATGAGTTACGAAGTAACCTTTCCGCCGACGCTGAAAAAGTTGCTACACCCATACTGGAGGTTTTTGGGCCATGTTTTTGTGAGTTTCATCTCGGGAAGGAGGTCTGGGGTAGACGAGATCTCTCAGCGCACAACTGGTGCTCTAGTATCTCTTGCTGATGGGTTTCGCTTTAATTTCTCAAAGTTCATCCTTGAGGAATTTGTTATCAACATCAGAGCTTCTACTCGGGATACTTTTCTGTTGTATCCCCGCTTCGTACAATTGTTCATTAACATTCAGTTTCCAAACGTGAGAAAGACGGGAGAAACATTAGATATGAAGTCCTTGGGTCTCCACACGGTGGGACTCATCAAACAAAATCGGAAAGGCAAAGTCATATTTCGAGGACTATATCCTCCAGAGTCATATGAGTCGTCTGAGCAATCTTCCTCGGAGCAGACATCTGCTGAAAAGTCAACGCCAACCAACATTGTTATAGATGTGTCTGAAGATGAAGAAACCGAGAAAGAAGACTCTCCAACTCCCAAAGTTCAAACTGTCTCAGAACATGAAAAAGAGTTGAGTGATGATCAAGTTGGTGGAGAGATGAGTACCGGTGAAGAGAGAAATGACTCTTTTGATGATCTAGATTTGACTGGTTTTGACCACGATGATATTGTAGCTTCGTTGGCAAGCAGTGCTAATGTTGTGTCTCATGAAAATCTTGACACAATTTTCCATAATGTCGATGATGTTGGTCTTGACACAACTGAGACAAGGAAATCGAGCGAGACGTTTGATACACAAACTCCTACTGCAAAGCAAATGGTGTCGACTTCTGTTCCTATGGAGATGGTTATGGGATGTTCCCCTCCTGTGTCCGTTTCTCCTACTCCAGAACTGTTTGTGAGTGTGTTTTCTCCTGAAGCTGACCAACAACAATCTAAAAGAAGAAGACTTGATGCAAGACAATCTGAACTGAACACAAGTTTGGTTAGTGGTCTTCCTACCCCACTTTTCACTGCTACTACTACCAGGCTCACCACTACAAAGATGTTTCCTACTGGTCCGAGTTCAACATTTGATGTTGGTGGTTCCTCTGCACTGCCTGGTTTCTCAGTTCCTAGATACCGTCGAGATGTTGCTTCTGAAAGGCTGGCATTGCACATGGCTGAAGAACAATTTGTATCGCCAGGTCCTCGAGGAAAGGGTGTTTCCATTGAAGAAGGTGGTGCTAGAGATGACAATCTTACACTTGCTGGTCTGCAGAAATTTTTTTTGGTTCTTAGCCAGAAAAATATTGAACTTGATATTCAGGTGGCAGAGCTTCGTGCCGAGAATGTCGCTCTTCGTATTCAAGTTTCCAATCTACAATCAGATAAATCTAGTCTTGGCGGACAACTGGCTGAACTCAAGAAGGATAAGAAGGTGAAAAGCAAGAAAATCTCTGATCTACAAGATCATTTTAATCTGCTGACTTCGAGTTATTTTGAGTTAAAGAAGAAACTTGAAGTTGATTTTGATGAGATATACCAGACGTCCGTTGAAGAACAGAGGATTAATCTTCACGTACAAGCTTTTCCATTTGACCTACCAGTCGGTCAGTCTTCTAGTCCTGCTGAACGTGTTGTTGTTGATCCTCCATTGGCTCCACAAATTCAAGAACTTATTCGTCACAATCAAGGAGATGATGTTTAGAGAGGACAATTGTTGTTTAAATGGAATATTAATCAGAATACATTTCGGAGCGAACCCTTAATAACTGTTACTGATCTTGAAGTTGTTAGGTTCCGAGATACATTTGGAGATAGATCAGGAGTGGCTGCCTGGGGATTTCATGATGGTCTTAGAATGTGGATTGTCATTCGTAAGAGTGGTAATTCAGAGTTATATAAGGATATTCATGCATTTAGGTCGTTCACGAGAATTGATCTAACGGAATTGTCTCAAGCTCCGTTTATCAATCTTTTCAACACTCCTCAGGTTACTTAGTTTAAACACTTTCTGGATGATCAAGTGAAGAAAGGATTTCCTTCGATGCCGACGGCAGAGTCAGTCATATTTGAACACCCAGATGTCTTGGAACCATCTACTGACAAGCCGTTGCAGGTAGTGATGTGGCCTGCAATGAAACAAGTCAAGCAGTTTCCTGTACTTCAAGGCTATCAAGATGGATCTCTCAGTTCTTTGGAATGCTGGGTCTATGATGAAAATACATCAGGAGCGGTTATCAAACTTAAGAATGGTTGTATTCGTTTGTACGATCGCAGAGACTTGCTGCAATTCAAGAAATGGGATGTTCATTATCTTAGCAACTTTCAAATTAAAGTTGTCGAAGATATTTATGAGGAAGGAGCCAAGGTGTACACAACGATGGTCGCGGAGATTCTAAGCAAGAGAATGTGGAATGGAGCGATGGGCCAGATGGACGTGATGATTGTCGACAAAGGAATGGGCTTGAGCTAGTCCAAACCAAGGGGGAGATTGAAAGACCATGTCTAATGGTTTGGTCTAGGCATACTAGTTAGTGGTACTGATTATGTAGAAAAAACCGATTTTGTCTAGTTTACGGTTGTTATGTGTTTACGGCCGTAAACTCGTTACGGCCGTAAACTCCTTGCGGTTGTAAGTCATGGTTATAAATAGGGCGTTGTGTCAGACTTTAAAGGTTGTTGATGCCTTCGTGTTTTCTCCAAGTTGTATCCGACGTTTTATTGCTTTAAGGCGTTTGCAAGCTTGGTTCGTTTTGTTATTTGCTTATTATTTCATCTTAGCTTCTGTTATTTGTCTTTGATCATTGGTAGATCCATTTTTCGGGCTTTACACCATATCTTCAAATAAGGACTTTGAGCCTTTGCATGTTCACCAAGATGTTAGCTTTACGTGATTATAATGCTTTGGGAAGCTAGATCTATGGTTTAGAGGAGCGGATCTGACCTCAAGAGGTCACTTCAGCTTGAGCATGGCATGGACTCGCCGAGTCCAATAGCCGACTTGGCGAGTAGGACGAGGGTTTTCCCGATAATCATACAGTTGATGACTCACTGAGTTGGGGAAGCGAATCGGTGAGTCAGAGGGAATCTAGAAGACAGAGTGCACGATGGTACTCACCGAGTCAGGAGCCGGACTCAGCGAGTTAGGTCGAGACATTCCACAGTTGAGATCAGTGATGATTTGCAGAGTTGAGGTTGACTCAGTGAGTCGAATGAGGACTAGGAGAGTGAAGAGCATGTGTGGACTCGCCGAGTCACAGTTGCGCACTCGGCGAGTTTGGTCAAGGTTGACCGTTGACTTCGTTGACTTTTAGGGTGAGTCAATGTTTGGACCATAGAGTCATCGGAAGGGTAGGATAGTCTTTTACCCTTCCTAGAGGATGTATTGAGAGGAAGTGATTAGTCTAGCCCTGAGGGTTGTATTAATTATAGTATTTATTTTATGTGACTAGGCAGGGACTATACCAAAGTTACCGACTCAGAGATTTACTGAGATATCCGAGGTGAGTCTTCTCACTATACTTTACCTTGAGTAGGTAAATAGAGTTATGTGATACAGTGTTTGTATGCTATATATGTGCTTATTGTTGCACTTCATTACTCTATGTGATTTATGCTGTGCATGTTTGTAGAGTTAGAACCTGAGGGTTCACAGAGTTTGGGTGCACGGACCCACAGAGTTATAGCCTCGAGTGGCTAATATGTGTTATATGTGGTATTTTGGGGAACTCACTAAGCTTTGTGCTTACAGTGTTTTATGTTATGTGTTTCAGGTACTAGTGAGGATCGCGGAAAGGCACCGGCTTGATCAGTACACACACGGGATTTTATGCTATGAGATCTTGGGATTGATATATGTTATGAATTGAGTTTTTAAACAATGATGCTTTTATGAATAATGAATGAATTATTTTTTTATAAAATGCGAAACATTGTTTTGGAAATTTACGTTGTTACAAGTTGGTATCAGAGCCTTGGTTTGAGGGATTCGAGTACACCTTCGGGCGTATTTGAACTCAAACTGAGGATTTGAAAAATATTTTCAAAAGAGAGCCAAGTTTTCTAAAAAGAGTAAAAGATTTTTTTTGAAAACGCAGAGCAGACTTGTGTGTACGATCAGTCAGCGCCCGAACGGTGATTTCCCAAAATACCCTTACGTTATATGTTTATGAGATTGAGTGGGCTAGGTATTCCTATTAGGACTAGAGTGGCCTGATTTGTGATACCTTAGCCTAGGGGGAGGTGAGCTGCTATGAGATGCTTGAGAGTGAGTAGGTAGCAGTGAGGAGCTTATGAGAGATCTGTTAGAGAGTGGATTATGCATAATAGAGTACTTGGGACTTGGGATCCTAGGAGGAGGACTTGGGGTGTATACTGATACGGTGTAGACAGTAGTATTGGGCCCGTACTACTGAAAACACCAGGGTGGTGTACGGTTCAAGTAAGAATCTTCGAGATGCCAGGGATCAAGGAGGGATGAGTTATCAAGTGCGAGTATGCTCGAGTGAATTTCTAATATATCGTATGTTGTATTTAAGAGGTAGATCATGGTTAGGACACGTCATATGCCAGAGAGCAGCAGGACTAGTGATGAGGAGATCCGCAGGATCATCCATGAGGAGGTGGCTGCGGCCATCAGGGCAGAGATACCAGAGATGTTCGGGTCTATTAAGACCATGTTGATTGAGACTTTTGATGAGCGTTATGCTCTCTTTCTGAGGCTGCTGTTGCAGCGGCCACCACAGCCGTCGCTGCTGCTAGGTCGCAAGGGGGTGACTCGTTGTTGTTCAAGGAGTTCAGCAACATGAAGCCACCAAAGTTTGATGGGACGCAGGATCCGATTGCAGCGATGAGATGGGTATCTGAAATTAAGGGGTGTTTCTATACATGCTCGTTCCTGGAGCACTTGAGGGTTCAGTTTGCGTTGAACCAACTTCGCCTGGGGGCGAAGGACTGGTGGAAGGTTGCGACAGCACACTATTCTCCAGCAGAGCTTGCTGCGGTGACCTGAGAGAGGTTCACCACCATGTTTCGTGATGAGTACGTTCCCTCGGTGGAGCGAGATCGGTTGGCACAAGAGTTTTTGACCCTCAAGCAAGGTACGTATTCTGTTACGGTTATTACCAGGATGTTTCATGAGAGGGCGATGTTCTTCCCTGAGCACGTGTCTACTGAGCAGGCACGTATGAGCTGTTATTTGAGTATTTTGATGAGAGACATTCGGGAGTCCGTGGCGAAATCCTCATACCGGACATTTGCCGATCTTCAGGCAAATTTCTGGAGGAGGGAGATCGAGCTACAGACTTAGGCTAGGGAGGAGGCAAAGTCTCAGGGGAGGGATCGGCGACCGACACAATCCCAACCGGCAGCCAAGCGGGCCAAGCCCGCTGATTCCAGAGCAGGGAGTCAGAAGGGCCGCACTTGTGGAAAGTGAGGCAAGGGTCATGATGGAGTTTGTAGAGCGGGATCTTGCTACAAGTGTGACAAGGAGGGGCATATGGCCAAGGACTGCCCCAAGGGGTTTGCAGTGTGTTTTCACTGCAACCAGACTGGACACCGAAAGACCGAGTGTCCGTTGCTACGAGGGACAGCATATGGAGCTTCTCTGGGGTCTGCCCCTGCTGCTGTTAGCGTTTCTGATAGTCGGCCGGTGAAGACCGAGAAGCCGAAGGCTCGGGGGAGAGGCTTCCAATTGACTGCGGAGGAGGTCCGGGCAGCGCCCGATGTTGTGGCTGGTATGTATTCTTTCGTGTATTTATTTTAATGTTTGAGATTTTGTGGTTATATTATGATATGCACTTTTCTTGTGAATTATGTACCTGCTTTGGTGTTATTTGACTCGAGTGCGAGTCGATCTTTTATATCGTTGGCTTTCAGTACATCAGTACTAGTCGAGAGGCGTTGAGTCGACCTCTAAGACTCTCCATCGCTGACAAGAGAGCAGTGTATGCCAAGGAGGTGATTCGAGGATGCGTACTTGAGATATTCGGTGTAGATTTTCCTATTGATTTGGTCCCGATCGCGATGGGGGACGACTGTGTCATCGTAGGCATGGATTGGTTGAGCAGATTTGGAGCAGTTATCGACTGTGAGCGGCAGTTGGTGACCATACGAGACCCAAGTGGGGGAGTTCTTATGGTGTACGGCGAGGGTACCCATCCCGATTCAGCGTTTTGTTCGGCCGCTAGAGCGAGGTAGAGTCTACAGCTGGGTTGTAGTGGTTTTGTAGCATATGTGATGGATACGAGGGTTGGTGCAGAGAAACCTAGTACGGTTGAGGAGGTTCCGATAGTGCGTGAATTCCCGGATGTTTTTCCCGAAGAGCTACCGGGTGTGCCTCCTGAGAGGCAGGTTGAGTTTCGCATTGATTTGATTCCGGGGGCAGCACCTATTGCCAAGGCGCCCTATCGCCTTGCACCTCCAGAGATGCATGAGGTATCCTCGCAACTTCAAGAGCTGCTGGAGATGGGGTTTATACGGCCGAGCAGCTCGTTGTGGGGAGCACCGATCCTGTTTGTGAAGAAAAAGGATGGTTCGCACCGAATGTGTATAGATTATCGAGAGTTGAATAAGTTAACGGTCAAGAACCGTTATCCTTTGCCGAGGATCGACGATTTTTCCGATCAGCTGCAGCGAGCATCTTGGTTTTCCAAGATTGATCTGAGATCTGGATATCATCAGATGAGGGTGCATGAGGAGGATATCCAGAAGACCGCATTCATGACTCGTTATGGGCATTACGAGTTCGTGGTGATGCCATTCGGGCTCACCAATGCGCCTGCAGCGTTTATGGATCTCATGAATAGGGTATGCAGACCGATGCTAGATCGATCAGTGATTGTGTTCATTGACGACATTTTGGTGTATTCGAAGTCCAGGGAGTAGCATGAGGAGCATTTGTGAGAGATCCTCAGCATGCTGAGATCAGAGAGGCTTTACGCCAAATTCTCCAAGTGCGATTTTTTGTTACGAGAGGTGTAGTTTCTTGGTCACCTCGTTAACGAAAAGGGGATTTTGGTCGATTCGGCCAATATCGAGGCGGTGATGAGTTGGGAGGTGCCGAAATCTCCTTCTGAGATCAGGAGTTTTCTAGGGTTGGCCGGCTATTATCGGAGGTTCATCAAGGATTTCTCCAAGATTGTTGTTCCTCTCACCAGGTTGACCCGGAAGGGTGTGGTGTTCAGCTGGGGCCCAGAGCAGCAGGCCTCATTTGAGACTCTTCGCCAGAGATTTTGCGAAGCCCCGGTGTTGAATCTTCTAGAGGGGATGGAGGACTTCGTGGTGTATTGTGACACATCGATATCTGGGTTGGGCGCGGTGTTGATGCAGAGGGGGCATGTGATCGGGTACGCATCGAGGCAGCTGAAGCCCCATGAGGCAAGGTATCCCACCCACGATCTAGAGTTGGGGGCTTTTGTGTTCGCCCTCAAGATTTCATGCCATTATCTGTATGGGGTTTGGTGTACGATATATACAGACCACAAGAGTTTGAAGTATTTGATGGATCAGCCGAACCTGAACATGCGTCAGAGGAGATGGTTGGATATGGTAAAGGATTATAATTGCGAGATCCTGTACCACACGGGCAAGGCTAATGTGGTAGCCGACGCCGTGAGTCGTAGAGTAGAGAGCGTCCCGATTCGGGATATTTGTATGAGATTGACGGTGATGACTCCGGTGTTGGACACCATCAGAGGGGCTCAGGCTGAGGCAGTGAGACCAGAGAACCTCAAGAGAGAGCGAGTTATCTGATAGGTGTCGGAGTTCGTGACCGATAGCAGAGGACTTATGATCTTCCAGGGTCGGATTTGGGTACCGTTTGTTGGAGGAACGCGTACCATCTTGATGGAAGAGGCGCATAGATCGAGATTCTCGATCCATCCTGGGGCCACTAAGATGTTTCTGGATCTTAAAAAGGATTATTGGTGGCCCTGTATGAAGAGAGATGTAGCGTGGTTTGTTGAGAGGTGCCTAACCTGTCGTAGGGTTAAGGTCGAACATCAGAGACCGCATGGTAAGTTGCAGCTGCTGGAAGTCCCAAAGTGGTAATAGGAACAGTTATCCATGGATTTTATCACCAAATTTCCGAGAACGGCGAGGGGTGTCGATGCAATTTGGGTGATAGTAGACCGGTTGACAAAGAACGCTCACTTTCTTGCCATTACTAAGAGTTCTTCTGCGGAGAAGTTAGCAGAGATATATGTGAGAGAGGTGGTATCGTGGCATGGGGTGCCGATCTCGATTGTGTCAGATCGAGATGTGCGTTTCACTTCCAGATTTTGGAAGAAATTCCATGAGGAGTTGGGTACGAGGTTGCATTTCAGTACCGCATACCGCCCTCAGATTGACGGTCAGAGCGAGCAGACGATTCAGATGCTCTAGGACATGCTCCGAGCATGTGTGTTGGATTTTAGAGGAAGTTGGGACACGTATTTTCCCTTAGCAGAGTTCTCCTACAACAACAGCCATCATTCGAGCATTGGTATGCCACCCTTTGAGCTGTTGTATGGGAGGAGTAGTCGGACTCCCATTTGTTGGGGAGAGGTAGGGCAACGAGTGATGGGTAGCACGAAGATCGTGCTTCAGACGACATAGCAGATATAGCAGGTCAGGCAGAGGTTGTTGACCGCCCAGAGTCGCCAGAAGAGTTATGCGGATAGGCGATGATCTGAGCTTGAGTTCCAGGTCGGTGATTATGTTCTCCTGAAAGTATCTCCATGGAAGGGAGTGATCCAATTCAAGAAGAGGGGAAAGCTAGGGCCCCGGTATATTGGCCCATTCAGGGTAATCGCGAGGGTGGGCAAGGTAGCGTATCGCTTAGAGCTGCCTACGGAGTTGGAGCGGATTCATAATACCTTCCACGTGTCTCAGCTGAGGAAGTGTATAGCCGACAAGTCGGTGGTAGAGCCGTTAGAGGATATTTAGGTGGATGCGAGCCTGAACTACGTGGAGAGACCAGTGGCGATTGTGGATCGGAAGATAAAGGTTCTGAGGAACAAGGAGGTGCCACTGGTGCAGGTTCAATGGCAACATCAGAGAGGATCCGAGTTGACTTGGAAGCCAGAGCGGGAGATGCGTGAGCAGCATCCGAAGCTATTTCAGGGATGAGACTTCGAGGGCGAAGTCTGATTCAAGTGGGGGAGAATTGTAACATCCGGAATTTCAGGTATTATATTTATTCGATTTAATTTCTAGTTTTGTGGAAGAACTCGGTGAATTGATGCGTAGACTCGCCGAGTAGAGACGCGAATCATTATTCGGGTGGACGGTTGGACTCGGCGAGTCCACACTGTTTAATGAAACCCTAATTCCTTGGGTTTGGGGCCTATTTAAAGGGCCTTATGGCCGTCAATTGCGGCTACCAGACCCCAGAGAGAAACCCTAAGTGAGCCAGGGTGTTTTTGAGAGAAAAGAAGCTATTTCTTGATCTTTGTTGGTGTTTTTGCAAATAGAAGAGGACCAAGACAAGAGGAGGCTGAAGAGGGTGCTGATCTAGTGATTCCAGGGCTAAGAGACTTCATTTTGAGGTATTAATTCAACCCCTTCTTTAGTTTACGATGTAAATCTTAGATTTAGGGCTTTTTAGCCCCATTAGAGGATGGTTATTTGGAGTAATTGGTCCCTTCTCGTGTTGGTGCTGTAGATCTGGACCCAAAGAGGTCCATAGACCCTTTTCCCTTGAGCTTTATGGGTATTAATGGAGGTTATGAACTTAGGATGTCATTTTAGAGGCCATATCTTCAAATAAGGACTTTGAGCCTTTGCATGTGCACCAAGATGTTACCTTTACATGATTATAATGCTTTGGGAAGCTAGATCTATGGTTTAGAGGAGCGGATCTGACCTCAAGAGGTCAGTTCAGCTTGAGCATGGCATGGACTCGCTTAGTCCAATAGCCGACTTGGCGAGTAGGACAAGGGTTTTACCGATAATCACACAGTTGGTGACTCACTGAGTTGGGGAAGCGACTCGGTGAGTGAGAAGGAATCTAGAAGACAGAGTGCACGATGGTACTCGCCGAGTCAGGAGCCGGACTCGGTGAGTTGGGTCGAGACATTCCACAGTTGAGATCAGTGATGATTTGCAGAGTTGAGGTTGACTCAGTGAGTCGAATGAGGACCAGGAGAGTGAAGAGCATGTGTGGACTCGCCGAGTCACAGTTGCGCACTCGGCGAGTTTGGTCAAGGTTGACCGTTGACTTCGTTGACTTTTAGGGTGAGTCAATGTTTGGACCATAGAGTCATCGGAAGGGTAGGATAGTCTTTTACCCTTCCTAGAGGATGTATTGAGAGGAAGAGAGAGTATTTATTATATATGTCTAGGCAGGGACTATACCAGAATTACCGAGTCAGAGATTTACTGAGATATCCGAGGTGAGTCTTCTCACTATACTTTACCTTGAGTAGGTAAATAGAGTTATGTGATACAGTGTTTGTATGGTATATATGTGCTATGTGTTGCACTGTATTATTCTATGTGATTTATGCTGTGTATGTTTGCAGAGTTAGCACCTGAGCGTTCACAGAGTTTGGGTGCAAGGAGCCACAGAGTTATAGCCTCGAGTGGCTAATATGTGTTATATGTGGTATTTTGAGGAACTCACTAAGCTTTGTGCTTACAATGTTTTATGTTATGTGTTTCAAGTACTAGTGAGGATCGCAGAAAGTCGCCGACTTGATCAGTACACACATGGGATTTTATGCTATGAGATCTTAGGATTGATATATGTTATGAATTGAGTTTTTAAACAATTATCCTTTTATGAATAATGAATGAATTATGTTTTTATAAAATGCGAAAAATTGTTTTGGAAATTTACGTTGTTACATAGGTAATGAGGCAAGAATGTCATGAAGGGTCTGCAGTTTGTCTGGGATAAAGGGGTTGCAGTGTTCATGAGTACTCTTGGAATAGCGATTCGAGTATTGTATTCAACCCACGCTTACTTGTATCACTTCATGGAATTTATCTCGAGTAATCATGAGACAGTAATATCATATAAGTGTTCAAACTTAGAGATATGAGTTGTTAACTATGTGTTGGTTATACATTGATTGTACGAAAACACATTAGTAACTCGATGTTATAAAATGTGCCTTTGTGTATGATTCAACAACTAGTAGAACAATCATACGGGTCGAAGTTTATCTGTTCCTTTTAGTCCTTGGAGGATTAAAAGCTATATATGGGCCCCTCGATGATTTTTTTGACCTATGTATCGGGCCCGGTCAGAACTAAATTGATATGTTCAATTAAGTTCTATGTCAAACAAATCGGAAGTCGGGAAACAAACTGTCGGACAATAAGTACGAAATTGTTCCATGTATTTGTATGACTGATATCTTAAGAGCAGAGGATTATATGATCACTTATCTTAAATGGCACGTCATCTTAGTTCCACGAGATGTTGAAAGAGCTATGATTGTTGATCGGTTCCTGAAGTCATACTTGCAGTTATAGTTATTAGACTTATCCAAGTGGCAGACTGTTGGATAAGGTGTCTAAGTCCATAACTATTTTTGGGATGTACTTGACTTGGTTGGCATGGTCCATTTGAGTTGAATGGCATCATGATAATTAGATAGACAAAATGAGAAGAAGGACAGTTATGATTTGTTAATATATTATAAGTTATAATATATTAATATGAAATCATATTATTTAATTAGTGTTGATCAAGAATTAATTCGGAATTAATTTTTTGATCAAAAATAGACTAATTAAATATATGGGGTTGATTGTGTAAATCATCCATTCTTATGTAGTGGGCTAATGATCCATGGTTTATTGAATTGGGATAAAACCCATAGGGTGCTCCATGGATGGTCCATGGAGGATAAAACCCATGGATCATGGAGGAAATGAAAAGCCATGTCAATTAGGGTTTACATGGTGTAACCCTACTTGTGACACACTATATAAAGACCCCATGGGCTACCAAAATGGGCACTAAGTGAAGAACAAGAGGGCTTGCCGATTTTGAGTGATAGTGTACTTTTCTCAAAGTTATTCCGAGAGTTTTCATAAGGAATCCAAGCAACAAGAAAGGTATGTTCTTCTACTAGCTTTTATATTTCAAGTTCCCCATGCCATGCTAGTTAGGTTAAGAACCTTGGCAAAAAAAAAATTTGCATGTATCTTACTTAAACATAGATCCAAAGTTTCTAGGGTTGCATGTACACCATAAGAGTGTTTGAATGCTTAAAAGCCTTCAACTGTAAC
Source organism: Lactuca serriola (assembly GCF_051521515.1). Lineage (NCBI taxonomy): Eukaryota > Viridiplantae > Streptophyta > Magnoliopsida > Asterales > Asteraceae > Lactuca > Lactuca serriola. The sequence goes on along the minus strand of NC_136413.1, from coordinate 22,293,771 downwards.
ATCCTAACTCCCAAGTATAATATTTAATTAATTTACATTCATAATGTCATAGCAACTCGACGAGTTGGATGCTCCAACTCGCCGAGTAGAGGTGTTAATGGCCGCGTGATTTTTAGAGTCTACTCGAGTGAGAAAACCCTAATTTTTAGGGTTTGTGTCCTATTTAAAGGACCTTAAGCCTTCCTTTCCGCATGCCTTGTCATCTTAACACTCTGAGAGAAATCCTAATCGAGCTATATCCTTGTATGAGAGAAAGAGAGGCTAACATTGCATATTTTAGTGCATTTTTGGAGGACGATTGAGGAGCAATAGCCTTAGGACGAGAGGGAGCTCTTGGATCCGGTTTTCATTCATTCCTAGCTTTTGTTTGAAGGTAAAAAGCTACCACCTTGCTCATTGTTTGGTTAGATCTCTATTCTAGGGATTTTAGGGCCTTTTTCCAATCCTTCGTTGAGTTATGGAGTTGTTGAGCTTTCCGTAGAGTTGAGACTTCAGATATGGACAATATGAGGTCCTTTGAGCCCAATGATTTGAGCTTTATCAAGCTAGTGGCAAGCTTTTATGAATTAAACCCAATATAGAGCTTTTTTGGCTTTCGAGCTCTAAATGCTATGCATGGATGTAAATCTTGCAGATTTATGTGGTATTTCGGCCTTGGGAGGCTAGATCTAGAGTTTGGGACCTTATTTCTGCTTATAATCATCTGAATGAGAATTGTTAAAGAGGGACTCGACGAGTGCATGAGCCAAATTGACGAGTTAGCTAGGGTTTTTCCCGATAGCATGGACATGCTACAACTTGGCGAGTTGACGAGACAACTCGACAAGTTGAGTTGGATTTTCCTGATACTCTAGAGAAATCGAAGGAAATCGACGAGTCGCATAGATGCACTCGACAAGTTTAGTCAACATGGACTGTTGACTTGAGCGTTGACTTACGTTGACTTTTAGGGTTTGGTGAACTGTGGACCTTAGACACCATGGAGGGGTAAAATGGTCTTTTCACCCTTTTGAGATTTAGTGGAGGAGTGAGCTTAACATCTCGGAGTGGTTATTATAAATTTCTTATTAGAGATAAATATATTATGTAGGGAAAGTCTAGACTGTTTGTAGGGTACTAGATCTACTTGCTTACTTACGAGGTGAGTCTTCTCACTATACTTACCTAAGTGGTAATACTGTGCGATCAGAGGGTCTTATATGCTTATATTGAGTACGTGATAACATGCAATTGTCTCTGTGATTTATTCTATATAATATCTTGTACTTTATTGGTTAGGACCAGACGGTCCAACCCGAGTTATGAGACCGGAGGGTCTTCACTGAGACACATGACCGGAGGGTCCTTATTGAGATATAGCCACGAGAGGCTAATTATTGTGTGTGGTATTTTGAGGAACTCACTAAGCTTCGTGCTTACTGTGTTATGTGATATGTGTTTCAAGTACTTCTCAGGATCGTAGGAAGGCGCCGACTTGATTATACACACCTGATCGAGATTATGTTTCAGGATTATGGCATATTCTCAATTGTTTTGTTGATCTGTTTTTTTTTTTTTACAATTGATACACTGTGGTTTTGATAAAATCTGATATTGAGTTTTATGTGATTTAAAAATGAATTTTGTTTTTGAAAATTTATGGTGTTACAAGTTGGTATTAGAGCGTTGGTTTAAGGGATTCATATGTACTCTTGAGTATTTCTGGACTCAAAGTGAGTATTTGAGAAAATTTTCTAAAAATATATGATTTTTATAAAACGAGTAAGAGTTTAAAAGAGAAAACGAGACGGAGCAGTGTGTACAATCAGCCAGATCCCGAACGATGATTTCCTAAAATACCATTACTTGTTATATTATGAGATACTTATGAGATATTAGAACTGTATGCTAGAGGATAGGTTAGGTATTTCAATAATTAGGGCTAAAGTATCCTGATTTAGGATGCCTTTGTAACAACGTAAATTTCAAAACAATTTTTCACTTTTAAAAATGTAATTTCATTCATAAATATTCTTAAATCGAAGTGTATCACATATCAAATCTATAAAAACACATCCCAAGATCATAATGTATAAAAATCTGATAGTGTGTACTGATCATGTCGGTGCCTTCCCGCGATCCTCACTGGTACCTGAAATACATAACACAGCACTGTAAGCATAAATGCTTAGTGAGTTCCCCAAAATACTACATATAACACATATTAGCCATTCAAGGCTATAACCCTGTGGGCCCTCTAGCCCTAACTCTGTGGACCCTCTGGTCCTAACTCTATGGACCTTCCGGTCCTAACTCTGTAAACTCTGGAGTACATACAACATATATCAAATAGAAAGAATGCAGTGCAACATATCACACATATATCACCCAATATACTCTGTTACATAACCCTAATTACCACTCAAGGTAAAGTATAGTGAGAAGACTCACCTCGGATAATTCGGTAACCCTCAAACTCGGAAATACTGATCCCGCCTTCGCCTAATCACATAAAATAATTACTCTAATCAATATGACTTTCAAAGACTAGGCTAATCCCTCTCTAAGTTATCTAAGAAGGGTAAAAGACCATTCTACCCCTTCAATGGCTCAACAGTCCAAACAATGACTAAACCCTAATAGTCAACAAAGTCAACTTTAGTCAACGGTCAACTCTGACCAGACTCGTCGAGTGCACACGGGCGACTCGGTGAGTCCATGCGGGTCCCCTGAATCCTTCTAAGCCTCACTTGGCATGCCGAGTCCCTCCTCCACTCACCGGGTCACTCTGAAACGAATCGCGGGGCAAACCTCGACTTGACTCGTCGAGTCCACTTAGGGACTCAACGATTTGCTCCCATGACAACTCTCAAATGACTTTCTGAGGTCAAATCTACTTCTCTAACCTATAGATCTGACTTCCCCACGACCAATAACCACGTCAAGGTCGAAACTTGACTCACATGCAATGCACCCAAGGCTTCTTTTGGTGAAATAACTACTAAAATGGCCACCTAGGCTCATAACTCCAAAGCGATGGCATAAAGCATAGTGATAGGGATTGTTTGGACCTCTTGAGGTCCAGATCTAAGAATCATTTCACCTTGGGAGCTCACCCACTCCAGATTCAAGCTAAAACATGCATATAGAAACCCTAGATTCGACTAAACATCAAAATCATGAAAATAAGCACATATTTATACCTCCAATAGCATCCTTTGATCAAATGGAAGTAGATCCAAGATCCCCAACTCGCCTAGCTTGTCCTTCCTCATTTCTTCGCTAAAACAAACAAGAAATGGTGAACAATGGCCTGCTTTCTCACTCACAAGACTCACAGATGCTCTAGTACTCTCAAGGACAAAGGTAGCCGCAATTAAGGGTCATAAGGTCCTTTAAATAGGGCACATGCCCTGAGATTTAGGTTTCAACCCACAGCGCGGACTCGTCGAGTCCACCCTTTCCGACTCGTCGACTCTATTCATTAATACATTTAGTAATTGCAATTCTACTCGACGAGTCTAAGTCTCAACTCGTCGAGTCCCTCACTTTTACTCAAAAAATAAATGATCAAATATAATACCTGGAAATACGAATGTTACAATTCCCCCCCCCCCCCACTAGAATCACACTTCGCCCTCGAAGTCTTGCTCCGCAAACAACTCTAGATGCTGCTCCCGCATCTCCAACTCTGGCTCCCAAGTCAGCTCGGACCATCTCTGATGTTGCCACTAGACTTGAACCAGGGGCACCTCCTTGTTCCTCAGAACCTTGATCTTTCGATCCACCATCGCAAATGGCCTCTCAACATAATTCTGGCTCGCATCCACCTGAATGTCTTCCAATGGCGCCATCGCCGACTTGTCGGCTACACACTTCCTCAACTGAGACACGTGGAAGGTATCATTAATCTGGCTCAACTCCACAGGTAGCTCCAAACGATATGCTACCCTGCCTACCCTCACGGTCACCCACAACGGACCAATTTATCGGGGGCCCTGCTTGCCCCTCTTCCTGAATCGGATCACTCATTTCTAAGGAGATACCTTCAGTAGTACGAAGTATCCAACCTGGAACTAATGCTCGGATCGTCGCCTATCCGCATAACTCTTCTGGCGACTTTGAACTGTCAACAACCTCTGCCTGACCTGTTGTATATGCTTTTTCGTTTGAAGCACTAACTTAGTGTTACCTAACACTCGCTACCCGACCTCTCCCCAGCAGATGGGAGTCCGTCACCTCCTCCCATACAATAACTCAAAGGGATGCATACCGATACTAGAATGGTGGCTGTTGTTATAAGAAAACTCAGCCAACGGTAGATACATGTCCCAACTTCCTCCAAAATCCAACACACAAGCCCTAAGCATGTCCTCGAGCGTCTGAATCGTCTGCTCGCTCTGACCGTCCGTTTGTAGGTGGTATTGTTGGATATAGTGTCTAAGTCCATAACTATATTTGGTATGTACTTGACCCGACCCGACAAGGTCCATTTGGGTTGCACTTCACCCGAACAAGTTATGGATAATCTTTGGAGAATAGTATAAGTTATGATTTATTAATATATTATAAGTTCTAATATATTAATATAAGATCATATTATTTAATTAGTATTGATCTATAATTAATCTAGGATTAATTTAGAGATCAAAAGTATTACTAATTAAATATGGGCTTCTATATTTATATAGGGTGGGCTAATGCTTATTTGGAATGGGCTAGGCTTGCATGGAAAGTCCATGGATACTCCATGGAGCTTTAACCCATGGATCTCATGGAAATGAAGAGACATGGGTATTAGGGTTTACATGGATGTATCCGTAATCCACCACACTATAAAAAGGAGGCCTTGGTTCTTGAAATCACACTAGTTGATGTGGAAAAAGCAAGAGGGCCGATTTCAAGATAGTTGTGACTATTCTCTTAAGGTTCCAAAGTTTGTGGTGATTTGTGATTGCATTTGAGGCATTCACACTATTGGTGTTAGGATCTAAAACTCCAAGCAATCAACTACAACTACAAGGCAAGCAATTATTCTAGCTTTATTGGATTCAAGTTCCCCATGCCATGCTAGATAGGATAAGAACCTTGGAAAAATAATTATTTGCATGTATCTTAGTCAAACATAGATCTAAGGTTTATTAGGGTTGCATGTACACTTAGGAAGTGTTAGAATGCTCAAAACCCATCAGTGGTATCAGAGCCTAGGCTTGCTTGTTTGATACTTGATGCAAAATATTGGAAAAAAGTCGAAATCTTGGTGTCTGCTGGATGAACTCACCGAGTCCATGGGGGGACTCGCCGAGTTCATGTGTATCTTCATCCTACTCCCCGAGTAGGTTCGTGCACTCGACGAGTACGAGCCTCAGAATGCAGATTTTCGACATTTGCTGCTGGAAATGGAGTAGAAACATTACCCTAAACTGTTTTGGTGTCATAAAACTTGTTTTAGATGGTGTAATGTTTATGCTAATCCATTTACAATGGCTATAATAAAAAAATTACAAGATTTATGAGTAATTTATGATTCTTGAAATGTTCATATTCATGCTCTTGAACTTATGAAGATTAGATGATCATAGGAATTGTTTGTAACCTACTTGTTAGTTTAATTCTTGATCATAATGTGTTTTAATGGAATCCATAAATTGTCCTCAAGTAATGGAAAACCTAGAGTCACACTTGAATTAAAACCATTAAAAGAACACAAGAGTTAGAAAAATGAAAAGTCTTCATTTTAATACTCAATTAACTTCATAAGTTATAAGAAATGAAAAGTTTTGAAAGTTTACAAAACTTGCCCTCAAGTTTTGGAACATGTAAAGTGATATTAAAAACTTTAGTTCCAACCCTTAGAATTTTAAAAGTTAAAATTCAACCCTTATACTTATAATATTATAAGTTAATAATATATATATATATATATATATATATATATATGTATAAGATCAAAGTTGTCTTACCGCTAGTACGCCTCATTCATGAAGCTAGTCTATAAGGTGGGTATAAGGTTGTTGCCTATAAAATGGCAACTTAATGGGTGTCCACTCTCACCCACTGCTTGCTTGACTGGTGGAGGGTCGTTAGCCGAACGGGTAGGACAAGGACTTATAAATTCTCATTAAAAGTATAATGATAATACTAAAGTAACTAAAGTTTATTGAATTCCCAATCTTAGTTATTTTAGGAAAATGTGAATAAGGTGCTAATCCATGAAACTACAGTTTACACTTTGTTTAAGTCATTAGTGGAGCGTGTGTGGTTAACTGCCACAGTAACTTGAACTTAACAAGGTAGGTAAAGGGTGACTTAATGTTTAGCATAGTATCAATGAAGCGTGTGTGGTTAACCGGCACATCGATTGAGGGGTAATACATTAAGGGTACCAAGTAATTTGCATGGTTACTTCACACCTTGTTTTGTGATCCTCGGCATCCCCGTCACAAAACATGAAGGGCACACTTGAGATTGAAACATGCCATTGAAGAAAGTTCAATGAATCTCAAAGAATCTAGGAGTTTCTAAACCAATTAAAACCTAATTAAAATTTCGGTTTTCACGGTGGAAATTGGTGAATCGTCATTAACCTACCTTCAAATATCTTATAGCTTAGATTACGGCATCCCTCTTCTAAGTTATAAAATATTGTGTTGGGTCCTAGCCTTAATACCACATTTGGGTGTTTATTAAGGACTATCTCTAAATCTAATATAATCTATTCCCTCTTCCTTTCAGATGTCTTCCAATAACAATGCTTCTGGCTCTAACCCTACTAGCTCTTTCTCTCTCATGAATCTTTGTGGGAGAGTCATCTTCGATGGATCCAACTTTACTGATTGGATCAGGAACATCAGGATGGTCACTCGGTATGAGAACAAAGAATATGTTCTCGACAAGGAGCTAAAGGTACCCGAGCCAACTGCTACTCCTGAAGAGCTTGCTGAATATTAGGTACATGAAAGGGATGCTACAAAAGTAGCATGCATCATGATGGCCACCATGACAGCCGAGCTCCAAAAGTCCTATGAGGACTATTATCCTTTTGAGATGCACCAGGATTTGATGGACTGTTACCATCAAAGTGATCGTCAAGAGCCATATGAGATAATCTCCTCCATGATAACAACTCGAATGAAGGATGGTGAACCCATCATGGGCCACATGCAGAAAATGCAAAGGTATGTGGATCGTTTACTGAAGCGGAATGTGAACTTCCCTGAGGAGTTAGCAATAGACATCATTTTGCACTCCTTACCATTGTGTTCTGATCAATTCCGCATGACATATCACATGAACAAGGAAGAAGTCACCCTCAGTAAACTTCAGGGACTCTTGAAGACCGCGGAAAGTGGTCTAAAGGGTAAGTCGGTTGTTACTACTCCTACTCGTACTCCAATTGCGGCCAATGTTTTGGCAATCGGGCATGGCAAAGGGAAGAAGAGAAATAACCCTTCTAAGGGTACCAAGGGTAAGACCCTTGAAGGCTCCTCTTAAAGAAAAACCAAGAAAGGTTTTGTCACTCCTTCTGCTAACCCTAATGAGGCTGAATGCTTCTATTGTCATGAAAAGTCGCACTGGAAGCGAAACTGCCCAAAGTACCAGCATGATGTGAAGGATGGGAAAGTAAAACCCAACCATGCAGGTATATACAATATATTGTCTAATAACTCACCTCATTCTAAGTCTTGGGTCCTTGACACAGGTTGTGGTATTCACATATGTTGTGATTTGCAGGGACTAAGAAGAAGTGAGAATGTGGAGCAGGGAAAGATAAACTTGATCATGGGAAACAGGAAAGCTTCACCTGTCACCAAGATAGGAGTTTATTCCTTAGTGCTAAATAGTAGGTTTAGATTAGATTTGAATAAGTGTTATTATTCTCCAGAAATGACAAGAAATGTTATTTCCTTTCATGCATTGTATAAACATGGTTTTACCTTCTATTTTGATAATAATAATGGTAGTATTGATGCTTTCTTGTTCATTATTTCAAAGCATTACCTTGTGATGGCGTGTATGAAACTGTATCTGTTGTAGATAATCTAGGAAATGATGTATTGTATATTGACTCTTCCACTTGCTTAGATAAAGCATCTTTATGGCATTGTCGTCTTAGACATGTAAGCAAGAAACGCATAGGCCAACTCCAAAAGGATGGAGTCTTGGAGTCATTTGATTTAAAGTCAGATGGTAGTTGTGAATCTTGTTTACTTGGTAAAATGACAAAGTCACCTTTTACTGGCACTTGTGCTAGGGGTGAAGGTTTGTTGGACCTCATACACACGGATGTGTGTGGACCCTTCAGAACTGCCACAAGAGATGCTAATCGGTTTTATGTGACTTTCACTGATGATTTTAGTAGATATGGATATGTCTACTTAATCAAGCATAAGTCAGAAACCTTTGAGAAATTCAAAGAGTTTAAGCAAGAAGTGGAGAATCAGTTGGGAAGGAACATTAAGAAGCTTCGATCCGATCGTGGTGGTGAGCATCTTAGTACTGAGTTCCTTGACTATCTTAAGGAATGTGGGATTATCTCACAATTGACACCTCCTAGGACACCATAGTTGAACGGTGTAACTGAGAGGCGCAATAGGACCTTGTTGGACATGGTTCGTTCCATGATGAGTCAAGCTTCGCTACCAATCTCATTTTGGGGGTATGCCTTAGAGACTGTCGCCCATATCCTAAATCTAGTCCCTACAAAGAAGGTTGCCAAAACACCTCACGAGATGTGGGATGGAAAAGTTCCAAATCTAGACCACATCAAGATTTAGGGTTGTGAGGCTTTCGTGAGACGCGAGACTCACGATAAGCTCGAACCCCGAAGTGAAAGGTGTATTTTCATCGGCTATCCACATAAATCCTTTGGCTACATCTTCTACAGACCCAGTGATAATGTGGTCTTTGTAGCAAGAAGAGGATTCTTTCGAGAGAGAGAATTCATGAGTCAAGGAGACAGTGGGAGGAAAATTGACCTTGAGGAACTTCAAGAGTCAAGTGATGAAGGAACCTCAAACCCTAGCCTTCAACCTGAGGAGGAAACTCCTGTTGAGCCGACTGAAGAATCTATACCTCTAAGGCGTTCCACCAGAGTTAGGAATGCACCTGAGCATTATTATGGTTTCCATATTACTGCAGAAGGTGAGACACTTATCAGTGATAAGACACTGGTAAATCTAGATGAGCCTAACAGCTACACGGAAGCCATGGCAGGCCCTGAGGCTGCTAAATCGAAAGACGCTATGGATAGCGAGATACAGTCTATGTATGACAATCAAGTTTGGAACTTGGTTGACAATGTACCTGATCGTAAGGTAGTTGGGTGCAAATGGATCTTGAAGAAGAAGACCGACATGGATGGTAATGTACACACTTATAAGGCACGATAGGTTACAAAGGGTTATTCTCAAACTTCGGGAGTTGATTATGATGAGACCTTTTCACTATTGGCCAAGATTAAGTCTATTAGGGTTCTGTTAGCCATTGCTGCATTTCATGGCTATGAAATATGGCAAATGGATGTCAAAACCGCTTTCCTTAATGGAAAGTTTGCTGAAGATGTTTACATGGTTCAGCCAGAAGGTTTTGTCAGTACAGAGTACCCCAATAGAGTGTGAAAACTCGAGAAATCCATTTATGGATTGAAACAAGCACCTTGTAGATGGAATCTTTGCTTTGATGAGAAAGTCAAAGAATTTGGCTTTTCAAGGAGTGAAGATGAATCATGTGTCTATATCAAGGCTAGTGGGCGCATAGTCAGCTTTTTGGTACTGTATTTGGATGACATACTACTCATAGGAAATGACATCCCAACCCTGCAGGAAGTAAAGTCCTGGCTTGGGAATTGTTTCTCTATGAAGGACCTTGGTGAAGCTGCCTATATTCTAGGGATAAGGATTTTGAGAAACAAGAGTAAAAGACTAATTGGACTTAGTCAAAGAACCTATGTGGACAAAGTGTTGAAAAGATTCAACATGCATAACTCTAAGAAAGGTGAGTTACCCATTCAGAGTAACGCCAGATTGAGTAAGACAAAAAGCCCTAGTACAGAGGCTGAGATAGCAGAAATGAGTCGACTAGCTTATGCTTCAACTGTAGGATCGATCATGTATGCTATGACGTGTGCTCGACCTGATGTAGCCTTTGCTTTGAGCATGGTTAGCAGGTATCAGGGGAACCCTGGCAAGGCACACTAGACTGTGGTAAAGAATATCCTCAAGTACCTGCGTAGGACTAAGGACTGGGTCCTTACCCTTGGTGGCAGTGATGACTTGAAAGTTGTAGGGTACAGTGATGCTAGCTTCCAGACTGACAGAGATAATTTCCGCTCTCAGTCGGGCTGGGTCTTTACCCTAAACGGAGGGGCAATTACTTCGAAAAGTTCCAAGCAGGAGATAGTGGCTGATTCACTTGTGAATCAGAGTATATAGCAACAAGCGAGGCTGTAAAGGAGGCTATATGGCTAAATAACTTCATCGGAGACCTTGGAGTTGTACCAGCTATAAAGGAGCCAATGGAGATTTTCTGTGACAGCAATAGTGCGGTTGCCTTAGTCAAGGAACCAAGAGATCATGGGAGATCCAGACACATTGACAGAAAATACCACTTCATCAGACATCGAATAGAAAAAGGAATCCTCGTGGCAAAGAGGGTATCATCGGATGAGAACCTAGCAGATCCCCTCACGAAGGGACTGACTCAGGCTAAGCATCTCCAGCATGCTCGGAGCATAGGGCTGAAGGATGATATTAGTTTTAGTAGTTAGATAATCTCGAAATTTGTAAAGTGTAAATGACATTAGATGATGAATAAAAGGTGTTTTATTTATGAGCAAAGTGTTTCTATCTCTTGTCGATCGTTTACTATATTTCTTTTGCATGTTTTGACTTCTAGAAGTAGGTATGAATCAAGACTGTCATGATTGCCAGAAGTAGGTATGAATCAAGACTGTCATGATTGTTTGTAGAGGTCTAAGATGTTGGACATGGCTACAACAATCATGAGTGCTCAGAAGTTCTGAGCATTGGACTCAACCCATGCTCACTGGAATAACTTCATGGAATTTATCTCGAGTGACCGTGAGACGGTAATATCATATAAGTCTTCAAACCTAGAGATATGATTTGTTACTTATGAGTTGGTTATGCATTGTAAATGGTAACTCGATGTTATAAAACGTGCTTTTGTGTATAATTGAATAAGTGGTAGAACAAACATATGAGTCGAAGTTTATATGTTCCTTCTTGGATTAGAAGTCGATATTTGGGCCCCTCGATGATTTTGTTTTGACATATGTACCAAGCCCGGTCAGAACTAAATTGATGTGTTCAGTTAAGTTCTATGTCAAACAAATCGGAAATCGGGAAACAAATGATGGACAATAAGTAAGACCATGTTCCATGTATTTGTCCGGCTGATATCTAGAACAGAGGATTATATGATCACTTATCTAAAATGGCACGTTCAAGTTCAACAAAGTTTAAAGAGCTACGATTGCTGATCGGTTCCTGAAGTAAAACTTGCAACTATAGTGATTAGACTTATCCAAGTGGGAGACTGTTGGATATAATGTCTAAGTCCATAACTATATTTGGTATGTACTTGACCCGACCCGACATGGTCTATTTGGGTTGCACTTCACCCGAACAATTTATGGATAATCTGTGGAGAATAGTATAAGTTATGATTTATTAATATATTATAAGTTCTAATATATTCATATAAGATCATATTATTTAATTAGTATTGATCTATAATTAATCTAGATTAATTTAGAGATCAAAAGTATTACTAATTAACTATGGGCTTCTATATTTATATAGTGTGGGCTAATGCTTATTTGGAATGGGCTAGGCTTGCATGAAAAGTCCATGGATACTCCATGGAGCTTTAACCCATGGATCTCATGGAAATGAAGAGACATGGGTATTAGGGTTTACATGGATGTAACCCTAATCCACCACACTATATAAAGGAGGCTTTGGTTCTTGAAATCACACTAGTTGATGTGGAAAAAGCAAGAGGGCCGATTTCAAGATAGTTGTGACTATTCTCTCAAGATTCCAAAGTTTATGGTGATTTGTGATTCCATTTGAGGCATTCACACTATTGGTGCTAGGCTCTAAAACTCCAAACAATCAACTACAACTACAAGGTAAGTAATTCTTCTAGCTTTATTGGATTCAAGTTCCCCATGCCATGCTAGATAGGATAAGAACCTTAGAAAAGTAATTATTTTCATGTATCTTAGTCAAACATAGATCCGAGGTTTATTAGGGTTGCATGTACACTTAGGAAGTGTTAGAATGCTCAAAACCCATCAGGTATGTGGTACTGAAATGCAACATTGTACCCAACTCCTCATGGAATTTTTTCCAGAACCTGGAAGTGAAACGCACATCTCGATCCAACATGATTGAGATCAGTACTCCATGTTGTGATACCACCTCTCTCACTTACAACCCTGTCAGCCTCTCAGTAGAAGAGCTCTCACTGATAGCAAGAAAATGCACGATCTTCGTTAGCCGGTCAACGATCACCCAAATTGCATCAACATTTCTCGCAGTCCTTGGCAATTTGGTGATAAAATCCATGGAAATTTGTTCCCACTTCTACTGGGGAACCTCAAGAGGCTGCAACTTGCCATGCGGCCGCTGGTGCTCGGCCTTAACCCTGCGACAGGTCAAGCACCTCTCCACAAACCACACAACATCCTTCTTCATAAAGGGCCACCAATAGTCTCTCTCCAGGTCCAAATACATCTTAGTGGCCCTGGGATGGATCGAAAACCTCGATATGTGCGTCTCTTTCATTAGAATGGTACGTGCCCCACCCTCAAATGGCACCCAAATCCGACCCTGAAAGGTCATAAGCCCTCGGCTATCGGTAATGAGCTTGGATACCTGCCCGATCACTTGTTCTCTCTTGTGGTTCTCCGGTCTCATGGCCTCTACCTGGGCCTCCCGAATGGTGTCCAACACAGGAGTCATCATCGTCAACCTCATACAAACATCTCGTATCGGGGCACTTTCCGCCCTACGATTCAAGGAATCGGCTACAATGTTAGCCTTGCCCGTGTGGTACAAGATCTCGCACTCATAATCCTTTACCACATCCAACCATCTCCTCTGGCACATATTCAGGTTGGGCTGATCCATCAGATACTTCAAGCTCTTGTGGTCCGTGTATATGGTACACCGAACCCCATACAAATAGTGATGCTAAATCTTGAGGGCGAACACCATAGCCCCCAACTCCAGATCGTGAGTAGGATACCTCATCTCATGAGGCTCTAGCTGCCTCGATGCGTATGCTATCACGTGCCCTCTCTGCATCAGCATCGCATCCAATTCCGATATCGACGCGTCACAATACACCACAAAATCCTCCATCCTCTCCGAAAGGGCTAACACTGGGACTTCGCATAATCTCTAGCGAAGTGTCTCGAATGAGGCCTGCTGCTCTGGGCCCCAACTGAAAGTTACACCCTTCTAGGTCAACCTGGTGAGAGGAACAACAATCCTGGAGAAATCCTTGATAAATCTTCAATAATAGCCGGCCAACCCCAGAAAACTCATGATATATGAAGGGGATCTCAGCAATTCCAAACTCATCACAACCTCAATCTTGGCCGGATCGACCAATATCCCATTCTGGTTGACGAGGTGTCTTAGGAACTGGACCTCTCACAACCAGAAATCGCACTTGGAGAATTTTGTGTAAAGCCTCTCCGATCTCAGAACTCAGAGGATCTCCCTCAAATTCTCCTCATGCTGCTCTCTGGATCTCGAATACACTAATATATCATCAATGAACATGATCACCAAACGATCCAACATCGGCCGACACACCCTATTCCTGAGATCCATGAACGCTACCGGTGCATTGGTGTGCCTGAAAGGCATCACCACGAACTCGTAATGCCGATAACGAGTCCAGAACGCCGTCTTCTGGATATCCTCATCACACACTCTCATCTGATGACATCCAGACCTCAGATCAATCTTGGAGAACCACGATGCTCCCTACAACTGACCGAACCAATCGTCGATCCTTGGTAAGGGGTAACGGTTCTTGACCGTTAGCTTGTTCAACTCCCGGTAATCGATGCACATCCAGTGCGAACCATCCTTTTTCATGACAAAAAGGATCGACGCTCCCCACTTCGAGCTACTCGGCCGAATAAACCCCTTCCCCAGCAGCCCCTGCAGCTGCGAGGATAACTCATGCATCTCTAGTGGCGCAAGGCGATAGGCATAGCCCCCGGAACCAATTCAATACGAAACTCTACCTGCCTCTCGGGAGGCACTCCCGACAACTCTTCGAGGAAAAAGTCCGGGAACTCACACCCTATCGGTACCTCATCGACCGATCTCGGCCTCTCTGCATCTACCCTAGTATCCACCACATAAGCCAAAAACCCACTGAAGCCCTGCTGTAGGCTCTACCTCGCTCTAGCGGCCGAACAAAATGCTGACCCAGAACGGGTATCCTCTCCGTAAACTGTAAGAAATCCCCCACTAGGGTCTCGTATGGTCACTAGTTGTCGCTCGCATTCGATAATCGCTCCAAACCTGCTCAACGTGTCCATGCCCACGATGACACATACATCTCCCATCGTAATCGGGACCAAATCAATCGGAAACTCAACGTCGAAGATCTCGAGTACACATCCTCGAATCACATCAGTGGCCTACACCGCTCTTTCATCAGCTATGGAAACTCACAGAGGTCGACTCAACGCCTCCTGACTAATACTGATGTGCTGACTGAAGGCTAATGATACAAAAGATCAACTCGCACCCGAGTCAAATAACAACAAGGCAGGTACAGAACTCACAAGAAAAGTACCTACGCATATCATAATATAAGCACAATATCTCAACTTCAAATAAATACATGAAAGAATACATACCAACCACGACATCGAGCGTTGCACGGACCTCCTTCGCTGTCAACTGGATGGCTCTTCCTCGTTCCTTCGGTGCCTCAGCCTTCACCGGCTGACTCTTGGTAACTTGTATGGTAGTAGGGCAGGTCCTTGTGATGCTCCCTGTGCTGACCCCCGCAGCTGCGGACACTCGACCTTCTGGTGTCCGGTCTGGTTGCAATGGAAACAGTCTGGAAACCCCTTGGGGAAATCCTTGGCACACTTGTAGAAAGACCCCGCTCTACAAATCCCCTCATGACCCTTGCCGCACTTGCCACAAGTGCGGCCCTTCTGGCGTCCTAATCTCGAATCGGCTGGCTTGGCCCTCTTGGCTGTCGGCTGGGATACATCCGGTCACCGATCCCTCTCCTGAGACTCTGCCTCCTCCCTAGCCTGACTCACAAGCTCTCTCTCCCTCTTCCGAGCATTTTCCTGAAGCTCGGTAAATGTCCGGTATGACGATTTCGCCACGAACTCGCAGATGTCTCTCCTCAAAATTCTCAAATACCGAATCATGCGTGCCTGCTCGGAAGATACGTGCTCAGGGTAGAACATTTCGCTCTCATGGAACATGCTGGTGATCACGGTAACAGACTCGGTACCCTGCTTGAGGGTCAAGAACTTCTAGGCCAAACTTTCCCTTTCCACTGGGGGAACATACTCATCACGAAACATAGCGGTGAACCTCTCCCAGGTTACCGCGGCAAGCTCTGCAGAAGAATAGTGTACTGTCACAAACTTCCACCAGTCCTTCGCTCCCAAGCGAAGCTGGTTCAGCGCGAACCGGACTCTTAGATACTCCGGACATGAACACATATAGAAGCAGCCCTCAATGTCAGAGACCCATCTCATCACAGCAATCAGATCCTGCATCCCATCAAACTCTGGTGGCTTCGTGTTGCTGAACTCCCGGAACAGCAACGAATCACCACCCTGAGGTCTAGCAGCAACAACAGTTGTGGTAGCTGCAGCAGATGTAGCCTCAATAACCGTTGTGTATCTCTCATCAAAGGTCTCAATCAACATTGTCTTAATTGACCCAAACATCTCTGGAATATCTGCATGGATAGCCGCAGCCACCTCCTCGTGGATCATCTGACGAAGCTCCTCGTCACTCACATTGCTGGCCTCTAGTCTCTGGCGTGTCCTAACCATGATGTCTCTAAAATACAACATAAGGAATGTCAGAAAATCGCTCGAGCATACTCACACTCGATGACTCAGCCCTACTTGCTCCTTAGTACCCTAAGGATTCTTACTTGGACTGCACACTGATCCGATGTCTTCATTAGTACCGGCCCTGTACTACCGTCCACACCGCATCAGTATTCACCCCAAGTCCTCCTCTTAGGATCCCAAATCCCAAGTACTCTAATCTCCCTATGCATAAGATATTCTCTAGCAGATCTCTCATAAACTCCTCGCTGTTATCTACTCATTCTCAAGCATCTCCTAGTAGCAAAACCCCTTGGCTAAGGCATCACAAATCAGGCCACTCGAGTCCAAATAATAATACCTTTCCTATTCTAGCATGCATATCATATCATATCATATCTCATAACACATAATATAAGGGTATTTTGGGAAATCACCGTTCGGGTGCTGGCTGATCATACACACTGCTCTGCTCTGCTATGCTCTTTTCAAAACCTTTTACTCTTTTAGAAAAATTCTATTTTATTTTGAAAAATCTCTCAAATCCTCAGTTTGAGTTTAGATACGCCCGAAGGTGCACCCGAATCCCTCAAACCAACGCTCTGATACCAACTTGTAACAACGTAAATGTCAAAACAATTTTTCACTTTTAAAAATGTAATTTCATTCATAAACATTCTTAAATATCAGTGTATCACATATCAAATCCATAAAAACACATCCCAAGATCATAATGTATAAAACTCCATTAGTGTGTACTGATCATGCCGGTGCCTTCCTGCGATCCTCACTGGTACCTGAAACACATAACACAACATTGTAAGCATAAATTCTTAGTGAGTTCCCCAAAATACTATATATAACACATATTAGCCACTCAAGGCTATAACCATGTGGGCCCTCTGGCCCTAACTCTGTGGACCCTCTTGTCCTAACTCTGTGGACCTTCCGGTCCTAATTACCACTCAAGGTAAAGTATAGTGAGAAGACTCACCTCGGATAACTCGGTAACCCTTGAACTCGGAAATACTGATCTCGCCTCCGCCTAATCACATAAAATAATTACTATAATCAATACGACTTTCAAAGACTAGGCTAATCCCTCTCTATGTTCTCTAAGAAGGGTAAAAGACCATTCTACCCCTCCAATGGCTCAAAAGTCCAAACATTGACTAAACCCTAATAGTCAACGAAGTCAACTCTAGTCAACGGTCAACTCTGACCAGACTCGTCGAGTGCACTCAGGCGACTCCGCGAGTCCACGCAGGTCCCCTAAATCCTTCTAAGCCTCACTTAGCACATCGAGTCCCTCCTCCACTCGCCGGGTCTCTCTGCAACGAATCGCGGGGAAAACCCCGAATCGACTCTTCGAGTCCACATAGGGACTCAGCGAGTTGCTCCAATGACAACACTTAAATGACTTTCTGAGGTCAGATCTGCTTCTCTAACCTATATATCTGACTTTCCCACGACCAATAACCACGTCAAGGTCGAAACTTGACTCACATGCAATGCACCCAAAGGTTCTTTTGGTGAAATAACTACTAAAATGGCCACCTAGGTTCATAACTCCAAAGGCATGGCATAAAGCATAGTGATAGGGACTCTCTAGACCTCTTGAGGTCCAGAGCTAAGAATCATTTCACCTTGGGACCTCACCCACTCCAGATTCAAGCTAAAACATGGATATAGAAACCCTAGATTCGACTAAACATCAAAATCATGGTAATAAGCGCAGATTTATACCTCCAACAGCTTCCTTTGATCAAATAGAAGTAGATCCAAGCTCCCCAACTCGCCTAGCTTGTCTTTCATCCTTTCTTCTTGCTAAAACACACAAGAAATGGTGAAGAATGGCCTCCTTTCTCACTCACAAGACTCACAGATGCTCTAGTACTCTCAAGGACGAAGGTAGCTAATTAAGGGCCATAAGGTCCTTTAAATAGGACACAAGCCCTTGGATTTAGGGTTTCAACCCACAGCATGGACTCATCGAGTGCACCCTTTCTGACTCGTCGAGTCCGTTCATTAATCCAGTCAGAAATCGAGATTCTACTCGACGAGTGTAAGTCTCAACTCATCGAGTCCCTTTCTATTACTCAAAAAATAAATGATCAAACATAACACCTAGAAATCCAGATGTTACAGCCTTAGCCTATGGTATGCTATCAATTAATCTTATCTGCTATATGCTTTGTGTGTACCGAGTAGGGAGAAACATAGCAGGAATCGTTTAGAGAGAATTCAGAGTAATCTAGGAGGGATACCTACATGAGCAGTGATGAATCTACCGAGAGAGTAATTTGATATCCATGAGGGATAGAGTACTATGAATTAGGATCATGAGAGGAGGACTTGGGACGACTACAGGTTGGTGTGGAAGGTAGTATTGGGCCCGCACTACTGAAAGCACCGGATCTATATCCGACTCAAGTAAGAACCTTAGGATGCTAAGGAGCATGTAGGGGTGGGTAATTGAGTGTGTGAGTTTTTAAGCTAGTCTCTGATGATTTTGTGTTTATGTTTTAGAGACACTATGGTGATTACCTGAAATAACCCCAGGAACAGTGATACTAGTGACGAGGAGATCTGCAGGATCATTCATGAGGAGGCGGCCACAGCTATCAGAGAGGCCATAACAGAGATGTTCGGGTCTATTAAGACCACACTTATTGAGGCTTTTAATGAGCAATATGCTGCTGTCACAGAGGCTGCTGCTGTTGCAGCCACCACAGCTCTAGCTGCTATGAGGCCTCAGGGGAGTCATTCGTTGTTGCTTCGGGAGTTCAGCAACACAAAGCCACCCGAGTTCGATGGGAACCAGGACCCGATCGCTGCCATGAGATGGATCTCAGACATTGAGGGGTGTTTCTATACATGTTCATGTCTAGAGCATTTGAGAGTTCGCTTCACGCTGAACCAGCTTCGCTTGGGAGCGAAGGACAAATGGAAGTTTGTGACAACTGATTTTACCCCTACAGATCATGCTGCAGTGACTTGGGAGAGGTTAATCAAGCTATTCAGAGATAAGTATGTTCGCCAGGTGGAGAGGGCACGTTTGGTACATGAGTTTATGTCTCTCAAGCAGAAGACATGGTCACTGACAGAGATTACGAGGATGTTTCATGAGAGGGCGCTGTTCTGCCCTGAGCACATCTCCACTGAGCAGGCATGTGTGAGCCGATACATGAGCATCCTGAGGAGAGATATTCAACAGTTCGTGGCGAACTCTTCATATCGATCATTGGCTGAGGTACAGACCAATGCGAGGATGAGGGAGATTGAGCTATAGTTTCAGACTACAGAGGAAGGGAAGTGTCAAGGTAGAGACATGAGACCAGTACAGTCACAGCCAGTGATAAAGCGGGCTAAGCCTGCCAGTACGAGAGCTGGGGGCCAAAACGATCGCACTTCTGTCAAGTACGAAAATAGTGATGAGGGATCTTGCCGATCAAGGTTTTGATACAAATAAGGCAAGGAGGGGTATATGGCGAAGGACTGCCCCAAGGGATTTGCAATTTGCTTTCATTGCAACCATACCCGCCATCAAAAGGCCGAATGTCCTCAACTCACTCAAGGATCAGCCTAGACTTCTACTCCTGCTGCTTTGCGCGTTACTGATGGTCGGCCGGTGAAGTTCGAGGCTCCGAGGGCGCATGGGAGAGCTTTCCAGTTGACTACGGAGGATATCCACATAGCACCTAACATTGTTGTTGGTACGTATCTCCTTACTTATGTTATTTTGAGATTTGTTTATTCTAATATTGTGTTGTATATCTGTACTTTTATTGTGAGTTCTTTGCCTGCTTTGGTGTTATTTGACTCAGGTGTGAGTCGATCTTTCGTGTCCTTATCCTTTAGTCGTCACATTACGGTCGAACTCAAGGCGTTGAGCCGACCACTGAGGGTTTCTATAGCCGCGAGCATGTGGTTTTAGGCACTGATGTATTACCGGGATGTTTATTAGATATTTTCGGTGTTGAGTTCCCGATAGATCTGGTGCTGATAGCGATGGGTGATGTATATTTCATAGTAGGCATGGATTGGTGAGCCGGTTTGGAGCTATGATTGACTATGAGCGTCAAATGGTAACGATATGAGACCTTAGTGGGGGAGTACTTACTGTGTATGGCGAGGGGACCAGATCTGGATCAGCTTTCTATTATGTCGCCAGGGCAAGACTGAGTTTACAGCAGGGGTGCATGGGCTTTTTAACATATGTGATGGATACGAGAGTTGCCACTGAGAGGCTGAGTTCTATCTCCGATGTTCCGTTGGTGTGTGAGTTCCCGGATGTATTCCCTGAGGAATTTTCGGGTGTGCCTACCGAGAGGCAGGTGGTGTTCCGGATCGATATGATTACGGGTGCGGCGTCTATTGCCAAGGCACCTTATCGCCATGCGCCGCTCAAGATGCAGGAGTTATCCACGCAGCTCCAGGAGCTTCTGGGGACGGTTTTATTAGACCGAATAGCTCATTGTGGGGAGCGCCGATCCTTTTTGTCAGGAAAACAGATTGTTCACACCGAAGGTGCATCGACTATAGAGAGTTGAACAAGCTGACAATTAAGAACCGTTATCCACTACCAAGGATCGACGATTTATTCAATCATTTGCAGGGGGCATCTTGGTTTTCCAAGATTAATTTAAGATATGGGTATCATCAGATGAGAGTTCGGGAGGAGGATATCAAGAAGACGACCTTTAGGACTCGTTTTGGGCACTACTAATTTGTGGTGATGCCTTTCGGACTCACCAACGCACCAGCAACGTTCATGGATCTCATGAACCGGGTGTGCAGACCCATGTTGGACAGGTTGGTGATTATGTTCATCGAGAACATTTTGGTATACTCGAGGTCCGGAGAGCAGCATGAGGAGCATCTTCGGGAGATTCTTGGAGTACTGAGGATGGAGAGGCTTTATGCCAAATTCTCCAAGTGTGATTTCTGGTTACGAGAGGTCCAGTTCTTAGCACACCTCGTTAACCAGAATGGGATTTTGGTTAACCCGACCAAGATTGAGGCAGCAATGTGATGGGAGGTATCGAGGTCCCCATCCAATATCAAGAGTTTTCTTGGCCTGGCAGGATACTACCGAAGATTTATCAACGATTTCTCAAAGATTTTCGTTCCTCTTTCCAGATTGACCAGGAAGGGTGTCACTTTTTCTTAGGGGCCCGAGCAGCAGGCCTCATTCGAGACTCTTCGGCAGAGATTGTGCGAAGCTCCATTAGCCCTTGCTAAGGGAGTGGAGGACTTTGTAGTTTACTGTGATGCATCTATATCAGGGAGGGGTGTTGTGTTGATGCAGAGGGGACACGTGATAGCATATGCATCGAGGAACTTGAAGCCTCACGAGATGAGGTATCCCACCCATGATTTGGAGTTGGGGCGGTGGTGTTCGCCTTCAATATTTGGTGTCTCTACCTTTATGGTGTCCGGTGTACCATATACACGAACCATAAGAGCCTGAAATACCTTATGGATCAGCCCAACCTGAATATGAGACAGAGGAGGTGGTTGGATGTAGTGAAAAACTACAACTGTGAGATTTTGTATCACCCTGGCAAGGCTCATATGGTAGTTGATTCCCAGAGTCACAAAGCAATGAGTACTCTGATCCGAGACGTGTGCATGAGGACGACAATGATGACTCCATTCTTAGATACCATACAAGAGGCCCAGGCAGTGGCCGTGAGGCTAGAGAACCATAAGAGAAAGTGGGTGATCGGGCATAATTCTGAGTTTGGGATGGATAGTCGGGGGCTTATGACCTTCCGTGGGCGGATATGGGTGCCATATATAGGTGGAGCTCGACGTATTTTGATGGAGGAGGCCCATAAGTCGAGATTCTTGATCCATCCCGGAGCCCCCAAGATGTATTTGGACATGAAAAGGGATTATTGGTGGTCATGCATGAAGAGAGATGTGCCATGGGTAGTCAAGAGATGATTGACTTGTCATCAGGTCAAGGCAGAGCACCAGCATCCACATGGTCTGTTGCTGCCCTTAGAGATTCCCCAGTGGAAGTGGGACGTATTTCCATGGATTTTATCATCAAATTACCGAGGACTGCACGAGGTGTCGATGCAATATGGGTGATTGTAGATTGGTTGGCGAAGAGTGCACACTTTCTAGCTATCAGTGAGAGCTCTTCTACGAAGAAGTTAACCGAGATCTTCGTTCGAGAGGTGGTGGCACAGCATGGGTTGCCGACCTCGATAGTGTCAGATCGAGATGTGCATTTTACTTCCAAGTTCTATAAGAGATTTCATGTGGAGCTGGGTACCCAGTTACATTTCAGTATCGCATATCACCCCAAGATAGACGGGTAGAACAAGCGGAAGATTCAGATGCTCAAAGATATGTTATGTGCATGTGTTATGGACTTCGTTAGAAGTTAGGACATTTACTTTCCCTTGGATGAGTTTTCATACAACAACATCCATCATTATAGTATCGATATGTCTCCCTTTGAGCTCTTATATGGGCAGAGGTGTCAGACTCCTATCTATTAGGGTGAGGTAGGGAAAAGACTGATGGGGGGCACTGAGATAGTGTTCAAGACTATAGAGCAGATCCAACAAGTTAGACAAAGGTTACTGACAGCCAGAAGAGTTACGCAGATCGGCGACGTTCGGAGTTAGAGTTTCAGGTCGGAGATTTTGAGCTCATTTTGGTGAAGAAAAGCTTGGAAGAAGTGAAGAGACGTTGGAGGAGAAGAACTTGAGTATCTTGAGCTTAAGGATCTGGAACTATTTCATCTTTTGGCACTCAAAGGAGGTATAAAGCTTCTAACTGATGGGGGGCACTGAGATAGTTGCTATTATTCTTTGTTTGGGCTCATTTGGTAAGTTGCAAGCCACCAAGTGATCGACTTTATCACATAGGATGTTGAAAGGGACTTGAACTTGTAGTTATAGCCTCTGAAGTTGAGTATTAAGTGCTTAATGGGAAAAGTAGCTTAATAAGGTAGTACGCTGGGCGTACCAGCAAGTACGTGCAGAATACAAGCCATGCAACAGGTACACGATGCGTACATAGAATTACGCCCTGCATACTAAACAGTATTAGGCTTCTACCTTTTTGGGCGTCGGTTGGACCAACTATTGGAATTATTAACTATTGGGCCTTAATGGCCCATCAAAAGTCAGGTAATTTGGCTAGTGCTTTGTTTGGGCTTTAGGAAGGCCCATTTGGGAAGTTGGGACCAATTTAGAAAATTGGGCCATTAGTGGGCCTTTAATGGGTCATTAGTGGACTTAGAAAGGTTAAATGGATTTGGGCTTGGTTATGCTCCAAATCATAGCAGGGGTAAAATGGTCATTTTACCCTTAGAAGGATTCTCAGATTGTCTGACTAAGTATTGTTATATAGAGTTAGCCGGGGAGTCATTGGAGCAGCCGACAGAGATTCCTCACGGACGAGTTTAGCATCTAGTTTGAGAGGTGAGTCCTCTTCCAGTAGGAACGAGTCTAAGGCCACAATACCGGCCCGTTTAGATATTGGTAGTTCCGTATTTTGCTCCGATGCCGAGGCGGTCCCGAGAAGAGTTTATGTATGCTAGATGTCTTTGTGATTCTCGCATGTTAGGTGTTATATGTTTCGGGGCAAGCCCGACGTATGTTAGTGTATCTGTTATGTGATATGCGTTTCGGAGTAAGCCCGATGTCGGGGTGAGCCCGATGCATGCTAGTTTATGTGTTGTTTGTTATGTATTCCGGGGCGAGCCTGATGCATGTTATATTTTTATGTTATGTGTTTATGATTTTTGATATGATGTGTATGTATCGGGGTAAGCCCGATGTCGGGGTGAGCCCGATGCCAGTTGTAGTCATATGCCGGGGTGAGCCCGATGCCGGGGAGGAGTTCGATGTCGGGTAAGCCGATGTCAGGTTCCTCCTGATGCAGCTGGACGGTGTCCCAAAGTTTATGTTGCATATTATATGTTATATTGTCACACCCCAAAACCGAGAACGGCGGAATACGTTCTGGGGTGGAGGACGTCATGTATAGTATCATAACAATTGCATAATATTAAAAACAAGCGACAACAACCGTAGCATTAATATAGTAATTGTAAATACAAGCGTGTTCTGTACAGTTTTGATAGACACCAAAAGTATAAACCAAAAATAAAAGATGGGTCTTGTATATGCTCCATCTTCTCAAAAAGGCTGCATCAGTACCTGTCTATTTTTTCCCTGAGAATACAAGTCATTTTGAAAACGAGTATCAGCATAAAGTTGGTGAGTTCATAAGAATTTAGTGTCGTTGCTTGTTTAAAAGTGTTTACAATCATGTAATATAAAAGCTGCGATTAACGTTTGAGAATAGTGAAAATCCCTAGAAAATCCTATATTTTTCCATATTTAAGCATTTGTAAGTTTAATCCTTCGAGTGTGTAAAAGTATTTCCATTGAAATTGTCAGTTATAAAAATAAGGTAATAGATTTCATTCAAGTAGAGTATATGAGGAAAGATATTGCTGACTGGCTGTAGTAGTGTTGCAAACTTCAATTAGTAATATATATATATATATATATATATATATATATATATATATATATATATATATATATATTCACTTCGGGAAGTTAGTTTAGCCATTAATTCTTAGTGTGTTAATTTGAGTACGAATGTAATTTCTCATGTAACCAATCTTAGTGATAGTAGAGTATCCGATGACCTTCCCGCTCATACGTAGTGTAGTGATGTTTCGTCACCCCTGGGCCTATTCGGCTCGGACTGTAGTTAGCAGTCGGGATGTAATAGTGTTTGTCATGTATTGATCTATACATGTAGTGGTTGCTTTCCCATCGCGAAGCTCTGGTTACACGGTGTTTGCACAGTAGAGTGCCGTCTAGAGGGATTGTGTGCCACTTTCTGGATTAGTGTATTCCCTTGTATTATAGTATAGTAAACTTTTAGTATAGTATATAGGGGTTTCTCCTTAACGTGCATTAACTTGTAATAGTGGTAATTATAGTGAGTATAATAGTGATAGAAGAAATGAGCAGTAGTCTTAACTATACCTATTATAGTTAAATAGAGTGTGGGATTACATGCCTTTGATTGACAAAGGTATTGAATAAGATGAAGACTTTCATATCTAACACAAATATATATGATATATAACTAAGAATTCAATGACAGTCGGACGGATAATAGTATACCCTAAGACCCCAATCAAACAAGAACAGGAAGTAAGGCGAGCTGTCGGTCCTAAGTCCTTCAAGTCTTATTTATATAAATATATTGGTGTAGATATAGTTTTAAAAGAAAAGTAGTTTAAAGAAAATTTGCAAATAGTTTAACATCAATTGAACATAGAAAATGCATTGATAATTATTTAAAACAGTTTTATTGACAAGTAGCTAAAAATATAGAAAAATCCTTTTTGATTTCAAGTTATAAATCACATATGATTTGATTCTATAACGTGTTGTATTTAACTTTTATTCCCCCTTAAAACATTTAAAAGATCATTAGAAAGGTTAATTAAGGGGGTATGAACTCACTTGTAGCGAGTAGATCGAGTGAAAATGTCGGAGGTGCACTTAGTGTCAAGTAAAGACTTGGACACACTCTATAACCCTAGTAACATATGAAGACATATGTTTACGAGTAATTAGTGATTAAGACACTAATTAAACACATATAGACATCCTAATGCAAAGAAAAATACTTTGGTTAAGTGCTAGGAGACTATCGGGTTGCATCTAAGGAGTATATGACCTCACTATGGAGTTTACTCCTCAAATACTCACCTTAGGTGAGTTTACAGTTGAGGGACCCTTTCCCCCATGAGTTTACGGCCGTAAACTCATGGGGGGAGTGTATTTGTGTGCCTTAAGGTCTCTAGTATCGCTAGGAAGGATTCTAATTTAAATTCTAAGGCTTGAGGGGTGTTTAGGGTTCAAAAGGGGCACTCCCTTGGAGTTTGCAGTCCTAGGATCACTCCTTGGGGGTTTACGGTTGTAAACTCTATGGTTTACGGCTTTAAACCCTTAGAAACACCTTTTCCTTTGTTTTGGAGGTCCTAAGCTCATTCTTACAAGTTTCTGGGTGAAGGTATAGGGCTAAATAGGGGGTTTAAGGCTTGATTTGCATAGTTTGAGGGAGTTTACGGCATAAGAATGTTCTTGGGCCGTAAACCCTCTTTCAAGCCTCCAAACTTGGTGTTGAAGGTCCAAAACACTTCAAGGTTAAGTTCTAGGCTAGTCTCTAAGCCTAAGGAAGCGATTTGGGGGCATTTTTGGCACCTTTTTATGGGTTTACGGCCTAAGAGGGTTCTTGGGCCGTGAACTCCTTGTTTTTGGCCTTCTGGGACAATTTTCAAGCTATAACGATATGTAACGAGCTTTAGAACAATCTAGGGTAAGAGAACTTACAGTTTGGGAGCTAAAACTTGGGGATTTTTGGAAGAATCGAGCCTTGAAGAGAGAGAGTAGAGAGAGAGTGACTAGAGTGGTAAAAAGTCTAAGTTGGTGACCACTCATCCCTTATATAGGGCTTGAGTTGGTGGCCAAGTGGGGATCTACCCCATACCGACGTTAAACGGAATTTAAATTTTTACCCAATTAAATGGTCGTAACCCGCCTTAGTTGTAAACTAAAAATTTTCCCAAATAAATTTGAGGGTATTACACGTGTTTTTATTTATTTCATTACGACACTAAAATAAAATAAATTATTAGTTGATTTGTCTAACCCCAAATGTTAACGGAAAACTTAATAATAGTAATAAAAAAGGTATTCTATTAACGGAAATGGGATATCTTAACGGAATAAATTTCGAGTTGTCACATATATGTAGGGTATGTGGTTGCTTAGAGAGACTCACTAAGCTTTGTGCTTACAGTTTCTAGTTTTGGTTTCAGGTACTTCCATTAGCAAAGGGAAGGGCTCAGGATGATCGCATGGCACACACAACAACACACCACAGTTCCAGCCTAGGATTGTTTTAGAGTCTGATGATTACTTGTATGATTTTGATATAGTACTTGACATGATGTTTTGAGATACATGGTTCTTGTTTTATGATGATGATGGATGATTTATGGTTTAAATAATGATATTAAAACGAAATTTTTGGACCATGTATTTGGGATGTTTCAAGTTGGTATCAGAGCCTTGGTTTGAGGGATTCAGTCACACTTTCAGGTGTGTCTGAACTCAAACTAAGGAATTGGTATAGAAATTTTCCAAGGAAAAATCATTTTGTAAAATGATTTTTTAGAAAAGAAAAGAGTTTATGTTATGCTATGTGTATCAGCGTTATGAGAACTACGTGCTAGATTAGGACTAAGGATCTAGGAAGGATGCCTTATGTATCTGTTAAACGTGTATCAGCTTTATGAGAACTGCATGCTAGTACAGATTAGTCAGTATGATAGCCTGAGTAGTATATGCTTGATTATGTGTACTCAATGCTCAAATGTTGTTTTCTTTGTGCTTTTAGGAGTTCTAGATATCTTTTACTAACTAGTAAATGAATATGTTAAGTTACATATTGCAAGGACTAAGTAATTTCATAAGGTTAGGTTTAGCCTTATTTCGCAGCTCTCGTTTGCGTCTAACCGTTGTAGGGTAGAACCTCTCATTCGAAGAATTATCTAGTCTGAGTGATATGTAATAGTATTCACGAGCTAGTTAAAGGAAGATAGAAGGGACTTCTTATGCAGCTGATGGCAGAGAATGGAATGGTGATTACCCTAGGGCAAGCCTAGGATGAGAGTAGCGCATGAAATAATAGTACTAGAATGGACTTAGTAGATTCAATGCAGTTCTTGAGGAAAGTACGGATAAAGGTGGAAGGTAGTATGGGCCCGTACTACTGAAAGCAGGGGATCCATACCTGAATCAAGGAAGGCTAAGATGAATCCAGGAAACTTATAGTGTATGAGATCCCTTGAGTTATGTTCGGTACTATGATGTATGTTACAATGTGTTTATTTTCAAAATGGGGGTTTTACGCCCTAGACCAGCAGTTGACAATTTAGGTGTCGGTGAGGGATCAGGCTTAGGCACTGCAGCTGAGCAACTAGACGAACGGACTAGGGAGTTCATCTCCTTAGAGATCACGCACAGTGTTCTAGAGCAGAATCCTGTGATCTTCGGTTCGATCAAGGAGGGTATCCTGGAGCTTACAAATGAGAGGTTTAGTGCTTTCCGTACTGAGATGGCGGCCATGATGGGGTCGCACACACTCACTTTATGGGAGTTCAGGGCATATGGAGCTCCCGACTATCATGGGGCTCGGGACCCCATTGCGAGTACTAGACAGTTAGCTGATGTCGCCCACATTTTATACCAGCAGATGTCCTGAGCGGGACAAGGTCAGACTAGCATCTTGTCTTCTGAAGGACAGGGCACATGATTTGTGTGAGGAGGTCGGACAAGCCATTGGTGGTGATACAGTGTTGGATGCGATGACCTTTAGGTGCATCAGCTTGCTAGATAGTTTCAAGACCTCCGATATACTATAGAGACAGTGGCGGAGATCACCGCCAAGTTCAAGGAGAGAGCCCTTCTTGTTCCGCAGTATGTGGCGGACGAGGAGATGAAGAAGGCTTGGTACCCATGAGATGCTGAGGAGTGATATTAGACAGCTTGCGAGCTGCTCCAGCTGTAAAACGCTGGAGGACATGATTGCTAGGGCTAGAGAGAGAGAGACAGAGAGGAAGAGGAGACCAGAGGGGAATCAGTCAGGGGGTGCGGGGCAAGAAGCCCAAGGTATTAGATCATAGATCTCGGATCAAGCAGAGCCACGAACGTTGTGGAAAATGTAGCAGGATACACGAGGGAACGCGCAAGGCGGGGAGTTCGGGCTGCTACAGGTGCGGCCGAACTGGTCATGTGAGCCGAGATTACACAGCCAGTACCACCACCACGACAGCATCAGATCTTATTTGCTTTCAGTGAAATCAGATGGAACACAAGTGGTCCCAGTGCCCGAGTTTAGCAGCAACAGGGAATGTGGCGGCACCTTCTCCTGCCACATTGAGGATTACAGACGACTGTTAGGGTCGGGCTGAGGCTCCTACGGCGCAGAGCAGGGCTTTTCAGCTTTCTGCAGAGGAGGCACGAGCAGCTCCTGACATGGTGATAGGTATCTATCTTTCTCTTATCTCTTTATTTATATTGTCTGTTACTTATGTTTATGTGTTTTATTATAGGATCGTTCTTAGTGAACGACATATCAGCTTTGGTACTTTTTGATTCGGGGGCTTCCCGATCCTTTGTATCGCTCGCACTTAGAAAGCGATTTAGTAGAGCTCCAGGGGAGCTGGACTGCGCACTAAATGTAGATATAGCAGATGATAGAACCATCTGGGCCGCGAGGGTTCATAGAGGATGTACGCTACGGTTATTTGATCAGCAGTTTTCAGTGGATCTTTTTCCTATTACTCTGCGAGGGACTAAGGTTATAGTTGGTATGGACTGGTTGAGCCACAATGGGGTAGTGACCGCTTAATGGGTGTACACTCACACCCACCGCTTGCTTGACCGGTAGAGGGTCGTTAGCCGAACGGGTAGGATAGGGAAACTCTCTCTCCTCATTAATAAGTATAATGAAACTATAAAGTAACTAAACTATTTTATAAAATTCCCAATCTTAGTTACTTTAGGAAAAGTGAATTGATGCAATCCCATGAAATTGCACTTTGCACCCTTGCTAAGAAGTTAGTGGAGAGTGTGTGGTTTACCGGCACACTAATTGGTTCTAAGAAAAGGTGGCAAAGGGTGATTCATTGTTTATCATACTTCGATGGAGCATGTGTGGTTTAACGGCACATCGAATAGATGATTGTAACAATGAAGGCACCATATATATTTGCATGATAATTGACACCCTCTTTGTGATCCTCGGTATCCCAGTTACAAACTAGAGGGGCATATCGAGATTTAAACATGCCATTGAAAATTTCAATGAATCTCTAAAATCTAGGAATTCTCAATAAAACATAAGGTGATGTTTTCATGGTGAAGAATTGGTGAATCGTCATTCACTTACCTCCAAATTATTTGCATGATTGGATTACGGCATCCTTTTTCTAATATGTAAATAATGTTGTTGGGTCCTAGCCCTAATTTTTCATTTTGGGTGTTTAATTAGGGATCCAAATTCTAATCAAACTTTGTCCTTTCTATCTGTAGATGTCAAACGTAAACAACGCTGCATCTAACTCATTCACGTTAATGAGTCTTTGCCAAAAGGTGACCTTCAATGGTACCAACTTTAGCGAATGGATAAGATACGTTCGCACCATTTCACGCTATGAGGACAAAGAGCATGTCCTCGATGAAAAGCTTGAGAAGGTCAACCCGGAAATCGCTACTCCCGAAGAGATAGCTGTCTTTGAGACACACGAACATGATGCAACGAAAGTTCATTGCCTCATGATAGCCACTATGAACCAAGAATTCCAAAAGTCCTATGAGGACACGTATCTGTATGAAATGAATCAAGACTTGATGGAGAGGTAGAACCAAAGCTTGAGGCAAGAGCGCTATGAGATCATCACTAACATGATCACTGCTAAGATGGGAAATGGAGAATCGTTGACTGTGCACTTGCAAAAAGATGCAACGATATGTTGATCGTCTTCGCAAGTTAAATGTTAACTTTGGGGAGGATTTGGCCATCGAAATTGTTCTTCATTGTTGTCCTTCATGCTACAACCAATTTAGGATGACCTACCATGTCAACGAGGAAGAGGTCACCTTAAGCAAACTCTAAGGACTCCTAAGGACTGCTGAGAGCAACCTAAAGGACATGTCGGTTGCACCAACTCCCGCACCAACCGCTGCTCCTGTTTTGGCTATAGTGCAGGGAAGGGGCAAGAAGAGAAAGGCTCCTTCAAAGAGCCACCGCAAGGGAAAGTCCCAAGATGGTTCCTCTTCTAGTGGGACCAAAGTTGATCCCGCTAAGCCCAACCCTAACCCGAAGGAGGCAGAGTGCCATCATTGCCACAAGATAGGGCATTCGAAGAGAAGT
Source organism: Lactuca serriola (assembly GCF_051521515.1). Classification (NCBI taxonomy): domain Eukaryota; kingdom Viridiplantae; phylum Streptophyta; class Magnoliopsida; order Asterales; family Asteraceae; genus Lactuca; species Lactuca serriola. The sequence goes on along the minus strand of NC_136413.1, from coordinate 22,262,702 downwards.
TGCCTGGAATATCTGCAAGCCATCAAGGATGGAAAGATCAAGCCATCTTTTGCAGTTATATACACAATTAAATCTAGTAATTCATCTCACGCTATTTCTTGGGTTCTTGACACAGGATGTGGTTACCACATTTGTTCTGACTTGTAGGGACTAAGAAGAGATAGAGATGTGGAGCAAGGAAGAATAAATCTAATCATGGGAAACAGAAGATCGTCGCCTGTCACCAAGATTGGAGTGTATTCTTTAGTGCTTAGTAATGGATTAGGTCTAGATTTAAATAATTGTTGCTACTCGCCTGATATGGCAAGAAACATCATTTAATTTAATGGTTTGTTTAGACAAGGATTTAGATATTCGTTTAATAATATGAATGGTTCTATTTATGCTTATCTAAATGGTGTTTTATACTTTGAAGCACTGCCTTGTAATGGAATTTATGAAACTGTTATGGTTGTAGATAACCTAGGAAATGATGTGTTGTGTATAGATTCTTCCAATAGTATGGATAAACCATCTTTGTGGCATTGTTGTCTTGGACATGTCAACAAGAAGCGGATAGCCCAACTCCAAAAGGATGGAGTGTTGGAGTCGTTCGACCTTAGGGAAGATGACACGTGAGAATCTTGTTTACTTGGAAAGATGACCAAGTCACCCTTCACTGGCACATGTGAGAGCGGTTAGGGTTTATTGGATCTCATACATACCGATGTATGTGGACCCTTTAGATCCACCACAAAGGATGGAAACCGCTTCTACATGACTTTCACCGATGATTATAGTAGATATGGGTATATTTACTTAATCAAGCACAAGTCTGAAACGTTTGAAAAGTTCAAAGAGTTCAAGAATGAAGTGGAGAATCAATTGGGCAGGAAAATCAAGATGATCCGATCCGATCGAGGAAGAGAGTACCTAAGTCTTGAATTCCACGACTATCTCAAGGAATGTGGAATAGTTTCACAATTGACGCCACCTAGGACACCGCAGTTAAATGGTGTGGCAGAAAGGCGCAATCGAACCCTATTGGACATGGTTCGTTCTATGATGAGTCGTGCTTCACTACCTATCTCATTTTGGGGTAATTCCTTGGAGACTGCCGCCCATATCCTTAACCGAGTCCCTACAAAGAAGGTTGCCAAAACACCTCACGAGATGTGGACATGGAAAGCTCCCTCGTTGGCACATATCAAGGTTTGGGGATGTGAATATTTTGTAAGACGAGAAACTCATGACAAGCTCGAACCTCGTAGTGAGCGATGTATTTTCATCGGCTACCCGCAAAAATCCATTGGATATCTCTTCTATAGACCGAGTGACAATGTGGTCTTCATTGCGAGGAGAGGGGTTTTCCGAGAGAGAGAGAGAGAGAGAGAGAGAGAGAGAGAAATAATAAGCCAAGGATATAGTGGAAGGTAAATCGATCTTCAAGAGATTCAAGAGTCGAGCGATGAAGGAACCTCTACCGCTGGCGCTCAACCCGAGGAGGAAACTCCGGTTGAACCATTTGACGAGTCATTACCTCTTAGACGTTCCGAAAGAGTTAGAGTTCAACCCCAGTTGTATGGTTTTCATATTACTACCGAAGGGGACACGTATATTAGTGATAGTACTCTAATAAATCTAGATGAACCTAATTGCTATAAGGAAGCCATGACAGGCCCGGAGTCTGCAAAATGGACAGAGGAAATGGACAGCGAGATTCAGTCCATGTATGACAACCAAGTTTGGAATTTGGTTGACAATGTGCCCGGACGTAAGACGGTTGGGTGAAAATGGATCTTCAAGAACAAGACCGACATGGATGGAAATGTGCACACATACAAGGCGCGATTGGTTGCGAAGGGCTTTACTCAAACTCCCGAAGTTGACTATGATGAGACCTTCTCACCAGTTGTGAAGATAAAATCTATTAGGGTGATGCTAGCTATTGCCGCATTTGATGATTATGAGATATGGAAAATGGATGTCAAGACCGCTTTCCTTAATGGGAACTTGGCTGAGGATGTTTACATGGCTCAGCCAGAAGGTTTTGTTGATCCAAAGCATCCAAATAGAGTGTGCAAGCTTGAGAAGTCCATTTATGGACTTAAGCAAGTGTCTTGCAGATGGAATCTTTGCTTTGATGAGAAAGTCAAAGAGTTTGGATTTGTATGAAGCAAAGATGAATCATGTGTATATGTCAAAGTCAGTGGGAGCATAGTTAGCTTTCTCGTTTTGTATGTCGATGACATACTGCTCATAGGAAACGACGTACCGACTATGCAGGAGGTAAAGTCTTGGCTCGGGAAGTGCTTCGCTATGAATGACCTCGGAGAGGCTTCCTATATTTTGGGAATAAGGATAGTGAGAGAAAGAAGTAACAGACTAATAGGACATAGTCAGAATACTTACTTAGATAAGGTACTAAAACGTTTTAGTATCGAAAACTCGAAGAAGGGAGAACTATCGATACAAAGTAATACCAAGTTGAGTAAGACTCAAAGTCCGAGTACCGAAGCCGAGATAGCTGAGATGAGTCGAGTACCTTACACTTCCGCAGTTGGCTCGATCATGTATGCTATGACTTGTACTCGACCTGATGTGGCCTTTGCTTTGAGCATGGTTAGTAGATATCAAGGGAATCCTGGTAGAGCGCATTGGATTGCGGTTAAGAACATCCTTATGTACCTTCGGAGGACCAAGGAATGGTTTCTAGTCCTTGGAGGGAGTGATGACCTGAGGGTGAGAGGGTATAGTGACGCTAGTTTCCAGACCGACAGGGACAACTACCGTTCGCAGTCGGGATGGGTCTTTACCCTTAATGGAGGAGCAGTAACTTGGAAAACTTCCAAACATGAAACTGTAGCTGATTCAACGTTTGAATCAGAGTACATTGCAGTGAGCGAAGCGTCAAAGGAGGCAATATGGTTGAAGAACTTCATTGGCGATCTTAGAGTTGTGCCTGCCATAAAGGAGCCCATGGAAATTTTATGTGATAATGAAGGAGCGGTTTCCTTGACCAAAGAACCAAGGGATCATGGTAGATCTCGGCATATCGACAGAAAATATCACTTTATTAGGCATCGAGTAGAAGAAGAACACCTCGTGGTTAAAAGAATATCATCAGAAGATAACCCAGCAGATCCGCTTACGAAGGGACTGAGCAGGCTTAAGCACTTGCAGCATGCTAGGAGTATTGGGCTGAAGGATGATATTAGTTTAGACTAGATAGTATTGGAAACATGTAATAGATAAATGTAATTGACATTTGATGATTAAATAAAGGAGTATTATTTATAAGTATTGTTACTGTCTTATGTTAATTGTTTAGCTATTGTTTCACTTTGCATGTTTTGACTTCCAGAATAATTGAGTTTATTAAGAATAATCAAATTATTCAAACTATCCACAATCGCTCATATTTTGGAAGTAGGTATGAATGAAGATTGTCATGAATTGGTGTGTAGATTGTCTAAATGGTATTAGACATAGCAAAGGTTTGCTGCAACGTTCATGAGTGCTTATGAACAAGTTTTTAGCATTGGAATAAACCCGCGCTTGCTGGAATCACCTTGGAGTGATCGCAAGACGATAATATCATATGGTCTTAAAACTTAGATATATGGTTTATTATTTACTAATTGGTTGTACATTGATAATGCGAAACCGCATTAGTAAATTGTTGTCATAAAACTTATTATTGTGTGTAGTTGGTTAGTCAATAAGTAAATGCATATAAGTTGAAGTTTATCTGTTACTTTTATTCTAAGAGGGTAAAAGCGATATCACGGCCGCTCGATGATTTGATTTGACTTATGTGTCGGGCCCGGTCAGGACTGAATTGATGTGTTCAATTAAGTTCTATGTCAAATAAATCTGAGATCAAGAAAATAGTTGCTGGACAATGAGTATGACAATGTCTCATGAAATCGTCTGTACGATATCAAAACAGAGGACTGTACGATCCCTTATCTAAAGGACAGGTTACTAATATGATTAGAGTTGACAGCATCTTTGAGAGCTACGATTGCTAATCGGATTATGTTTGCATTTATAGTTACTAGACTTATCCAAGTGGGAGACTGTTGGATTAGTGTCTAAGGCTGTAACTATATTTGGTAAGTACTTGACCCGGTTGTGCATGGTCCTTTTGGGTTGCCTTCACCATAACAACTTGATAGGGTGATTTAGAGAGAAGATATATTATTATTAATATATTATAAGAATAATATGTTAAAAGAATAATTATATTATTTAATTAATATAAGTCATAAATTAATTAGGAATTAATTTGGTGACTTAAAGAGATTAATTGAAGAGGTATAAACTGTCAAATGTGTGAAAGTTGTATTTTGAGCTGATAACCCTTATGCATATAGGGTTGGACGCTTTTAGGGATATGGATCACCTAGAAATCGTCCAAGGCCTTATCTAGGAAGGGATTTGGATTGCTTTGAGGCTAAGTTATCCAATTAGGGTTTAAGGGTGAAACCCTAGGAGCTCACAGTATAAATAGACCCATAGGGTTGAGGAAATCGGCCACCCTTGTGATTTGAGTAACCCTAGAGCCGATTTCCCTCTTCCTCATCTCTCTCAAATCATCTTCTTGCTAGTTGATGTTTGTAAGCCATTAGAGGAGTGACATTTGTGACTCTAAGCTCCAAGAAGAAGAAGGTTTTCAAGCAAGTAACTCAAGGTATCATTTTAGATCTGTTTTCATATGTTTTAATTGATTGTTTACATTAGATCTAGCCATGAAAGCCTTGGATATGTTGCATGTTCAATTAGTGAAACCTAGATCCAAGCTATAAGGTTGTATGTGCACATAGGTAAAGTTCTTATTTCCAAAACCCATCAAGAGTACCCGTACGTATTCCTGTAGGATTTACCTGGGATACCTCCGAAGAGACAGGTTGAGTTTAGGATTGACCTGGTCCCCTGTGTGGCTCCGATAGCCAAGGAACCATATCGGTTGGCTCCTCCCGAGATGCACGAGTTGTCTATGCAGCTGCCGGAGCTGCTAGACAAGGGTTTTATCAGGCCGCGAAGTTCGCCATGGGGAGCCCCAATCCTATTCGTGAAGAAGAAGGACGGGTCACATTGCATGTGCATAAACTGCTGAGAGCTGAACAAGGTAACGGTGAAAAACCGTTACCCACTTCCGAGGATAGATGATTTGTTCGACCAGTTTCAAGGAGCATCATGGTTCTCCAAGATTGATCTACGGTCAGGGTATCACCAGATGCGGGTCAGAGATGATGATATGTAAAAGACAACTTTTTGTTGAGAGAAATAACTTGAGACACACTTGAACAAAAGTTAGAACAAGTATGATTGTGGAATTAGTTAATATCAAAGGATCTAAAAGCTCAACAATAATAAGTTAACATGTTAGATGGTTAGATAGTTAGTTGCGGAAATATAAAGAAACATAAATGACAGCATGTGATATATCAAGTAAACACATAATTTCATTCATAACATGGAATGCATTCAAACCAAGTTAGTGAGTCAGATCAATCTTAGTGATAGAGTCACAAGTGACTTGCTTCTAAGAGAGGTATTAATCAGTTGTGTTCGAGAGGATTTCAGAGAGTAAGAAAGATATGAGATGTGTAAGGATAACTTGAAGATAATTAAGATCTAGAGATGAGTAAGAAGTGATCTATTTGATTGATAAAATGTAGTGTCTATTTATAGAGACTAAAGTGATACAATAGATTTACTCTCTAAGAGTAGCCATGCAAGGCATACTGGACAATAGAGAGTATACAAGAAACAGATACAAAATAGACTAAGTACAGAAAGAAAGACTGCGGTAGCTTGATGACTTCGGATGTGATCGCTGAAGGAGCTTGATTGCGGAGAGTTGTAGACTGCGGTAGATAAAATTAAGAGGGTCACTTCATGTATCAACAATTTCCCCTAAGTGACCTCTAATTTTACTCACTTATCAAGTTTAAGGAACTTGATCAGGATCCACCAAAATTTCCTGACATTCTCCAACCAGGTGATCCTTCTTAAAATCTCAAACTTGACTTCGGCAGTTGTATGCTTTGATTTTTCCACTGCGGTTTGACAGATTTCAAGTTGTTTCTTCATGAGGCGGTTCATGGAGGCCATGGAGATGAAGTACTTGACTTGATCAGTCTTCCTTTTGAAGATGACTCCAAGTTCAAGAAAGTTTGTAGCACCAAGGGTTCTTTTCTTATAGCCTTCGGTTGGTATTGGTGCGGGATCAAGAGGAGGTAGATCAATCTTTTTGGCAAGGATTGGGTGGATCTCTGTATCGATCTTAGCGAAGTCACATACAATTTCTTTCAGATAAGTTCTTGCTCTTTCAAGTGCTATCTTCATCTTTGGATGCTTTTCACACTTACTTTGGAACACCTTTGCTATCAGGCAGAATTCTTCTGGGTTCCTGCAGGGGAAGTCAGCTTGGGTGCGGACATAGTCCTGATTCCTTCTTGTAAGTGTGTATTGCACAAACTCAGCCTTCATAAATTTGTGCGGTTTGAAGTTCTTGACTGCTGAAGGTCTATCGTTGGACCAGATCTTCTCAATGGGAGACGCATCCTTGGCATAAAATCGGTTAAGTCTCTCGAACTCCATTGGCAGTCTCTTGTGGTTAGAAAGTTTGCGGTCAAACTGCTCAAATACAGTGAAGTATTTAGCGTTTGGGGAGATAGGAACATCCCAATATCCATCCGAAGGAGGTTTAGCATATGTAAGATAGGGTTTTTAGTCGTCATCAAGGAGTCTGCGTTGGGGATTGAGCTAGGAGTTTATTAGGGATTCATCCATCACCGTGGCAAAACCGCACTCTCTCCAAATGAGCTCTGCAAGTTTAGTTGCTTTCCAATCAGCTTTCCTCTGCTTCGTTACAGGGGATTCATTTGAGCTTGGAGAGGACATGTGATCCGCAAGATTCTTGAAGTGTGGGGGAGCTTCAGGTCTTTCTGGGGAAGGGATGATTTTGTGTTGTTGTGGTGGAGAGTGGTGTTGCGGTGAAGGTTGAGGTGAAGGGACTTTCGAAGAAGCTGTGTTGGAATGATGTTCTTCTTCATATTATTCTTCTCGATGGTCTTATCCTTCATTTCCCCCTCTTGAGGAGTTCAGACCCGAAGACTCCTCAAGCCATTGTTTAAGGCCATCGACTTTAGCACAAACTTCCTAGAACTGGCCTTTGAGAACTTTAGCCAGTTGTTGATTATTAGGAATGGAGGTGTTGAACAGCAGTCGGTGAATCTCCTTTGTTAATTGGAGAATCTCGGGGCCATGGAAGTTGGATGACAATGAGCATTGAAGTTTGTTGATGGTTGCATGGAGAACTAAAATAGTGGACTCATTTGCAGTGTGAATCTCATCTATCAGTTTCTGAGACCGAGAAAATTGATCCGTAATGGCTGCCTGCAAATTGTCCTTTATTGCGGATACATTAGATATAAGGCTCTCTGCAACAACCACAAATTCCTTGTGATCCTCTGGACGATTGTTTTCAAGGGATCTAATCCCCATTTCAACTTTGAGAGGGATTCTCTCAACAGCCATTCGTTCCCTTGCTTCTAGTCGTTAAATCCTTTCGATTAAGGACTGTGGCACAAGATTGTCATCAGACTGCGGTTGAGTAGACTTGACTGCGGCCAGGATTTGATCAACCTTGGATTGAAGATTGAGAAATTCTTTTGGTGATACGACCATCTTTTTCATCTTTTTCTTCTCTTTTAGCTTGGAGGTGGAGTGCTGAGAGCCACTCGATTCTTCTTCTTCAACATACATCATCAGGTCATCATCCGAAGGGCTTAATTGATTGACCTCTTGAAGATCAACATCCTCAAAACCGAAGGTAGGAGCAGAGCTAACTTCGATTTTGGTGCCTGCATCTTGGGAGTCTTGGGTAGTTGGAGATGGAGGAGGCTTCGATGGAGTCTGATCAGCAGTTGCCTCTTGAGCCTTGTGGATGGTATCAGCCATGTTGTCCATCATGGAATGTACTTTGCCAAAGGTAGCTATAGTATTGGCATTGATGATTGCGTCTGCCCAATACTTAGCCACATAGAGAATTTCTTGTTGTTTTTGTTGAAGCTGCTTGGTTTGTCTTGCTTTTCGTGCTTGGAATGCCCTACAGAAAGCGGCATATTTCTTGGCTTCGGCTTTGTTGGATGGCTGATACTTACTCCATGCGTCATTTAAATCAATATTGTCAATTCCTTAAAAGCGCACCGAGGTGTCCCTCGAGTTCACGGTTGCACATTTGTGCTCACCGTGCCTAAACTAGTTGTTACTGATGTAAGCAGAGTAGGATTTCCTGAGCTTCCTTGGTATCATTGACTTAAAGTCAAGTCTGGCCTCAGCATAGTTCTGGCAAAGGCTGAATAATCGCCTTGTGTTTAGGATGGTGTTTGGAGTGTTTGGGTGACAGGCAAAATAAAGGATTGCAACTCCTCAGGGGAAAAGAAATGAAGACGGGAAGCCCTGCAAACCTTAGGGCGGGAGCCTGAGCCATCCTCTTGGGAGTGACCTAGGGGGAGTCTCCACGTTGTGGTGAATCAGACACATTGCTTGTGCTTGAGTGGTATAGGATGCTTGTTTCGAATGGATGTGCGACCATCCCCAGGACTATCGGAGCCTGTTGAGAAGCTGAGGTATCAGTCCGGTCATGCATATGGTTAGTGGGATCGGTTTTGCGTTTCTTGAGGATTGCAATGGGTAGATCATCCTCATCAGAGTCACTGTTGGAGATGCGTCTGCATGGTTAGACTATAGTGATTACTGGTGGAGTTTTTCTTTTTTAGGAGGTCTTGGAAGGCTTGGAAGCATCCTTTATAGGAGTTCCTTGTTTCTTGGTGTTGCGGGGGCCATGACGAGCAGAGACTTTCTGCTTGCGTCTTTGGGATAGAGAAATGTTGGAGAGAGTTATGGAGGATGGGACTGAGGTACTACTGGGATCAAGAACTGCGGATTGGGTTAGAGGAGGCGGGGTAGGAAGGTATGGGGTAATACCTTCCGTAGCCTCAATGTCATCTAAGACATCAGCAGTCTCAAGACCGAGGGTAGAAAGAATGTGGGTGGGTAGTCTTCTTATTGGTCCAAAAATAGTTTGATCAGATGAGGGATTGTACTTTTTAAGATCCTTGGTTATAAAGAAGTTGATGTCATTGCCCATGTTGATTCCTGTATCCGCATGGAGGTCGGAGATGCAGAGAGACCAAAACCTTGAAAAAGGTGAGTTCGGTAGGGTTCTCTCGTAGGCTTTCCTTTGGGATGTACTGCAGAAAATCTTCCCATAGGATCCGTCCGTAGTTGACATCATGCCCTGTGAAGATGCTCCATACGAGTTCTAGGAGGTTTAGTACCATGTTGTTTGTGCCTGCAGTTCTGCCGGATAGAAAGCAGATGATGAAGTGACAGACGAATTGCCAGACCGTAGGTAATTGGTTTTTCTTGAATTCCCCAATTCCCTTAATTTTCTTCGTGTATCTCATTTGGTAAAGTGCAGACAGTATATTCGCCATTGATGGAGTGAAAACCTTGATAGATGGATGAACAAGGAGGTTTATTGCAGTAAGAAAATTTTCCTTGGTCAAGATGACCAGAGAATCGTTGACAAGATTGAGATGCACTTCTTGAAGGTTTTCGAGCGGTCGATAGGCTGAAAAGGCGCACTTGAAGAGAGTTGAGAGAGGAAAAACGTCAGTGAATGAATTGAAGGGTCCAAACAGTGGGTGATTGGATAAGAACTTGATCATCAGTTTTGTCGGGGCATTGTAGAAACAGTGTTCTTCAAACATGGCTCTGAAACTGCTTGAAGCAAATGTTGGTGTGGGATGTTTTGAGGCAGAGGCTGAACCAGTAGGATTCACTGATCCAGATGCCTTGGTAGGTTTCTTGGATACACCGGATTTCACCATTGTTGAGATTTTGAAGAAGCTTTGAAGAAGGAATGTAGAATGCAAGAGAAAGGTTTATGGTTTAGAGAGCGTAAACTTTTCTTTGCGGAGAACAAAGAGATTTTATATTGGCTTAAGGGAGCGGGAAACATTTTTGCCCTAAGTGAATTTGGGTAAAAACATCTGGGGTTTTATTTTGAATTAAGAGCATTAATCTCAGCCACAGATTAAGAAAAGAGGGATTAAATCTGAATTTGGGGTTTACCAAAAAAAAAAAAAGTTTGCATTTAATGAAATGTCAGATTTGTGACCACGTTTGGTGAATGTGTGGTGAGGGTAAGATCAATCCGTTGGGTAAAGGGAAGTTGTAACAGATTTGATGTTTTAGGGTAATAGGAAGAGACAGATTTAAAAAGGATTTGATTTGGAAAATCTTTCTTTTTGTCATCATACCTAAAATAGGTTTGACACGAGGTTTATTCAAAAGAATGATAGAGATGCACAAAGAATGTTTTTCATTAATGTTTTCTTTATTTAATGAAGGATCATTAAATAGCACACCATAGTTTTTTCTTTTATTTTCAAAAGAATGTAACAGTCTGAAAATCAATTAAAGTGACTGCGGATGAACACATCATTGCGGATGGATCATATGAGTTTGGATGGATGACTGCGGTAGATGAACTGAGATGAGCACTTGGAGTAAAGATTAGTAATAACAAACAATAAGGACAGTTGAAGTATAATTATGATATATGGTTGCGGTACATAGAATATAACAAAACCATCTAACATAAATAACTTCAACTAGAACCGCAACAAAGACCAAGGATGGTCTGCGGTACCTATCAATTCAAAAAGAATTGTGGGTCCGGATTCATCATTCCTATCATTTGTAAGAAAGTGTTGAGTTTTGTAGAGTCAAGTGCCTTTGTAAATACATCAGCAGCAATCTCTTCATGAGTATGGACAAAAATTAGTTCAATGTTACCTTTCAGAATGTGGTCTTTGATGAAGTGATATCGTAGTTCAATATGTATGCTCTTGGAGTGCTGAATAGGATAATGAGAAATCGCTATGGCACTTTCAGAGTCACAATAGATTGGTATCCACAGCATTCTGTATCCATAGTCTAGCAGTTGTGTTTTCATCCATAAGACCTGAGAGCAACAACTGGCTGTGGCTACATATTCAACTTCTGCGGTAGACAATGATACACAGTTTTGCTTCCTTGAGGACCAGCTGACTAGTTTTCCACCCCAAAAATTGACATCCACCTGAGGAGCTTTTACGATCAAGTTTGCATCCGGCATGATCCGCATCGATAAATGCTTGAAGAGTCAAATCATTTCCTGTGGGGTACCATAATCCAAGAGATTTGCTTCCTTTTAAGTACCGTAGGATTTGTTTGGCTGCGTTCATATGAGACACTTTTGGGTCAGTCTGGTACCTTGCGCATACACCCGTTGCAAAAACTATATATGGTCGGCTAGCAGTGAGATACATCAGAGAGCTAATGATACCTCTATAAGACTTGTGATCAACAGATTCACCTGATGGATCAGCATAAATCTTATAACCAAAGGCCATGGGGACCTTAGCCAAAGAACAATTATCCATTGAGTACTTCTTCAATAGTTATGCGGTGTATTTTTCTTGATGAATGAATATCCCTTGAGGAACTTGTTTCACTTGAAGTCCTAGAAAGAAATTAATCTCTCTATTCATGCTCATTTGGAACTTGTTGGTCATGAGCTTAGCAAATTCGTCCAATATTTTTTGATCAGTTGAGCCAAAAATGATATCATCCACATATATTTGTACAAGCATTAGATGCTCACCATTTTCTTTTCGAAATAATGTGGGATCAATCACTCCTCTTTTGTAACCTGAAGAGACAAGAAATTCAGATAGAGTCCCATACCAAGCTCTAGAGGCTTGTTTTAGACTGTAGACTGCCTTTTCAAACTTGTAGCAGTGGTCTAGGAATTCAATGCTTTCGAAACCCGGAGGTTGCTGAAGATAAACCTCTTTTTTTAATTCCCCATTGAGAAAAGCACTTTTAACATCCATTTTATGAACCTTGATGTTTTTGTGTGCTGCATTACTAAGAAGATCCGAATGGCTTCCATTCGTGCTACCAGAGCATACGTTTCATCATAGTCAATGCCTTCAAGTTGACTATATCCCTTGGCAACAAGCATTGCCTTATTTCTGATGAACGCACCAGATTCATCTAACTTATTCTTGAAAACCCATCTTATGCCAACAACAGTGTGGCCTTGCGGTTTTGGAACAAGTTTCCATACCTTGTTCCTTTTGAATTCTTCTAGTTCTTGCATTGCGAAAATCCTGTATGGTTTGAGTAACGTGTATTTGATCGATCGAGGTTCAACTGAGGATAAGAACGTTGCATAGTGGCAGTGATCGGATAAGTCCTTGGATGACCGAGTCTGGATTCCTACAGATGGGTTGCCAATAATTTGACCTGGTGGTTGTCCCTCGTCCATACATGTAGACGAGGTATCAGATGATCAGCAGTTGTGGTGGAGGGAATGTCTTCAATATCTTAAGACTCTGCATTTTGAGAGGGCAGTTCCCCCTAGACTTGAGAACATCCTGCTGAAGTGTCTTGAACTGGGAAGGCGGGGTTAGATTTATCTTGGGCAGATGACGAAGGTTACCCCTGGAGTGTAGAAGGGAGTTTGCCTTGAACCTGCGAATGTTCCCCATGGATTGCGGATGCGAGTGTGATAATCCTTGAATCTGTTCTTGTGTCAATGTTTTCTATGTTTTCATCATCCGAATCCGAAGAAACGTTTGATGGTTGAAACTCTCTACTGATTAGAGCGTCATCTTCTGGTACTGGAACCTCGATGGTTGATGTATGGTCTGGAGTGGAGTTTTCCCCCTCAACCGGTGAGGTGGAGGTATTTAGCGATACTTCTTTGGACGCTGTAGGACTAGACACATCTGCATGTTGTTGTTGAGCTTCTAGAGACACGAGAACTTTGGATACCTTGGCTGTATAACCAGGATCAAAGAGATCATCATAGTTTATTTCAACTAGATTTTGTAACAACGCAAATTTTCAAACAAATTTTTCATTTTAAAAATATATTTATTTCCATTCAATACAAGGCATTAATAGTTTAAGTATTCTGTCAAATACAAATAATCAAAATCCCAAGATCATAAAAGCATTCTTCGGTGTGTATCGATCACGCCGGTGCCTTCCCACAGTCCTCGCTAGTACCTGAAACACATACATAACGACTGTAAGCATAAATGCTTAGTGAGTTCCCCAATATACAACTTACGCACATACGCCTCTCCAGGCCCTGACCTTCCGGTCATCAACACCACGCCTTCCGGCCCATAACATATTCGCCGTCCGGCCCATAACATACATAACACATATAACAAATATCTTACCACATATAGCATACATATCACATATCGTATCTGACCTTCCGGTCACACAGTCAAACCCTTCCGGGTACAGTATAGTGAGAAGACTCACCTCGTGAATGCTGAAAGCTAGCAAATCCTGAACTCACTCGTGCACAATCCGACAAGCTACAACCTCCCTATAACATCACATATCCCTCATTAACACTTATATCTTCTAAGTGTGACTATCCCTAAGAAGTCAGACTTAGGTCAACTCTGGTCAACGGTCAACGGTCAACGGTCAACGGTCAACTCGACCGGACTCGGCGAGTGCCATGGCGACTCGGCGAGTCTAGACGTCCTCCCCAACTTCCCTTGATGTTCCCTTTCTACTCGTCGAGTATCCCTCTTGGCTCGACGAGATCCTCGTGGAAGAATCGCGGGGCCACCCCGACTCCACTCGTCGAGTCTGAAGAACAGCTCGACGAGTTCCAGTCAATCTCCAAGATACTCGCCGAGTCTGTTCATCGGACTCGGCGAGTCCACGCCATGCAGTCGATCAAACTGCTTCCTGAGATAAGTTTTGTCCCGAAATACACAAGCATGGGACCTTCTGGACCTCTAAAGGTCCTAATACAGGGTTATAGTCGATTGGGTAACAAGGTAATAATCCATCTAATCACCAAATGGGTTCCATGAACCCTAGATCCATGCACACATCAAAATAACAGAAATAATCCGAAATGTTACCTGAATAACGCACCCTCTGCGTCCCCAAACCTCAGAACTCGAATCCCTTGGAGTTCCTTTAGCCAAACTCTCCTCCTCCTTGCACCACAACTTCTTCAAGTCAACAATGGCCTTCAATCTTGCTCTAGATGCCCACAGCCGCTTAGGGTTCTTCTTAATCGACTAAAAGACGAACAATGACGGCATATAATGCGTTATATACGACCCAAACCTGAACGGTTAGGGTTTTCACTAAACAGCGTCGAGTCGCCGAGTCCATATCTGGACTCGTCGAGTCCAGTCGCGATCCCGCGACCAAGTCTGCGATCCTACTCGGCGAGTCTAGGCTCCAACTCGCCGAGTCCCCTCTTAAATCACCCTAAAAACATAATTTAATAATACCTGAGATTCCGGGCTATTACAACTCTCCCCCGCTAGGATTAGACTTCGCCCTCGAAGTCTCATTCTGAAAATAGTTTCGGATGCTGCTCCCGCATCTCACGTTCCGGCTCCCAAGTCAATTCTGATCCCTTACGGTGTTGCCACTGAACCAACACCAGAGGTACCTCCTTGTTCCTCAGAACCTTGATCTTCCGATCCCTGATAGCCACTGGTCTCTCAGCATAATTCAGGCTTGCATCCACCTGAATATCCTCTAATGGAACCACCGCCGACTCATCGGCTACGCACTTCCTCAATTGCGACACATGAAAGGTGTCGTGGATCTGTCCCAACTCTGCTGGCAGCTCCAACCTATAGGCTACCCGGCCTATTCTTGCAATCACACGAAATAGCCCAATATACCGGGGCCGCAACTTGCCCCTCTTCCTGAATCGAATCACTCCTTTCCAAGGAGAGACCTTCAGGAGAACGAAGTCGCCGACCTGAAATTCAAGCTCGGATCGGCGCCTGTCTGCATAACTCTTCTGCCGGCTCTGGGCGGTCAATAACCTTTGTCTAACTTGCTGAATCTGCTCTGTCGTCTGGAGCACGATCTCCGTGCTGCCCATCACTCTCTGTCCCACCTCTCCCCAGCAAATGGGGGTCCGACACCTCCTACCATACAACAGCTCAAAAGGTGGCATACCAATGCTCGAGTGATGGCTGTTGTTGTAGGAAAACTCTGCTAAGGGTAAATATGCATCCCAGCTACCCCCGAAGTCTAACACACACGCTCGAAGCATGTCCTCCAGCGTCTGAATCGTCCGCTCGCTCTGACCGTCTGTCTGGGGATGGTATGCGGTACTAAAATGCAATTTAGTACCCAACTCCTCATGAAATTTCTTCCAGAACCTGGAAGTGAAACGCACATCACGGTCTGAAACAATCGAGATCGGTACCCCATGCCGAGATACCACCTCTCTCACATATATCTCCGCCAACTTCTCCGCTGAAGAACTCTCACTGATGTCAAGGAAGTGTGCACTCTTCGTCAACCTATCCACAATCACCCAAATTGCATCAACTCCCCTGACAGTCCTCGGCAATTTGGTGATGAAATCCATAGTGATCTGTTCCCACTTCCACTCGGGAATCTCCAATGGCTGTAACTTGCCATGCGGTCTCTGGTGCTCGGCCTTAACCCTACGGCAGGTCAAGCACCTCTCAACGAACCATGCCACGTCCCTCTTCATACAGGGCCACCAATACTCTTTCCTCAAATCCAAATACATCTTTGTAGCACCGGGATGGATCGAGAATTTCGATCTATGAGCCTCTTCCATCAAGGTAATACGCGTACCGCCCACGAACGGTACCCAGATCCGACCCTGGAACGTCATAAGCCCTCGCCCATCCCTAACGAACTCTGAAATTAACCCCACAACCCGCTCTTTCTTCTGCATTTCTGGTCGCACAGCCTCTGCCTGTGCCCCACGAATAGCATCCAATACTGGAGTCATCACAGTCAGTCTCAAGCATACCTCCCGCAATGGAGTGCTCTCCGCCCTGCGGCTCAATGCGTCGGCTACCACATTAGCCTTGCCTGGGTGGTACAGGATCTCACAATCATAATCCTTGACCACATCCAACCACCTCCTCTGACGCATATTTAGGTTGGGCTGATCCATCAAATATTTCAAGCTCTTGTGGTCCGTGTATATCGTACATCGAACCCCATACAGGTAGTGACGCCAAATCTTGAGAGCGAACACTACTGCCCCCAACTCTAAATCATGCATGGGATATCTCGCCTCATGAGGCTTCAGCTGCCTCGATGCATATGCTATCACATGACCCCTCTGCATCAACACTGCACCCAGTCCCGAAATCGATGCGTCACAATATACTACAAAATCTTCCATCCCTTCCGGGAGAGCTAATACCGGGGCTTCGCACAACCTTTGGCGAAGTGTCTCAAAGGAGGTCTGCTGCTCGGGTCCCCATGAGAATGCAACACCCTTCCGGGTCAATCTGGTGAGCGGCACTACGATCTTGGAGAAATCCTTAATGAATCTCCGATAATACCCTGCCAACCCAAGGAAACTCCTGATCTCAGAAGGTGACTTCGGCACCTCCCAACTCATCACCGCCTCAACCTTGGCCGGATCGACCAATATCCCTTTCTGATTAACCACATGTCCTAGAAATTGGACCTCCCGCAACTAGAAGTCACATTTGGAGAACTTTGCATAAAGCTTCTCCGACCTCAATACCTTAAGGACCTCCCTCAAATGCTCCTCATGCTGCTCTCTAGATCTCGAATACACCAGAATGTCGTCGATAAATACAATCACTGACCGATCCAACATCGGCCTGCATACCCTGTTCATGAGATCCATGAACATAGCCGGGGCATTGGTGAGCCCGAAAGGCATCACCACAAACTCATAATGCCCATATCGCGTCCTAAACGCTGTCTTCTGGACGTCCTCATCCCGTACTCTCACCTGGTGGTACCCTGACCTTAGATCGATCTTGGAAAACCAAGACACTCCCTGCAACTGATCGAATAAATCATCGATCCTCGGTAACGGGTAACGGTTTTTGACCGTCAACTTGTTCAACTCCCGGTAATCAATACACATCCGGTGTGAACCATCCTTCTTCTTGACGAACAGAATAGGTGCTCCCCACGGTGAACTGCTCGGCCGAATGAATCCCTTCCCCAGCAACTCCTGGAGCTGCGAGGACAACTCTTGCATCTCTGGAGGTGCAAGACGATAAGGCACCTTAGCAATAGGCGCGGCCCCCGGAACTAGATCGATACCAAACTCTACTTGCCTCACAGGAGGTACTCTCGGCAACTCCTCGGGGAAAACATCTGAAAACTCGCGCACCACAGGAACCTCCTCAACTGATTTCGGTCTCTCGGAAACCTCCCGCGTATCCATCACATACGCCACAAAACCCTTACAGCCCTGCTGTAGACACTGCCTCGCCCTAGCGGCCGAACAAAAAGCTGATCCCGAACGGGTACCCTCGCCGTACACCGAAAGAACTCCCCCACTATGGTCTCGTATAGTCACCAACTGACGCTCACAGTCGATGACAGCGCCGAATCGGCTCAACCAGTCCATGCCGACGATGACACAGACATCACCCATCGCAATAGGAATCAGGTCAATCGGGAACTCCACCCCGAAAATCTCTAGCACACATCCCCGAAGAACCTCCGTGGCACAAATCACTTTCTCGTCAGCTATAGAAACTCTCAAAGGTCGACTCAACGACTCACGACTAACGCTGATATGCTGACTAAAGGCTAAGGACACAAAGGACCTACTCGCACCTGAGTCAAATAACACTAAGGCAGGCACAGAGTTCACAAGGAAAGTACCTACGCATATAACAATATAAGCATAACATCTCGACATTAAAATAAATACATGAATTACAACATACCTGCCACGACATCGAGCAGCGCGGACCTCCTCCGCAGTCAGCTGAAAGGCTCTCCCACAAGCCCTTGGGGCCTCGACCTTCACCGGTCGAGTCTCAGTAGTCTTGGCAGTAGGTGCAGATCCCTGACGAAGCTGAGGGCACTCGGCCTTCCGATGGCCGGTCCGGTTGCAATGAAAGCAAACCATAAACCCCTTGGGGCACTCCCTAGCAATGTGCCCCTCCTTGCCGCACTTGTAGCAAGCACCGGCTCGACACGCCCCATCGTGACCCTTGCCGCACTTTCCGCAAGTGCGGTTCTTCGAACCTCCCGTCCTCGAATCGGCGGACTTGATCCGCTTGGCTGCCGGCTGAGACTGAGCCGGCCGCCGGTCTGCCTGCTAAGACTCGGCCTCCTCCCTGGCCTGAGTCTCCAACTCGATCTCACGCTTCCTGGCATTCGCCTGAAGCTCAGTAAAAGTATGGTAAGTGGAGTTTGACACAAACTCCCGGATCTCCCTCCTCAGAACACCCAAGTACCGGCTCATCCGAGCCTGCTCTGTGGCCACCAGCTCGGGGCAAAACATCGCCCTCTCATGAAATTTCCGCGTGATCGCCGCCACCGAGTCAATACCTTGCTTGAGGATTAAGAACTCCTGAACCAATCGTTCACGCTCCACCGGGGGAACGTACTCATCCCTGAACATGGCAGTGAACCCCTCCCATGTCACTGCCGTAGTTTCTGCCAAAGTGAAGTTCGCCGTCACGAACTTCCACCAGTCCTTCGCTCCCAGACGGAGCTGGTTCAAAGCGAACCGTACCCTCAGGTGCTCCGGGCATGAACAAGTGTAGAAGCACCCCTCTATATCTGCGATCCACCTCATCGCAGCAATCGGATCCTGCGTCCCATCGAACTCTGGTGGCTTCGTGTTGCTGAACTCTCGGAACAGCAACGAGTCACCCCCCTGTGGCCTAGCAGCGGCCACAGCTGCGGTAGCTGCAGCGGTTGCAGCCTCAGTCAATGCGGCGTACCGCTCATCGAACGTCTCCATCAGGGTGGTCTTAATAGACCCAAACATCTCCGGGATCTCAGCCTGGATCGCCGCCGCTACCTCCTCGTGAATCATCTGATGAATCTCCTCGTCACTCACACCGCTCGAACTCGCTCCGTGGCGTGGTCTAACCATGATGTCTCTGAAATACAACATAAAACTATCAGAGACTCCAGCGAGTGTAATCGCACTCGATAACGCAACCCTACTCAGTCTCCGATCTCCAGGGATTCTTACTTGGGCCTCCCCCTGACCCGGTGTCCTCGGTAGTGCGGGCTCAATACTACCGACCACACCGCATCAGCGTTCATCCCAAGTCTTCCTCCCCAAACTCCGGATAGTGAGTACTCTACTTCTGATATGCACTATCTACCCGCATACTAGCAAAGCATCTCATATAGGCAAACTCCCCTAGACTAAGGCATCACAAATCAGGCCACTCTAGTCCTATCATGAATACCTAGTCTTCTAGCATGCATAACAATTCATATCATATAATATTGTAAGGTATTTTGGGGATCTTTACCGTTCGGGTGCTGACTGATCGTACACACTGCTTCCTTCTTGCTTACCACAAAACCATTTACAAAAGTTTATGCCTTTATTTAAAAAGTTTCCTCAAATCCTCGGTTTGAGTTCAGTTACCCCCGAAGGTGCACCCGAATCCCTCAAACCAAGGCTCTGATACCAATTGTAACAACGCAAATTTTCAAACAAATTTTTCATTTTAAAAATATATTTATTTCCATTCAATACAAGGCATTAATAGTTTAAGTATTCTGTCAAATACAAATAATCAAAATCCCAAGATCATAAAAGCATTCTTCGGTGTGTATCGATCACGTCGGCGCCTTCCCACGGTCCTCGCTAGTACCTGAAACACATACATAACGACTGTAAGCATAAATGCTTAGTGAGTTCCCCAATATACAACTTACGCACATACGCCTCTCCAGGCCCTGACCTTCCGGTCATCAACACCACGCCTTCCGGCCCATAACATATTCGCCGTCCGGCCCATAACATACATAGCACATATAACAAATATCTTACCACATATAGCATACATATCACATATCGTATCTGACCTTCTGGTCACACAGTCAAACCCTTCCGGGTACAGTATAGTGAGAAGACTCACCTCGTGAATGCTGAAAGCTAGCAAATCCTGAACTCACTCGTGCACAATCCGACGAGCTACAACCTCCCTATAACATCACATATCCCTCATTAACACTTATATCTTCTAAGTGTGACTATCCCTAAGAAGTCAGACTTAGGTCAACTCTGGTCAACGGTCAACGGTCAACGGTCAACGGTCAACTCGACCGGACTCGGCGAGTGCCATGGCGACTCGGCGAGTCTAGACGTCCTCCCCAACTTCCCTTGATGTTCCCTTTCTACTCGTCGAGTATCCTTCTTGGCTCGACGAGATCCTCGTCGAAGAATCGCGGGGCCACCCCGACTCCACTCGTCGAGTCTGAAGAACAGCTCGACGAGTTCCAGTCAATCTCCAAGATACTCGCCGAGTCTGTTCATCGGACTCGGCGAGTCCACGCCATGCAGTCGATCAAACTGCTTCCTGAGATAAGTTTTGTCCCTAAATACACAAGCATGGGACCTTCTGGACCTCTAAAGGTCCTAATACAGGGTTATAGTCGATTGGGTAACAAGGTAATAATCCATCTAATCACCAAATGGGTTCCATGAACCCTAGATCCATGCACACATCAAAATAACAGAAATAATCCGAAATGTTACCTGAATAACGCACCCTCTGCGTCCCCAAACCTCAGAACTCGAATCCCTTGCAGTTCCTTTAGCCAAACTCTCCTCCTCCTTGCACCACAACTTCTTCAAGTCAACAATGGCCTTCAATCTTGCTCTAGATGCCCACAGCCGCTTAGGGTTCTTCTCAATCGACTAAAAGACAAACAATGACGGCATATAATGTGTTATATACGACCCAAACCTGAACGGTTAGGGTTTTCGCTAAACAGCGTCGAGTCGCCGAGTCCACATCTGGACTCGTCGAGTCCAGTCGCGATCCCGCGACCAAGTCTGCGATCCTACTCGGCGAGTCTAGGCTCCAACTCGCCGAGTCCACTCTTAAATCACCCCAAAAACATAATTTAATAATACCTGAGATTCCGGGCTGTTACAGATTTAATGGACCCGAAGAGGCAGGAATACCACTTTCTAGAATTGCGGTGGTTTTAGTTGACGGAGCGGAGTTGCGGATGTGATAATCATCAAACTTTACATCGAAGCTTTCAATTATCAACCTTGTGTTTCAAATGACAAGTCGATAAGCAACCTTGTTAGTGGAGTAGCCAAGGAAGACGCCTTCATCAGATTACAGTGCGAATTTATTGAGCTGATCTCTGTTTTTTATTACGAAGCATCTACACCCAAAGATATGAAAGAATCGAACATTTGGCTTGCAGTTGTTGAGACCTTCATATGGTGTTTTGTTGAGGCGTTTGCATACAATGCTTCGATTTTGAACAAAACAAGTTGTGGCCACTGCTTCGGCCCAGAAGTAGAGAGGAAGATTTGCAAAATTGAGCATAGATCTGGAAGCTTCTACTAGAGTGTGATTCCTTCGTTCTACTACGTCATTCTGTTGTGGTGTGTAAGGAGTTGAGAAGTTGTGTGTAATCCCTTTGGAGACCAAAAACTATTTAGAAGATGATTAGTAAACTCGGATCCATTGTCACTTTGGATACGTCTGACTGGTAACTTGAGTTCTATTTCCTTGATGAAGTTGATCAACACCTGCGGTGGTTTTGAATTGAGTCAAAGAAAGAAGACCCATGTGAAACGAGTGAAGTCATCCACAATAACCAGTATGTATTTTTTTTGGTGAAGACTGGCTACGATAGATGGACCGCAGAGGTCAATGTGTAAAAGTTCCAATGGTTCAGAGATTGAGGAATCAATCACGGTGGGATGACTTGCCTTGAATTGCTTTCCACATTCACATGCAGGACAAAGGGTATCATTGCTGAACTTGAGGATTGGAAGACCTCTGACTAGTTCTCTTGTGACCAAGTTGTTAATATATCTAAAGTTAAGATGAGCGAGCTTGTGGTGCCATAGCCAACTGACTTCGGATACATCTTTGGATAAAAAGCATAACTGCGGTTTGCCTATGATCAAAGATACATCCAGAGGGTACATAGTACCTTCGGATCTGGACTTGATCAAACAAGTGCTTCTATCGCTTGTCATTACATAGAAAACCTAGTCATCAAATTCAACACGATAGCCTGCTTTACGTAGTTGACCAACACTAATGAGATTGTGTTTAAGGCCTTCTACATAAGCAACCTTTTGAATAGAGAAGATTCCCGTAGTGAGAACACCATAACCTCGGATTATCCTATTAGCATTGTTCCCAAAAGTGACATTTCCACCGTTGCAAATTGGCCTGAAATCTCGAAGGTATTCTAACCTTCCTGTCATGTGCAAGGAGTAGACACTATCGATTAACCATTCTTCTTCTTGTTCCTCCTTGCACAAGGCCTGATCGACGATGCTTAGAGTTCCATCCTTTGCCATGTAGTAGTAGATCCTTTCCAGCTTTGTAAAGCCATCATCGTTAGTAGTTCCCTTTGATGTTAATGATGCTTTCTTCTCCATCTCCGGATGACCAAACTTGATGGTCACTTTTAACATGAGCCACATACGCCCTAGCCTATTCCTTTTCTTCCTGTTCTTGATCCATTCTAAGGTAAAATGCTATGTCTTTCACTATGTTGGATTTGCAATCCTTTGCAAAATGATTCTCTTTGTTGCATTTGTGGCATATTACAACATCACTTTTTTCTTCTGAAGTGGTACCGGAGTCAGAGGTCTGCATGGACTGCGGTGTCTCCTTTGGTTGAGTGTTTTGAGATTGCGGTTGTGGGTGTGGACTTTTAGGATAATGAGAGTAATGTTTTTGTGGGTTGAAATTACGATTGAAAGGAGGTTTATTGAATTGTTGATTCTTGCGAAAAGAGTGAGGTGGTAGTCGGTTGAACTGTTTACTAACTAGAGCAGTAGCTTTCTGAAATTCTTCTTCGTCATCATACTCTGAGTCAGCTTCGTATGACTGTGGTGTAGTGTCATGTAACGACGTGAAAGTTTAAAACAAAAGTTTTACTTTTAAAATGCATACTCTTCATAACACTTGTAAAACAATCCTAATTGTTAAATTTTCAAAATATAACTCCATATTTGAATAGTTAAAAATCCAGGATCCTAAAAACGTAATTCTTCCTTTGGTGTGTACGATCAAGTCGGTGTCGTCCATCTAACCTGAAACCTGAAACACATAACATATAACACTGTAAGCACGAAGCTTAGTGAGTTCCCCAAAATACCACATATAATACATAATAGCCACTCGAGGGTACAACTCTATGGACCCTCCGGTCCTAACTCTGTGGACCCTCTGATCCTAACTCTGTGAACTTGCCGGTTCTAACTCTATGAACCTTACGGTTCTAACTTTATAAACTCTGGAACATACACGGTATGAATCACATAGAAATAATGCAGTGCATCACAATCACATAAATAACATACAAGATACTATGTCATATATACTCTAATTACCACTCTAGGTAAGTATAGTGAGAAGACTCACCTCGGATGAAGAACAACTCCTATAGTCACTGCTGTTACGCACCGAAATCTAACTCTATGCCAAACCCACAATAATCTCAATTAGGAGTTAAGTCCAACCTCTCACTTATTGGGTCTAAAGATAGACCACCTATTAGCCCATTAATTCCCTAAGCCCATTGGGCCCACCAAGTCCCAATAATAAATGGGCCCTTACACGGCCCAATTCCCAACCAAAAAGGCAAGTCCAAACCAAAGGCCCAAAGCACATACATACACTTCTCTAGCCCAAGACTCTATTACATGAGGTCCAAACTCCCGACCCGACACTCAAGGCCCAAACTCAAAAACCCCTAGAAGGAGTTACGTGGGGCGTACCCCCTGGTACGCTCAGCGTACCCAAACACTCAAGAAATTGATCGGGGACCTCAACCTAGTACACGGGGCATACTGGAATTACGCGGCGCGTACCTTCAGACTTGCTTAATCCATTTTCTGGGTCTTAACCCGTTAAGACCTTACATGGCTGATAAGGTCACAACACATAAAAACTCTTACTTTCTTAACCCAAAATGCTCATAACTCATGCATGGGTAGATTCACACGATCAAGGCCTTATTTTTATGGTTCTCTACCATTAGAAACACTTAAAAGGACAGGTTATTAAGCTCTGGAGTACATCAACTCATAAAGCCTCAAGATTGGGACCAAAAACCCTAAAATAGACCCTAATATGCACAAAACAAAAAGAGAGGGAAAGCTTGGAGCTTTATACTTTCAAATGGTGCTCTAGCCCCAAGAAAGCTCAGATCCATAGCCTATTCCTCAACTTCACTCCCTTCCATGCTCCTTCTTAACTCCCAAAAGCCTACAAGAATACAAACAAGCTCATCATGGCCACTCACAAGCTCAAGAACGGATATTAGGGTTTGAGATGGTTTATTAACAGAGGAAGGTGGCCATAAATGAGACCATCTGTTTCTTTATATAGGGACAATTCACTTAATGAGGGTTTCCTTCTGTGCCTAGTACGCCCAACGTACCCCCTGGTACACCCAACGTACTAGGTGGCTCTTGCTTAAGAAACACGCGCATCTGTATGCTAAGCGTACGCATACGTACGCCCAGCGTACTTCGCTGCCAAAATCCTCACTTAGGGACTTATCTTGCCAGCTCTCCCAAACTTCCATAGCATCTTCGAAATGACTCGAATTCCAAAAATCTTCATACCTACGGAAAGGTAATGAGATGCCATACGGTTCTAGCAACTTGCCTCAACCCAATACCTCCTAGCCCCCGAATCGCAGCCCATGAACCTTAATCATGGATAATCCGAAACCAGATGTTACATGTCATACGAGGGTGAGTAAGACTGGTTGTGAGGAGCTTGTGCTACAAGAGCAAGTGGTCCTCCGAAGTCAGCACACTCTTTGAGTACGGTGGATTCTTGTGATTGCAACTCCCCGTATAGCTTCTAAAGAGACAGAGAATGAATCTTTCTGTCTCCTTGAACTATCATCTTAGCAGTAGTCCAATGTCTTCCTACCCGTTGAGAAATTGAAGGTTTGTTTCATGGTTACTGCGGATGGTGCCAGCATTTGATAACTTAGTAACAATCAGATAGAACCTTTTGAAGGAGTCCTCTAAACTTTCACCGGCATGATCTTTGAAGTTTTTGAATTCATTGAGTGCAGTTGTGAGCTTCTTATATTGAGCTTGTTTAGAGCCTTCATACAAGTTCTTGAGAATATCCCATATCTCTTTTGTTGATTTACAGTTTATGATAATGTCAAAGTTGTCAGGAGCAACTCCACAAGAGATTTCATAAAAATCAACAACATCATTTTCCATTTTATCAAGATCATCCTTGGTGGGACGGTTCAAGACTGGTTGTCCTCCTCCTAGTCTGGTTGTGGTGCCATCAGTTTGAATAGGTGTAAGAACAGGGACATGTGGTCCTTCTTCAACAGATCACCATACATCTCTACCAAGTCTCCTTAAGTATCTTTCCATTCTTTGAGACCAGTGATGGTATTCATTCGCAACCTATATTGCAGCTCGATTTGAACCACCAACACTGTTGGAAACGTTTAGAGAAAGTGCTTGTGCCATTTGGTGTTTTTTTTTTGTTTTTTTTATATTGATCTTTAGTGGTATAGAAGGCCCTTTGAAAAATCATAGTTCCGACTTCCAAAAAGAGCAACCACTATGGCTCTGATACCAATTGTTGAGGGAAATAACTTGAGACACACTTGAACAAACGTTAGAACAAGTATGATTGCGGAATTAGTTAATCTCAAAGGATCTAAAAGCTCAATAATAATAAGTTAATATGTTAGATGGTTAGATAGTTAGTTGCGGAAATATAAAGAAACATAAATGACAGCAGGTGATATATCAAGTAAACACATAAGTTGATTCATAACATGGAATGCATTCAAACCAAGTTAGTGAGTGAGATCAATCTTAGTGATAGAGTCACAAGTGACTTCTTCCGAAGAGAGGTATTAATCAGTTGTGATCGAGAGGATTTCAGAGAGTAAGAAATATATGAGATGTGTAAGGATAACTTGAAGATAATTAAGATCTAGAGATGAGTAAGAAGTGATCTATCTGATTGATAAAATGTAGTCTCTATTTATAGAGACTAAAGAGATACAATAGATTGACTCTCTAAGAGTAGCCATGCAAGTCATACTGGACAATAGAGAGTATACAAGAAATAGATACAAAATAGACTAAGTACAGAAAGAAAGATTGTGGTAGCTTTATGACTACGGATGTGATCGCTGAAAGAGCTTGACTGCAGAGAGTTGTAGACTGCGGTAGATAAAATTAAGAGGGTCACTTCATGTATCAACACTTTTAGGACTCGATATGGTCATTATGAGTTTGTGGTGATGTCGTTTGGGCTCCATAATGCTCCAGCCGCGTTCATGGACCTCATGAACTGGGTATGCAGACTGATGTTGGATCGGTCTGTAATAGTTTTCATTGATCACATCTTTGTTTACTCCAAGACTCAGGAGCAGAATGAGGAGCACCTGAGGGAGGTGCTGGAGACAATGAGGAGGGATAGACTTATCACAAATTTCTCTAAGTGTAAGTTTTGGTTGTGCGGGGTGCAGTTCCTTGGGAATCTCATCAACCAGAAGGGTATTCAGATCAATCTAGCTAAGATAGAGGCCACGATGTAGTGGGAGATTCTGAGGTCTCCATCTGAGATTTGGAGTTTTCTAGGTCTGGCATGGTATTACAGGATATTTATTCAAGACTTTCTAAGATCGCAGTTCCGTTGACCCGACTGACCAAGAAGTCGGTGGTTTTTCGCAGGGGACTTGAGCACCAGGCAGCATTTGAGGACACTCACGTAGCGTTTGTGCGAAGCACCGATTCTCACTCTTCTAGAGGATGTGGATGATTTCGTAGTTTACTGTGATGCATCAATCACAGGTATGGGAGCAGTTCTGATGTAGTAGGGCATGTGATAGCTTATGCCTTGAGACAGCTAAAGCCTCACGAGGCTAACTATCCAACACACAATTTAGAGTTGCGGGCAGTTGTGACAACCTGAAATTTATTCCGTCGCTGTAACCCATTTTCGTTAATAAAATTTATTTTTATTGAAATTTTCCGTTAACTTTTGGGTTAGGCAAATCAATTAATGTTTTTATTTTATTTTCTGAAGTGTCGGAATGAAATAAAATCATGTGAAACACCCTCGATAAACCTTTGAATAGTTTTTAGTTTACGACCAAGTCGAGTTACGACTATTTAATCGGGTACGACCATAAACTTCATTTAACATGGGTATCGGGTGGATTCCCACTTGGTCACAATCTCAAGCCTTATATAAAGGATGAGTGGCCTTCATTTGAACTTTTTCCCACCTGCTCATAACTTTCTCTCTCTACTCTGTCTCTACAACTCGAGTTTTGATCCAAGAACGCCCCTTCAAGCTCCAAAATTGTAAGTGATCTATCCTAGCTTGTTGTTTAACTTGTTAAGCATGCAAATCTATGTTTAAATCATCCAAAAACTCTCAAAATGATGTGTTTACAGTTGGGGAACACCTCCCAAAACCGTAAACTCCTATAAGTGGGTTTTGAAGCCCCAAAACCCTTCCAAATCCTTTCTAGTGCTTAGTTATGACTTAAGGACTTGCATGTACGAGCTTAGAACACCAAAATCTTGTCATTTGGGGAGTAAACATGAGTTTACAGCCCAAGAATATTCTTGGACCGTAAACACTCCTTCATAAATCATAAACACCTTTTAAGGTGTTTAAATTTCCCATTAAGCACCTCCAAAAGCTTGCATGAGTGCCTAGAACCTTGTATTACTTCATGTGATGCACCAAACCATGAAAAAATGAGCCACACATGTGTTTACGGTTTAGGAAGGTCTCCCAAAATCGTAAACACCTCCAAAGGGTGTTTAAGTGCCCTTAACACTTTGTATCGCTTATATTTGGGTCTAGAACTTTGCATGCTTAACGTACAACCACCAAAACACATGAAAAATGGACAAACATGAGTTTACGGCCGTAAACTCATGTGTTTACAACCGTAAACTCCCCAAGGGTCCTTCAAGAACTATAAACCCCTTTTCCAAGGTCATTTCAAGTCCCGGTCACTTCCTAAGCCTTTGATTCAACCCTAGAACCTTCCCTTGTGCATTATAAGACCATTGAACACCCAAAAACACCCCACCCATGAGTTTACGGCCGTAAACTCATGGGGGATATGGTCTTTGGGCCGTAAACACCCCTACGGGTTTACACTCGAAGAGTAAACTCCTTATCTAGGCCCTACACTCCTTAGATGCAACCCATACCACTTCCAACACTTAAGATAAAGTGTTTCCATGCATTAGAGTGTATTTACTTGCTTAATTAGTCATTCAATGTCTAATTAGATACCATTATGTATCACTTCATGTTACATATGATCCTCGCGTGTGTTCAGGTCCTAAATTGAAACCTAGAGTCCTACCCGACACATCCTCGTCTGGTGAGTTCATACCCCTACACCTTTTTCCGTTTTTTCATGTTTTCAGGGGGGAATACAAGCAAAAGTACAAGGAAATCTTGTAATTAAACTTATTATTTCATATGAAATGTTACATGTTCAGTATGCTTTTAACACTTAAAACCGTATTAACCGACCGTTTAACTTGTAGAGTTAGTTTTCAAACTAATTGCGAAACTTATTATAAAATGTTATATTTTATATTTCACAAAGGATTTCATGCCATTCATAAAATAGGATTTTCCATATTATTACTTGTAAATTCGTTATTCTTAAGATTGGAGACATGTCCTCAGTAACACTCCATGAAGATACGCGAGTGGAGGACCGCCCCTGTAACCAGAATCTCCTGGAGGGAGAACGTGACTTGAGTGTATAAATCTATACGGGGCTGACTACGCCGCACCTCGCTGCTAGCTACAGTGGGACCGGCAGGTCTACGGGTGACAAAAGTCATAAAATGATATTGGACTTCTTATTTCCATATCTAGTTTATCGTATGGTTATGGAACCCGCAACTTAGATAATGGAGATTTACTCTTAAGTAATAATGAACTTAGTGAACTAACCTCAAAGTAATAACTATTTGATTACTAGAGGGTATTAGTAATACCCTTAAGTATTAGTTCACAACTTACTGATTGGTTTTATATATGTGTTAAAACTAATGTACTTTCCAAGGATAACCAAACTTTCAGGGAACTTAACTTAACATTGCAAGTATGGTAAATACTTGTACGCTTCATTTTGGTTCAATTACCGACCATCAACTTTTAAGGAAAATAACGGTTATTCCTGGGATAACTTAACTTTTCATAAACAGACTGTTTAACAAATGGATAACCAAACTTATTTTATAAGAAATATGGGATTTTCTTGGGAAACAACTTTTCACAAACTTAAAGGAACATTTTGTTTCACAAAAACAAACCGCTTATGAACTCACCAGCTTTATGTTGATATTCTTAAAACTGGTTGTATTCTCAGGTTCTCGTTAGACAGGTATCCCGCTTTCTTTTGGAGAAGATGGAGAGTATAAAAGCCTCGTCTTTACTTTTGTTATACTAATGTATATATAAAACCTGTATCACTTTGCTTTTAACAAATGTAAATATTTCTATGTAATGTAATGGTTGTGTTTACTATGCTAGCTATGTACATTGGTTGTGATACTTTACATGACGTCCTCCGCCCTGGAACGTTTCGGCCATCGGTTTCGGGGTGTGACAGATTGGTATCAAAGCCCTTGTTTATAGTGAACTAAGTATATCGAACCTTACATGGTATACAACTATAAACACTAAGGGGCCGAAGTGCTCTGAACTAAACGTATACTTTAAAAATATAAGTATTTTTACTCCAAGTATACAAGAATACCTAAACACTGGAAACCGTAACCACGAGTAGAACAAAACATAAGTAATTAGTGTTGTACACTGCGATTAAACCTGGGCAGTTATGTAGTCGTGTCTAGGGTCAATATAGCCTGATCAACTATATTCGTTCGAGACACGGCCAACATGTGCTTGGGAGTGACTGTGGTGTACAGTAGGCCTAAAACTTACCAAATATCCAAACAACTAGTCATCGTCACAACAAACAATAAAATGTTATAGGAGTATTTTAGCCAAAGCCGAATACGTTGTAGAAATCCATTACGTGTGTTGCTACTCATTCTTTCCTTAGCGATAGTTTACTTGCTTTAGTAACTTTTTCCTGTTTTATCGCTTAGTAGAACACTCTATCTGCCATAATGAGATATCTCTTGTTTCATATCTCTTGATTCTATCAAGAGGACTTACCATCCTCTCTTTCCTGATCATTTTAGATCAAGATGCCTCCAAAGAAAAGACCCAGATCAAAGAACAACAATTCTCCTCCACCACCTCCCTCTCCATTTGATCCCGCCATGTTCCAAGCAGCCGTTACTGCTGTTGTGGCTGCTGCTATGTCAAAAATGAACCCTGGTGGTCTTAGCGGGCTAGGAGGTGGTACTCAGCCCCAAAACCAGGAAGGCAGTCAGGGACACCAGAAGGAGTGTTCCTATAAGGACTTCATGAATGCAAAACCCACATCCTTCGATGGCACTGGAGGTGTTATTGCTCTGACTCAATGGATTGAGAAAATTGAATCCACTTTCGATATATGTTCCTGTTCCGAAGCCAACAAAGTAAAATTCTCCGCTTGCACTTTTGCCAACAGGGCATTGACCTGGTGGAATGGTCGGGTCAAATCTCTAACCCTACCAGTTGCAAACGCTATGGGTTGGGAGAGTTTGAAGGAACTGCTACTTGCTGAGTACTGCCCTCGGGGCGAACTACAGAAACTGGAGCACGAACTTTGGAACCTAAAGATGAAGGGTTCTGATGTTGTCGCCTACACTTCTAGGTTTGAAGACCTAGCGCTCCTCTGTCCGGGAATGGTCACCCCGGAAAGCAAAAAGATTGAAAGATTTATCTGGGGGCTGACCTAGCCAACTAAGGGAAATGTTTTGGCTGTGAAGCCAAACACCTTCGACGGCACTAAATGCCTGGCGCAAACTCTGATTGATCATGGAGACAATCTCGATGATATGGCCACCACTTCTGAACCGGCAAAAAGGAGTGGTGAGAAAAGAAAATTCTGGAAACAGAAGAAGGGTTAGTCTTCGCAGGAGCCCTCGAAGAAACAACAAACTGTGGCAGTCCACGCTGCTACTACTCTTGTTGTTACTCCTGCCACTCAAGCACCTACCAGTAGATATGCTAGTACCCTTCCTCGGTGCGATAAGTGGAACTACCATCATCTCACTTCTGGCCCATGCCGTGAACTGTCATGCTCCAACTGTGGTAAAAAGGGGCATCCGATTCGATTCTGCAAAACACCAACCCAACCAACCAATCAAGCTTCTGGAGCAGGTGTCGGTCAGGCCTGCTACGGTTGTGGTGAGGTCGGGCATTACAAGCGAAACTGCCCCAAAGCAACAACAACCAACAACACCGGGAGAGTTCTAACGATGGGGCAAGAAGAAGCAGTCGTCGATCCCATAGTTGTCACGGGTACGTTCCTTCTTGACAACTCCTATGCATGCATCCTATTTTATTCTGGTACTGAAAGAAGTTTTGTTAGTCATGCATTCAAGCGTTTTCTTAGACATAAATCCCAGCCATTAACTGAAACGTTTACAGTCGAGATGGCTAACGGTGAGAAAGAGAACGCTAATAATATATTCATAGGCTGCACCCTTACTCTGAACGATTATTCTTTTCCCATCGACCTTATGCTAGTCTCCATAAAGAGCTTTGATGTTATCATCGGCATGGATTGGTTGAGCCCCAATCATGCTAATATCCTTTGTTACAAAAAAAGATATCCGTCTCAATCTTCCTTCTGGTCAAATCCTCATGATTTACGACTATAAACTTAGTTCCAATCTTCGCATCATTACCTCTTAGACGTTCAGAAAGAGTTAGATTTCAACCCTAGTTTTATGGTTTTCATATTACTACCGAAGGGGACACGTATAATAGTGATGGTACACTAATAAATCTAGATGAACCTAATAGCTATAAGGAAGCCATGGCAGGCCCGGAGTCTGCAAAATGGAAAGAGGCAATGGACAGCGAGATCCAATCCAAGTATGACAACCAAGTTTGGAATTTGGTTGATAATGTGCCCGGACGTAAGACCGTTGGGTGCAAATGGATCTTCAAGAAGAAGACCGACGTGGATGGAAACGTAAACACATATAAGGCGCGATTGGTTGCGAAGGGCTTTACTCAAACTCCCGGAGTTGACTATGATGAGACCTTCTCACCAGTTGCGAAGATAAAGTCTATTAGAGTGATGCTAGCTATTGCCGCATTTCATGATTATGAGATTTGGCAAATGGATGTCAAGACCGCTTTCCTTAATGGAAAGTTGGTTGAGGATGTTTACATGGCTCGGCTAGAGGGTTTTGTTGATCTGAAGCATCCAGATAGAGTGTGTAAGCTTGAGAAGTCCATTTATGGACTTAACCAAGCGTCTCGCAGATGGAATCTTTGCTTCAATGAGAAAGTCAAAGAGTTTGGATTTGTACAAGCGAAGATGAATCATGTGTATATGTCAAAGCCAGTGGGAGTATTGTAAGCTTTCTCGTTCTGTATGTCGATGACATACTACTAATAGGAAATGACGTCCCGACACTACAGGAGGTTAAGTCCTGGCTCGGGAAGTGCTTCTCTATGAAGGACCTCGGAGAGGCTTCCTATATTTTGGGAATAAGGATAGTGAGAGAACGAAGTAAGAGACTAATAGGACTTAGTCAGAACACTTACTTAGATAAAGTACTAAAACATTTTAGAATGGAAAATTAGAAGAATGGAGAATTACCGATACAAAGTAATGCCAAGTTGAGTAAGACTCAAAGTCCGAGTACCGAAGCCGAAATAGCAGAAATGAGCCGAGTACCATACGCTTCCGCAGTTGGCTCAATCATGTATGCTATGACTTGTACTCGCCCTGATGTAGCCTTTGTTTTGAGCATGGTTAGTAGATATCAAGGGAACCCTGGCTGAGCCCATTGGATTGCGGTCAAGAATATCCTTAAGTACCTTCGGAGGACCAAGGAATGGTTTTTAGTCCTCGGAGGGAGTGATGACTTGAAGGTGCGAGGGTATAGTGACGCCAGTTTTCAAACCGACAGGGACAACTACCGTTCGCAGTCGGGCAGGGTCTTTACCCTTAATGGAGGAGTAGTGACTTGGAAAAGTTCCAAGCAGGAAACCGTAGCTGATTCAACGTGCTAATCATAGTACATTGCAGCGAGCAAAGCGTCAAAGAAGGCAATATGGTTGAAGAACTTCATTGGTGATCTTGGAGTTGTGCCTGCCATAAAGGAGCCTATGGAAATTTTCTGTGATAATGAAGGAGCGGTTTCCTTGACCAAGGAACCAAGAGATCATGGTAGATCTCGTCATATCAACAGAAAGTATCACTTTATTAGACATCGTGTAGAAGAAGGACAACTCGTGGTTAAGAGGATATCATCAGAAGATAACCCAGCCGATCCGCTTACGAAGGGACTGAGTAGGGTTAAGCATTTGCAGCATGCTAGGAGTATTGGACTGAAAGATGATATTAGATTAGATTAGATAGTTTTAGAAACTTGTAATAGATAAATGTAATTAACATTTGATGATTAAATAAAGGAGTATTATTTATAAGTAAAGCTACTGTCTTATGTTAATTATTTAACTATTGTTTCACTTTGCATGTTTTGACTCCCAAAATAATTGAGTTTATTTAGAATAATCGGATTATTCAAACAGTCCACAATCGTTCATATGTTGGAAGTAGGTATGAATGAAGATTGTCATGAATTGGTGTGTAGATTGTCTAAATGGTATTAGACATAGCAAAAGGTTGTTGCAACGTTCATGAGTGCTTATTAACTAGTTTTGAGCATTGGAACAAACACGCGCTTGCTGGCATCACCTTATGGAATGTGATGAAAAGGGTGATCGCAAGACGATAATATCATATGGTCTTAAAACCTAGATATATGGTTTGTCATTTATTAATTGGTTGTACATTGATAATTCGAAACTACATCAGTAAATTGATGTTATAAAATGCATTGTTGTGTATAATTGATTAATGAATAAGTAAATGCATATAAGTCGAAGTTTATCTGTTACTTTTATCCTAAGAGGGTAAAAGCGATATCTCGGCCGCTCGATGATATGATTTGATTTATGTGTCGGGCCCGGTGAGAACTGAATTGATGTGTTCGATTAAGTTCTATGTCAAATAAATCTGAGATCGAGAAACCAACTGCTGGACAAATTAGTTCCATAGAATTGTCTGCATGATATCTAAACAGAGGACTGTACGATCCCTTATCTAAAGGACAAGATTGATAAGATCAGAGTTTGACAGCGTCTTTAAGAGCTATGGTTACTAATCAGATTATGCTTGTGTATATAGTTACTAGACTTATCCAAGTGGGAGACTTTTGGAATAGTGTCTAAGGCTGCAACTATATTAGGCAAGTATTTGACCCGGTTGTGCATGGTCCTTTTGGGTTGCCTTCACCATAGCAACTTGACAGGATGATTTATAATGAGAGAAGAAATATTATTAATATATTATGAGAATAATATAAGGAATAATAATATTGTTATTTGATTAATATAAGTCATAAATTAATTAGGAATTAATTTGGTGACTTAAAGAAATTAATTGAATAAAAGGGCATAAACTGTCAATTGTATGATAGTTGTACTTTGGGCTATAATCCTTCATGGATAAGGGGTGGACGATTTTAGGGTTAGGATAGACCTAGAAATCATCCAAGGCTTATCATAAGGAGATTGGATTGCTTAGGGCCTAAGTTATCCAATTAGGGTTTTAGGGTGAAACCCTAGGAGCCTTATTAGTATAAATAGACCCTTGGGGTCAAGGAAATCGGCACTCTTGCCTTTGAAGAAACCCGGGCCGACTTCCTCCCCTCTCCTCTCTTTCTCTAATCATCCTCTTGCTAAGTTGGTGTTTGTAAGCCATTATAAGAGTGACATTTGTGACTCTAAGCTCCAAGGACAAGAAGATTCAAGCAAGCAATTCAAGGTAATCGTTTAGATCTGTTTTCTTGTGTTATTATACTAGATCTATCATCAAAGTCTTGGATATATTGCATGTTCAATTAGAGAAACCTAGATCCAAGCATTAGGGTTTGTATGTGCACATAGGAATGTTCTTATGGCTCAAACCCATCATAAACATGAGTTTACGGCCCAAGAACATTCATGGACCGTAAACACTCCTTCATAAACCGTAAACACCTTTTAAGGTGTTAAATTGCCCCTTAAGCACCTCCAAAAGCTTGCATGAGTGCCTAGAACCTCGTATTCCTTCATGTGATGCACCAAACCATGCAAAAGAGCCACACATGAGTTTACGGTTTGGGAAGGTCTCCCAAAATCGTAAACACCTCCAAAGGGTGTTTAAGTGCCCTTAACACTTTGTATGGCTTATATTTGGGTCTAGAACTTTGCATGCTTAACCTACAACCACCAAAACACATGAAAAATGGACAAACATGAGTTTACGGCCGTAAACTCATGTGTTTACAACTGTAAACTCCCCAATGGTCCTTCAAGAACTATAAACCCCTTTTCCAAGGTCATTTCAAGTCCCGGTCACTTCCTAAGCCTTTGATTCAACCCTAGAACCTTCCCTTGTGCATTATAAGACCATTGAACACCTAAAAACACCCCACCCATGAGTTTACGGCCGTAAACTCATGGGGGATATGGTCTTTGGGCCGTAAACACCCCTACGGGTTTACACTCGAAGAGTAAACTCCTTATCTAGGCCCTACACTCCTTAGATGCAACCCGTACCACTTCCAACACTTAAGATAAAGTGTTTCCATGCATTAGAGTGTATTTACTTGCTTAATTAGTCATTCAATGTCTAATTAGATACCATTATGTATCACTTCATGTTACATATGATCCTCGCGTGTGTTCAAGTCCTAAATTGAAACCTAGAGTCCTACCCGACACATCCTCGTCTGGTGAGTTCATACCCCTACACCTTTTTCCGTTTTTTCATGTTTTCAGGGGGGAATACAAGCAAAAGTACAAGGAAATCTTGTAATTAAACTTATTATTTCATATGAAATGTTACATGTTCAGTATGCTTTTAACACTTAAAACCGTATTAACCGATCGTTTAACTTGCAGAGTTAGTTTTCAAACTAATTGCGAAACTTATTATAAAATGTTATATTTTATATTTCACTAAGGATTTCATGACATTCATAAAATAGGATTTTCCGTATTGTTAATTGTAAATTCGTTATTCTTATGATTGGAGACACGTCCTTAGTAACACTCCACGAAGATACGCGAGTGGAGGACCGCCCCTGTAACCAGAATCTCCTGGAGGGAGAACGTGACTTGAGTGTATATATCTATACGGGGCTGACTACCCCGCACCTCGCTGCTAGTACAGTGGGACCCGCAGGTCTACGGGTGACAAAAGTCATAAAATGATATTGGACTTCTTATTGATATATCTAGTTTATCGTATGGTTATGGAACTCGCAACTTAGATAATGGAGATTTACTCTTAAGTAATAATGAACTTAGTGAACTAACCTTAAAGTAATAATTGTTTGATTAGTAGAGGATATCAATAATACCCTTAAGTATTATTTCACAACTTACTGATTAGTTTTATATACGTGTTAAAACTAATGTACTTTCCAAGGATAACCAAACTTTCAGGGAACTTTACTTAACATTGCAAGTATGGTAGATACTTGTACACTTCATTTTGGATCAATAACCAACCACCAACTTTTAAGGAAAATAAGGGTTTTTTCCTGGGATAACTTAACTTGTCATAAACATGTTGTTTACAAATGGATAACCAAACTTCTTTTATAAGAAAATATGGGATTTTCTTGGGAAACAACTTTTCGCAAACTTAAAGGAACATTTTTTTTCACAAAAACAAACCTCTTACGAACTCACCAGCTTTAGGCTGATATTCTTAAAACTGCTTGTATTCTCAGTTTCTCATTAGAAAGGTATCCCGCTTTCTTTTGGAGAAGATGGAGAGTATAGAAGCCTCGTCTTTACTTTTGTTATACTGATGTATATATAAAACCTGTATCACTTTGCTTTTAACAAGTGTAAATATTTCTATCTAATATATTGGTTGTGTTTACTATGCTTGCTATGTACATTGGTTGTGATACTTTACATGACGTCCTCCGCCCCGAAACATTTCCGCCATCGGTTTCGGGGTGTGACAGCAGTGGTGTTCACCCTCAAGATTTGGTGGCATTACCTCTATGGGGTCCAGTGTACCATTTACACGGATCACAGGAGTTTGAGGTACCTCATGGATCAGCCGAATCTGAACATGAGGCAGCGTCGGTGGTTAGATGTGGTGAAGGAGGAGCGCCAGAAGGTGCGATAGGATTGTGAGCCGAGTGGCTTCATTTGATTATGACAACCGAGGGTTGTTGACCCTGCATGGGAGGGTCTGGGTACTGTACTGGGGAGGAGTACGACATGTATTGATGGATGAGGCCCACAAGTCCAGGTTCTCCATCCATCCGGGAGTGATGAAAATGTATAGAGATCTTCGAACTGATTACTGGTCGCCCTGCATGAAGCGGGACGTAGCTTGGTACGTGGAGAGATGTCTGACCTGTAGGAAGGTCAAGGCAGAGCATTAGAGACCGCATGGCATGATGCAGCCGATAGACATTCCCGTGTGGAAATGAGAGGATATCACCATGGATTTTATTACTAAGCTTCCTAGGACCGCACATGGGGTCGATTCGATATGGGTCATCGTGGATCGGTTGACCAAGAGCGCCCACTATATACCAATCCAATAGAGCATCTCGGCCGACAAGCTGGCTGAGATTTATGTGCGAGAGATAGTGGCACGTCATGGAGTGCATGTCTCGGTGGTGTCAGACCGAGATGACCGTTTCACTTCCAGAGTTTGGAAGCGCTTTCACGACGAGATGGGTACTCGTATCCACTTTAGTACCGCTTTCCACCCATAGATAGACGGGACAAAGCGAGAGGATGATTCAGACTCTTGAGGACATGCTTCGTGCATTTGTTTTGGATTTCGGTGGCAGTTGGGATACGTATCTTCCGTCAATGGAATTGCGTATAACAACAGCTACCACGCCAGTATAGAACGACCTTGTGGTAGGGAGTGTAGGACCCCAATCTGTTGGGGTGAGGTTGGTCAGAGAGTCATGGGGAGTACGGAGGTGGTACTCAGGACCACAGAGCAGATCCAGCAGGTCAGGAGCACGCTCCAGACTGCTCAGAGTCGGCAGAAGAGTTATGTCGACAAGCGGTGTTCAGACATAGAGTTTCAGGTAGGCGACATGGTCCTTCTGAAGGTGTTACCCTGTAAGGGTGTTATAAGGTTCCGGAAGCGGGGTAAGATGGGCCCCAGGTTCATCGTTCCGTTTAGGGTGTTGGCCTGAGTGGGCCGGGTTGCTTACAGGTTAGATCTTCCAGCAGAGCTCATCCAGATTCATAGCACCTTCCATGTTTCTCAGTTGCAAAAGTGCTTAGTGGATGATTCAACAGTGCTACCCTTTGAGGATATTGAGGTTGATGATAGCCTAAACAAAATCGAGAGACCAGTAGCTATCCTCGACAGGAAGACGAAAGAACTGAGGAAAAAGAGAGTGGAGCTGGTGAAGGCGCAGTGGTAGCACCGCAAGGGCTCGGAGTGGACCTGGGAACCCGAGGATGAGATGAGGGAGCACCAGCAGACTTCGAGGACGAAGTCTAAGTGGGGGTGAATTGTAACGACCGTCAATTGAGGTACTAACTATCAATTATTTCTTAAATTATTGTTGGGCCTAATATGGATAAAAGGACTTTTGGTTTGGACTTAAGGAAATGGGCCGCGGATCTGGGCTGCCCATAAAATGTATGCTGAGCGTAGCCTTGGTTTACGCGGGGCATAGAGGCATGCAATAGATGCGGGAGGCGCGCGCACATACGCGCAATGTACGTGAGCAGATGCCAAACTTTAATTTTTAGGGTTTAAGAAATATAAATACCCCATTATAGCCACCCCCTGGCCTCCTTACCAGCCCCTCACCCTCAGAAAACGCTAATTCACCTCATACTCCATTGTTGTGTGTGTTTGACCTTTTTGAGCTCATTTTGGTAAAGAAAAGCTTCGAAGAAGTGAAGAGAAGTTGGAGGGGAAGAACTTGAGTATCTTGAGCTCAAGGATCTGGAACTATTTCATCTTTTGGCACTCAAAGGATGTATAAAGCTTGTAACTTTCCTCTTAGAAGTTTAGATCTATGATTTTGGAGCTTTGGACCTTTTTAGGTCCAAAGGATGGACCTTTATCATGCAAATTCGTTTTTGAGCTTAGGGTTGCCACCCTTGGAGCTCAAAGCTTTCCTTTAGCAGTAAAGTTTCAATCTTTGGGGATTTTATGGAACCATGCATGAGATCTAGCCATTTCTATGGAGTTAGTTGCTATTATTCTTTGTTTGGGCTCATTTGGTGGGTGGTAAGCTACCAAGTGATTGACTTTATGACTTAGGATGTTGAAAGGGACTTGGATCTGTAGTTATAGCCTCTAAAGTTGAGTATTAAGTGCTTAATAGGAAAAATAGCTTAATAGGGTAGTACACTAGGTGTACCAGCAAGTACATGCAGCGTACAAGCCATGTAACAGGTACACGTTGCGTACAGAGAATTACGCCCCGCAAACTAAATAGTATTGGGCTTCTACCTTTTTGGGCCTCGGTTGGCCTAACTATTGGACTTATCAGCTATTGGGCCTTAATGGGCCATCAAAAGTCAGATAATTTGGACTAGTGCTTTGTTTGGGCTTAGGGAAGGCTCATTTGGGAAGTTGGGCCCAATTTAGAAAATTGGGCCATTAGTGGGCCTTTAATGGGCCACTAGTGGACTTAGAAAGATAAACTGGATTTGGGCTTTGGTTATGGTCCAAATCATAGCAGGGGATTCATGGAAGCAACCAGTAGAGATTCCTCACGTATTTGTTCAACATCCAGTTTAAGAGGTGAGTCCTCTTCCAGTAGAGATTCCTCACGCACGATTTCAACATCTATTTTGTGAGGTGAGTCATCTTCTAGTAGGAATGGGTCTAAGGCCACAATGCCGACCCATTTAGATATTCGTA
This sequence comes from Lactuca serriola, assembly GCF_051521515.1. Lineage (NCBI taxonomy): Eukaryota > Viridiplantae > Streptophyta > Magnoliopsida > Asterales > Asteraceae > Lactuca > Lactuca serriola. Next base: position 22,222,508 of record NC_136413.1, on the reverse strand, counting down.
GTTCCAGATTTTTGTGCGATGCCGGGCCGATCCCGAGAAGAGTTTATGTATGCTAGATGTCTTTGTGATTCTCGCATGTTAGGTGTTATATGTTCCGAGGCAAGCCCGATGTATGTTAGTGTATCTATTATGTGTTGTGTGTTCCGGGGTAAGCCCGATGCCGGGGTGAGCCTGATGCATCCTAATTTATATGTTGTTTGTTATGTATTCTGGGTCGAGCCCGATGTCGGGGCAAGCCCGATGTATGTTATATGTTTATGTTATGTGTTTATGATTATTGATATGTTGTGTATGTGTCGGGGTAAGTCCGATGTTGGGGCAAGCCCGATGTCGGGGTGAGCCTGATGCCAGACGTAGTCTGATGCGGGGGTGAGCCCGATGTCGGGTTCGTCTCAATGCAGCTGGGCGGTGTCCCAAAGTTTATGTTTTCAGTTTTGGGGAGACTCACTAAGCTTTGTGCTTATAGTTTTCAGTTTTGTTTTTCGGGTACATCCACTAGCAAAGGGAAGGGCTCATGATGATCGCATGGCACACACCACAGTTTCAGCCTGGGATTGTTTTAGACTCGGATGATTACTTATATGATTTTGATATAGTACATGACATGATGTTTTGAGATACATGGTTCTTGTTTTATTATGATGATGGATGATTTGTGGTTTAAATAATAAATTTAAGATATATTCATCTATAGCTACCTCCTGCATTATGGAAAACACACGAAAATAAGTTTAACAAATGATGAAATCCCTAACATTTAATTTGTTCTGTGAGTTTCAAACATGAACTAGCGCAAGCCAAAACCTCAAACCTAAACCATACATCCCAAACCCTAAGTTGAAAATATAAAACCCAAAATGGTAAAAAAAAAATTATTATCTAAAGTGGAATACAAATGCATATATAAATTTAAACTATCTTATCAACTAGGTGTAAGACTCGTATATTATACGGGTAGATTTAAAAAAAAGATTAAACATTAAGGTATAACATAAAATATTTTTTATTGTACAACTTTAAAATAAGAAATGAAGAAATGTATTTATTACAATTTAATATCATATATATGATATTCAGTACTTTACATATATAAGTATATGACTTTAATTATAAAAATTGAAAAAACCAAAAATTGACAGGTGGATATTATTTATTTTAAAAATACCACAAAATGACAAGTGTCAAAACTCATGAAAGATTGACATGTGGTAAAAAAAACATTCATTTATTAAGGAGGATTCGATACAACATTCACTACAATGAATTTTAACTTAAATTACTTCCAAAATCAATTTTAATTTCATCTATTATTTATTATTTTGAAAAAAAAAAACTATTTGTCTATTTTCCGAAAGAAACTAATTGTAAAGGAAACTATTTTTCAAAAATATAGAATTAACCACCTCCCCGTATTCATGTCTGTCGCATCGTATGAGTACCCTATTAGTGTACGTAAGTAGAAAAACGTTTGTTTTGATTTTTTTCTTCAAAAAATGACTTTCTATAGGAGTGTTATAAATTATTTATATGTTTTCATCTGTACATTAATGTGCAAATATGTAGATGTGCATATATATATATATATATATATATATATATATATATATATATATATATATATATATATATGGTGCATATTTTACGTATTTTTTTCTTCTGAATACCAATATTAAAAAAGGTGAATAAATGAATTTACATATTTTTAATTATTTTTTTCAATATAGGAAAAGTTCTAAAATCATGTTTGAAAGATCATACACATTTGAGTTTGTGTATATATACATATTATTTTGAACATTTTCTAAATATTTTCTTTTTAAAATATCTTAATTATCTAAGATGTTAATATAAAAAGTGATTCGTTGTAAAAAAAAATTCATAAAAAAAGAGTTTCGTTTTACAAAAAATATGCATATGGTGTATATTTTTCGTTGATTTTTTTTAATATTAATATGAAAAGAGGTTGAAAAATGATGTGGTTACATATTTTTTAGATATTTTTTAATATGTAGTTGTCATATATAAACTTTGGTATATAACTTCATAAAACACATAATTTCAATAGAAATAAATTAGATAACGTCTTAATTATTTAGAACTCATATCCTAAACATATAATTTATCATTTATATGACAAACATTGTGTAAAAAATATCATATTTGTCATTTGCAAACATATGCTACGAGGGTACAATGGCCTTAAAATCCACTCATCAACATAAGAAAAGCCCAGGAATAAACAATAAGATGATGAAGTCTGATAATATAAATTTATTTATTTAATCATGAATAGCATATTTTCAAATGAAAGAACATATACGTATTGTACTTCTTCAAGTTGTGTTATTTAGGTTATGTTGCTAGCGATTCGAATAATTAAACTGGGTGAACAATGCACGATGAAAGAGTATGAAAGATGTATTATATGTCCGAGATAAATTAGTAGAAAATGTAGAAAAAAAATAATCTTCTATTATTATTATAAATGACTCAAACAATGTAAGGTAGTTTTTGTGTGTTATATATAAGTTTAGATACTAACAGCCACAATATATATATATATATATATATATATATATATATATATATATATATATATATATATATATATATATATAAACACAGGGTATTAAATTTGGGATGACCGTGACTATGTGTCTCTTCAAAAGCCAGTATAAAAGCATGCAGTCAAAAAGGCCAAACTCAAAAGGTTAACACTTGTAAAGCAGTACTCATATTATACTCACAAATAAAGGGAAGAAGAAATACTCTTGAGTCTTAAATAAATTTAGATTTTTTTGTAAACAATGAGAAAATTATGATTACACTTTCTACACTTTTAGTTATACATTATAAAAAGGCGGTTAGTAGACACTCTTGTTTTTTTTATATGCCTATCTTGTTAACATGAAAACTATATTAAAAAAATAAAAATAAATTAAACACTGTGACAAAATATGGGTTTTTGAAACAACCGTAAGAATTAAGAATAGAGTAAATTAAAGTTTTGGTCCATGTGTTTGATTAGATTCCTACTTACCTTTAAAAATTTGACAAGATTAATCCTTATGGTTTAAAAAAAAATGTATTTCAAATCCTTAGTCCATTTTACTTTGATTTTATTTTTTTGTTTTTCATATATATATATATATATATATATATATATATATATATATATATATATATATAGAGAGAGAGAGAGAGAGAGAGAGAGATTCATTTGAGACCAATAGTTTTTTATGAGAGGTGACGACATCTTAGCCTTTGATCAAAATTGATCCTATGGCTCATGAAGAACGTGATTAAGACTTATTAATGTACCTGATTTGTTAATTAATGGCAGATTAGTCATTGGATGATTAAACAAATCATCAAACGTACTCGTTAGAAAAATTAGTTCAATTTTCACGTAATCATGATCTGTATCTCCTTCGATCTTCAAGTCTCACACCATATCATCAATTCTATAGGATAACTATTCATTAATCGACCAGTTATCCTTTTAATCAAAATCGTCATATCCTGGAAATCTAGATCTTCATCGCCTTCAATAGGCATGTATTTCTACCATATCAACGTGATTTTGAGATTGACATTCATTGATTTATCAATTATCCTCTCCTATCAAAATTTCTGCTATTAAATTCACAATTTTAGTGATTTGCTAGTTCATCTTCTTTATTCTTCAGCTGATGATTGTTTTAACTGGAGTCGTACAATTATAATTGCAAAAATGAGTCAATATCTTCATAATTATCTTAATCTATTTTTTCTCAATCGCAAATTGCAAACCACAGAAGGATAAGTAAGGATCGATTTTCTTCAATTCATCATCATGAACAATTTCGCCATTATAGAGCAATTTCAACAACTCATCATTAGTAGCAATTAATGTACCATCTATTTGAGGAGAGAAGAATTAGGGAAGTAATTATTTGATACGCCATATGTTTGATGAAATGCCTAAGAGAATAATCATAACTTAAGTTCTAAAGCATTTAAACCCTAGACATGCTCCTAATTAACTGCTATCTAGTAGCAATTTATGGCTCTAAAGTGTGAATTTTACATATATATGTTGATGATAAATACAATAGAACAACATCGTTACATCAAGTCAAGTGATAATGCACCTTCACTAACTGTGAAATGGAAATAGGTACTTATCAAAAGTTTCTTTTCCTTTGTTTGCCTCTAAATGATTAAATCATATTCTTGTTGATATAAATGTTATTCTTTTTTCATTATATTTAGACAAGTACACTAAATGGTACATATGTGAAAGATTGGTGTAATCATTGTAGGGAAATCTCAGACCATGTTGATGCTTGAAGCTTGACGCTTGAAACATGTTTCATCATTGTTTTTATAATTTTGATTATTTGAGTGAAAGGTTTAGGTTAGTTACTATCCTCTTTGTCAATAGCATGTGAAGTCAAAGCTGAATTTGGACCAGTTTAACATGAAGCAGAAGTGGTACTTGGTCCCATTTCATCACATTTTTATTACATTACATAGTACATAGTATATCTTTTGATTAGAACAATTGAAAATCATTGCTCATACGTCCTTACATATTCAGAAAATTAAGTTTAGAATACAATTTTGTAAATATTTATACAATAATAAATATTAATGGAATACTTTTTGTAGGTCAAATTAATGATGGTGCTAAAGAATCACACTCAAGCAATGAACCCATTTCAACTAATGATTTTTTATTTTGGATTCTGGATATTCTATATGTAGAGATAGAAAATGTTATAGTCTACTTTGATTTTTGTTTGTTGAACTAATCAATTAGTTCCATATTTCGTTTATAATATGATACATGATATAATGTACATAGTGAAGTGTATAATTCTATTTTTAATAATTTACAAGTGTAATATTCTAATATACGTTTATAAATGATGATATAGTTAAATGTGCTTTTTTACTATGACTAATATTCTAGATTTGATTATTGTTATGTGTTATATTCTACATTGATATTTGTTGTTGATATAATTAAGTAGTTTTATATCTTTAAAAAAAAATCATTATTTATAAACTTGTGAAAACTGACAACATATAACATTATTTAATAGAATGTTCTACATATGCTACACATTATTTTCATGTAATAAGCTAACTTATTTAATTGAAAACCTATAACATAATTCTATTAGAATATTCTACTTATACATTTATGAAAACAAATAACATATAACAATATTCTATTAGAATATTCTACATATACTTATTATTCTTATTTAATAAATCAAATTATTTAACTAGAAACCTATAAAATTATTCAATTAGATTATAAACATCATACATTATGCGTTAGATTCAAATGAGGTGACCCTAATATTGTGACGCCGTGAGACCATGAGACCAATTTTCTTTAGTGAAATATTCGAATATTTCAGTGTTCATAAAAATCTAATATATGTAATATTCTAATATTCTAAAAGGTATAACATTATTCTAAAAGAATTATTATACATGAACATACAACCTATACATAGTAATTAAGTCTTATTAACATTACATATTTCTATAAATTCTAAAATATTTTTTTATTGTGAAAAGGTCATTACATATATATCCATAAAAACCAACAAAATTTAACATTATTGTAATAGAATGTTATAAATGTTAATTTTTTTGAGACCATGAGACCATGTTTTTTAGTGAAATATTCTAATATTTTATTGTTCATAAATATATATATATATATATATATATATATATATATATATATATATTATTCTAATATTCTAAAACATGTAACATTATTCAAATAGAATTATTATACATGAACATACAATGTATAAAATTATTCAATTAAAATATTACTCATAAACACAGTAAGTAAGTCTTATTAACATTACATATATATCTAGAAATTCTTAAATATTATTGTAAAAAGGTCATTACATATAAATATATAAAAAAAACAACATTTAACATTATTCTAATAGAATATTATAAATGTACAAAAAACCTATAACATTACTCTATTGGATTATTATACATGAAGTATAAAAAAAATGAACTTTTTTATCATAAAAGCATGATATTTCAGATTAGTCAAAGCATAACTTTTTTTTAACCATGACTATTATTCTGTGAAACATTCGCCGACCATTCAAACAACCATACCTATTGTTCAAAACTAAAAAAAGATAACCAATATTCAAACGAACAAAACACTACCATGTCATTCATAATTAAAGAATTTCAAATATTTAAAACAAAATTATTTACATCCTTCCAATGTGTTTCTTGCATTGATCCATTCCCTCAATACTTTTAATGATCCTCCTTATCAACCATTCCCTATTCCTTTACTTTGTCAGTTACTTTCTTTACTTTCTTTTGGTACTTGTTTTTTATATGTATATAAAACTTTGCAGCATACAAGCAACATAATTTTGTATGCCTCTTATTCTGCAGAAAACCTTCTTTACCCAAGTCAATATTCCATATTTCCACTTACTGACATGTTCCAAAATAAATTTCCATCTGTCGCATTAAGAACACATCAGAATCGATTACAAGTTTATACACCCCGACTCCCATGTATAAATTTTAAAGCTTTATATTCATAATTATAGACCTACTTGATGAGCTTACTACCCTAACTCGTCATGTAGAGACTGATCAAGCTGCATGGTTTATGGAACCTACCCAATGAGTTGGAGGACCCCAACTCGACGAGTAGAGGTTGTGCATGAAAACCCTAATTTTTAGGGTTTGCACCATATTTAAATGACCATATGTCCTTCTTCCATCCTCCTTACCAACTTTTCACGTCCAGAAGCAAACCCTAATCGATCTAACCCTATTTTGAGTGTGTGAGGCTAAAAGTGTGTGTTTGGTGCATTTCTTGAAGAGATTTGCAGACTTAGAAGCTTGGAACGAGAATAGGCTTGTAGATCCAGCATATACACTATTTTGGCATTCATTTGAAGGTGAAAAGTCATTACCTTGATCATCTTCTTTTTAGATCTCATCATTCAAGAGTTTAGGGCCATTTCTAGCTTATCCTTGAAGCATTTATAGTTTTGAGCATGATATGAAGTTGTAACTTCAGATTTGGACTCCTCTAGGCCCTTATTGACATAAAGCCACAAGCTTTATGAATCTTTGGCCCTTCTCCTTGCCCTAAGCCTCTTCCTAAGGCTAGTTTGAGTGTTTTAGCTTCTTGAAGCCTTGCATGCATGTAAAGTGTGACAACCTGTTATTTTCAATTTTGTAAAAGTCAAACAAGTCAACCAAAGTCAACAAAGGTCAATCATATTTATTAAAAATCAACTTTGTTGTTTTGATAATTTATTAAAGTTAAATTAATAATTTTACTTTGCATAAACCTTTGTTATAAAGTGTTGAGAAAATGGGAAGTAAAAACACTGCAACCGAGAACCTCAGGACCGAGAACCCTCTTCGGACCGAAAACCCTTTTTGGCTGAAAACCGTCGTATTGTCACTATCTCAGACCGCAAACCGTTTCCCGACCGAGAACCCTCTGTCCTATCCACTTGGCTCGCAAACCCATGCATGTGTCACTTCATGCCATATTATCCTATAAATAGCTTGGACCGAAAACAATCCATCACTTTTACACTTTCCAGCTGAAAACTCACCCTTTTCTCTCAAGAACACAAACCAAAAACACTATTTCTCTCTCATGTATCATCCGAAGTTCACTTGAATCTTCATAAGATCATACCATGTTCTTCAAGTGTTCTTCATTCCATCAAGAAATCATCATCCAAACTCCTTAAAACCCACCCGAAAACACCTTGATCCTCTAGGTTTCACCAAGAACACCAAGAATACCACTTTAATCATCAAGTGACTGAAAACCATAGGTGACCGAAAACGCCCAGCCGACCGAAAACTCCTAACAGTTTTCTCGGTTCACTTCTAATCTTCCTTTTGTAAGTGATTCTTACATCTTAGGCTATTCCATAACATGTTTACCACTATATTCACTAATTACATACATATATATTGCGTGAAATGCTATTAGGATCCGGTTTTGTTATGGGATTTAACTTGTGGAATTTTCTCTATTACACCGTAGCTTCACTCGAACACTCACATAAGGTGAGTTCGTGCCCCTATGTTTTACCATTTTAAATGCTTTTAGGGGGAGAATACAAGTAGAACACAAAATAATTGTGTTAAGACTTACAGGCAATTATAAACCATTTCTTTATGACATTAATGCTTTTGTAAACTTATTAAACTATTTTAAACTGTTTTCAAACTCTTAAACTGTTGTTTTTATCAAACCATATTCATATATATCTTAATGTATAATTAGGATTTAATAGACTTAGGAGTATTGCTCTTGCCTTGAGTTTTGTTCCTTGTTTGGTTGTGGGCTTGGGGTAGGATCACCAGTCCGACTATTAGCTAAAACTTAATTATACATGCCAAGTAGATATATGATTATTAAACTTATTTCAATAACATCGTCAATCATTTCATTACAAACATAACATTTGGAAACTATAATAGGTATAGTTTTGAGATCCACTCACACTATTATCTAGTTCAATAATACATTACATGAATCAATACATAAGTACATAATACTTTTCATTTCAAGTACATTATTCATTTATAAAGAACAAGAAAACATATACACACTATACGTATACGAGTTAATAGTAGAATGTGAGATACTACTTCAGGGTACTTAGTAATGTTCTTGCTAAGTCCTATTTTATAACCAGAGTATCCTGGATGGAGAGCATGAATTTTTGTATAAATTTATACGGGACTGACAATCTCGCACCTTGGTTGTTAGCTACAGTTGGGATCGACAAGTCTACGGGTGAAAAATGTCATAACTTTTCGACGCCTGAAGAATGTCGTGTAGAATACTAGTCAATTTGGTATGGTTATAATCTCATTCACATTAAGCATTAACTAAACAATTCGGTTTAAAAAACAAACATTACTTCAGTGGTTTTATATTATGTAATAAGACTACCTATCATTATTTTCCAAGGCTATTACACTATGGAGTTCATACAAGGGTAGTACATTATTTTCTATCAAAGAAAACATACATTTATGGAAAACACATACTCATACTATTCCAGAGTACAATAACATACAAAACATTTTGGTCTTAAGGCCTAAGACTACTTTTCATTTAAATACAGAAAATATGGAATTTTCTGGGGAACATACTATCATTTTAAAGGAACAAATATAAACATCAAATACTTAGTGCTTATGAACTCACCGAATAAAATGTTGATACTCTCTTTTCAAAATAACTTGTATTCTCAGGAAACCTGTAGACAGGTACACTTGCCCAAGTTTTTGTGAAGACAAAGCTTATTCAAGACTCTGCTTTTATTTTGCTATACACTTTTGGTGTCTTATAAACAATACACAGAACAAACATGTATTAACTAATATTTTAAATACAATGGCTGGTGTTGCTTGTTTTACTATTATGCAATTGTTATGATACTGTACATGACGTCCTCCGCCCCCGAACATTTCCACCGTTCCGGTTTGGGGGTGTGACAGATTGGTATAACAACATTGTTTATTGTGAACTAAGTATATCAAACCATAAAAGATATACAACTATAAATGCTATGGGGCTGAAGCACTCTGACTAAGAGTATACTTTTAAAATCCGAGTATTTTTATAAGATGTATAACAATATACATACATGCATACCATATATCAGTACTATAGCTAGAACAAAACAAAAGTACTATGATTGTTGCACAACACGAGTAGACCTTGGGATATATATAATCATGTCTGGGATTGATATATCCTGATCAACTATATTTATTTGAGAGATGATTAGCATATGCCTAAGAATGGTCTTGGTATTGTAACAAGTCTAAAAACTTACCAAACACTGTTATCAAGGTACACTAGATCATAACATAGATTTAAATAATATAGGAGTATTTATAACGTGATAACACATCATTATAGATCAATTAAACGTCTTTTACACATGTATTCTCATGTAGATATAATGGCTGGATTTCATCTGCTTGGATATCCATACTATCCCAATCAAGGAAACGAAGGTTGGATTGAAGAGGAACTAGAGGACGACCTTGTAGCTCTAATAGAAGAAGACTTCAGGGAAGAGGATGAAAAGGATATTCAAGAAGAATCTGACTCAGAACTAGAAGTCTATGATCCACCTCAAGTTTCCCAAAATCCCAATCTCCAACAACACTTCCAAGGTCCTAACCTCAGTGGGCAATAAACTTAGAGGGATGGAGTCGTGAATAGGGTAAGCAACTTCCCTATAATAGGGACCGAAGCTTCTACAACCTTAATGAGGAGGGCTCAGCAGACAAGGCCCACCCTGCATTAGTACATCGAGTTACTCGTAACGACAAGAAAGCAAGAGCAGCCATCCACCGAGTTGTGGAGGTTGGTGCTACCACGGTAGTCAACACAGTTCGCCGCCGCCACCTGAAAGAAGACCAAGAGTTAATCACGACTTACACTGATGCACTACAACGGGAATTGATTTCCAACCGATCTGAGATTAGAGAAATTTGGCAATGCCAAGCAGCATTGGAAAGGCGCGTGTGGGAAACAGAACACCAGTTGGCTGAATCCCGAGCTAAAACTAGTACAAGGTAGAACAACACTCCCCGCGAGTAGGGCATACTGTACTCACTCTTTTGGATATAGATTGAGTCTACTTATAGACTCTAGTGATAGGATTTATGTCTATGGTTAGACCTCAAAATTTCATTTTCCATAGGTCTGTATGCTGTCAAGGTTTTCTCGTTAAGTTGGTATGTTGTAGACATACTTTAAGGTCAAATTATTCCGAACACTATACACCTAATATACCATTGAATTTGACATGCATTCTTCTTTTCTATGGGAAGATCACTATTAAATTCTTGAGGTTACTTTATAGATTACTACTTGTCTTAGACTCTATCTTAAGCTCTTTGCAGAATACGAATTGAACCAATGTGAATTTGGTTTAAAGTCTCCTGATTTATTATCACTATTAAATTCTTACCGCCATTTCATATTTACAAACGTTTTAGCTAAAAGATGCCACCACATAAATCAATTAGGCGCAACAACAACAATCCTCCCATAACTCCAACTCCACCGCAACCACCATAATTCGATCCTGTAGTTTTCCAAGCTGCAGTATCTGTAGTTGTGACAACAGTCCTAACCAAAATCAACGCTAGTGGCACCAGTAGGGCTGGAACCGGTACCAACTCACATCATGGTGATATCCATGGACACCCTAGGGAGGGTTCATACAAGGACTTCACTAACTGCAAATCCAAGACCTTTAATGGGAGTGGAGGAATCATTGCTCTATTGTAATGGTTCGAGAAGACAGAGTCGATCTTCGAGATTTGCTCCTGCCCGGAAGGTAGCAAAGTGAAATTTGCTACCTGCACTTTCTCTGATAGGGCCCTCACATGGTGGAATAACTATGTCAAGTCACTTACACTCATAGTGGCTAACTCAATGGGCTAGGAGAAACTAAAAGATCTGATGATGGGGGAGTACTGCCTGATGGGTGAAGTACAGAAACTTGAGCAGGATATTTGGGGCCTTACCATGAAAGGCTCTGACATAGTAGCATACACTACAAGGTTTAGTTATCTAGCGACTCTATGTCCGGGGATGGACCCCACGGAAAGTAAGAAGATTAAGAGGTACACCTGGGGACTGTTACCTCCATTTCAGGGGAATGTATTGTCTTCAAACCCCTCGGCATTTGATAGTGCCAAACGCTTGGCACAGAGACTCATTGACAATGGAGTCCGTCCACAAGTAGCAACCCTTGTCCCCGAACAAGCCAAAGCGATCGACAACAAGGAAAGTTTTGGGACAGAAAGAAGAACCAATTGGCACCGAAACCTACCAAGAAACATTAGATTGTGGCTATTCATGCTGCAACGACCACTTCTACCCGTGCACCAGTAAAGCAGTATGCTGGAAGTCTGCCGAAGTGCAACAAGTGGAATTTCCATCACAACGGACCTTGCCAAGAGATGCACTGTGCTAACTATAACAGAAAAGGGCACACTGCCCGTTTCTATAAGACACCGACTAGACCAATCACACAGGTCCCTGACATTGGAGTAGCCCAGGCCTGCTATGGGTGCGGTGAAATTGAACACTACAAGAGGAATTGTCCAAAAGCATCGAATACCGGTGGAGTAGGGAGAGATTTGGCAATAGGTCATGAAGAAGCTGTGGCAGATCCCATAGTGTTCACGGGTACGTTTCTCCTCAATAACTCTTACGCATGCATACTCTTTGATAATGCAACGAAGAGGAGTTTCGTGAGCCACAAATTTAAACACTTACTCAAACAACAACCTCAAACACTAACATAAACATTTGTCATAGAAATGGCGGCAAGACTGAGAGTACTAACTATATATATATATATATATATATAGAATGCACCCTCACTTTAGATAACTATTCTTTCCAAATCGACCTTATGCTGGTCATAATAAAAAGTTTTGACGTCATCATCGGCATGGATTGGTTGAGTCCCCCTCGTGCAAACATCCTATGTTATGAGAAAGTTGTTCGCCTTATCCTGCCAAGTGGTGAAACCTTAGTCGTTTATGGCGACAAACCAGGCACGGACCTTCGAATCATATCATGCATCAAAGCCCATAAGTACTTACGAAAGGAATAGCATGGGTTCTTAGCTTACGTGGTTGACAGGACTCAGGAAGTGAAAGACATAAAGAGCATTCCTGAGGTCCGTGTTTTTTCTCGACATTTTCCCGAAGATCTTCTTGGAGTGCCACCAGAAAGCTAGGTCGACTTAATATCAAGTTGATTCCTGGAGCTATCCCTGTAGCCAAATCGCCTTATCGTCTAGCACCAGCAGAGCTACAAGAACTATCCACTCAACTGCACGAACTGCTCTGCAAGGGATTCATCAGACCGATCTTCTCACCCTGGGGAGCACCGGTCTTGTTCATGAAGAAGAAGGATGGATCGTTCCGTATGTGCATCGATTACCGCGAGCTAAACAAACTGACCATTAAGAACCGATACCCTCTACCACGAATAGACGACTTGTTCGACCAACTTCAAGGAGCGAACTACTTTTGTAAGATTGAATTAAGATCCGGTGTCAGCATTTACGAGTTTTAGAGGAAGATGTTCCCAAAACGGCCTTCCGAACTTGTTATGGTCACTACGAACTTGTGGCGATGCCTTTCAGATTCACCAATGCACCCGCAATATTTATGGATATAATGAACAGGGTGTGCCATCCTTACTTAGATAAGTTCGTGATAGTATTCATCAATGACATACTTATCTATTCTCGCAGTAAGGAGGAACATAGTCAACACGAACGACAGATCTTGGAAACACTACAAGAAAAAAAGCTTTATGCGGAGTTCTCAAAATGTGAATTTTGGATTCGGAGAGTCGAATTTTGGGTCACATGGTAAAGGAATAGGGAATTCACGTGGACCCTTCCAAAATTAAGGCGATTGAGAACTGGTCAGCACCAAGAACGCCTACCGAAATCCGTCAATTCTTAGGCCTCGATGGCTACTATCGCAAGTTCATATAGAACTTCTCAAAGATCACGAAGCCACTCACCACCTTGACCCAGAAGGTTGTGACCTTTGACTGGAAAGAGAAAGAAGAAAAGACGTTCCAAACTCTTAAACAAGACTTATGCAGTGCACCAATATTGTCCCTCCCAGAAGGGATAAAAGATTTCATAGTATACTACGATGCATCCAACCAAGGGCTTGGCTGTGTTCTTATGCAACAGGGAAAGTCCATCGCCTATGACTCAAGATAGCTTAAGACACACAAAGTCAACTACACTACTCATGATCTTGAGCTTGGAGCAGTAGTATTTGCTCTGAAGATCTGGAGACACTACTTGTATGGTACGAAGAGCACTATCTTTACAGACCACAAAAGTCTTCAACATATATTCGAATAGAAGGAGCTCAACATGAGACAACGACGGTGGGTCAGGCTACTAAATTACCACAAATGAGAAATTCGTTATCATCCCGGTAAAGCCAATGTAGTAGCTGACTCCCTTAGTCGAAAGGAGTACTCAGGACGTAGAGTCAAAGAATTGACTATGACAATCCATTCACATCTGTCCACACAAATCAAAGAGGCTCGGTAGGAAGCATTGAAACCCGAAAATATGACAGTTGAATCCTTAAGAGGAATGGACAAGAACTTAGAAGTCAAGGGTGACGGAGTTCGTTATCTCATGAACCGGATTTGGAGATCGATGTTCGATGGATTCAGAGACGTTGTCATGAACGAAACCCACAATACTTGATGCTCCGTTCATCCAAGTTTAGACAAGATGTATCTAGACCTCAAGAAATTATATTGGTGGCCAAACATGAAAGCCGAAATTGCTACCTTCGTGGGCAAGTGTCTTACATGCACCAAGGTTAAGGTAGAATACCAAAAGCCCTCAGATTTACTACAGCAACCGGAGATACCTAAGTGGAAGTGGGAACAGATTACAATGGATTCATAACCAAATTACCCATGACAACGGGTGGCCTCGATACCATTTGGGTTATCGTGAAAAGCTTAACCAGGTCTGTGCACTTCCTGCCAATTAAAGAGACTAACATAATGGAGAAACTGACCAGAACCTACATTAGAGAGATTATGCGACTGCATGGTGTGCCCATATCTATTATCTCTGACAGAGACAGAAGATTCACCTCAAGGTTCTGGCAGTCGCTACAAAAATCCCTAGGAACTAGGTTAGACATGAGTACAACCTACCATCCACAAACCGACGGGAAAACGGAGAGTACGATTCAAACATTAGAAGACATGTTGAGAGCTTGTGTAATCGAATTTGGTAAATCGTGGGATATCCATTTGATATTGGTCGAGTTTTCATACAACAACAGCTACCATACAAGTATCAAAGTTGCTCCATTCGAAGCACTCTATGGCCGAAAGTGCAGATCCCTTTTATGTTGGGCTGAAGTGGGTGACACACATCTAGCTAAAGGACAAGTTCCTAACAGCACTCTCACTGGCTTGAAAATCATCAGAGAGATGACTGAAAGGATTGTTTAGATTCATGAACGATTGCAAGCCTCTAGAGAAAAACAAAAGAGCTACGTAGACAAAAGACGAAAACCCTTGGAATTCCAGGTTGGTGATCGCATGCTATGAAAGGTCTCACCTTGGAAGGGCATGATACCCTTCGGAAAGTGTGGCAAACTAAATCCAAGGTACATTGGGCATTTCGAGATCATTGCTAGAAGCGGCCCAGTAGCTTACAAACTCAAACTACCCCAAGAACTTAGCAACGTACACCTTACCTTCCTCATGTATAACCTAAAGAAGTATCTATCTGATGAGACTCTTGTGACCCTACTCGATGAAATCAAGATTAATGAGAGCCTCGACTTCGTGGAAGAACAAGTAGAAATAATGGATTGGGAAGTCAAACCAACCAAACAAAGTCGTATACCTATAGTGGAGGTTCGCTGGAATGCTAAGTGGGGACCTGATTTCACTTGGAGCTGAAGATCAAATGAAACAAACGTACCCACACCTTTTTCCCTAGTCCACGTGTATCTCTTTAGACTTAATTTTTAGGAGAAATTCCATTTAATAGGGGGGATGATGTGACAACTCGTTATTTTCAGTCTTGTAAAAGTCAAACAAAATCAACCAAATTCAATAAAGCTCAATCATATCCAATAAAAATCAACTTTATTGTTTTGATAATTTAATAAAGTTAAATTAATAATTTTACTTTGCATAAACTTTTGTTATAAACTGTTGAGAAAATGAGATGTAAAAACACTCCAGCCGAGAACCTCGCTACATCAAGCCTTTAGACCGAGAACCCTCTTCGGACCGAAAACCCTTTTCGGCCGAAAACCCTCGCATGGTCACTATCTCGGACCGCAAACCATTTCCGACCGAGAACCCTCAGTCCTGTCCACTTGGCTCGCAAAACTATGCAGGTGTCACTTCATGTCATATCCTCCAATAAATAGCTTGGACTGAAAATAATACATCACTTTTACACTTTCTAACCGAAAACTCGCCCTTTTCTCCTTAGAACACAAACCAAAAAAACTATTTCTCTCTCAAGTATCATCTGAAGATCACTTGAATCTTCATAAGATCATACGAAGTTCTTTAAGTGTTCTTCATTGCATCAAGCAATCATCTTCCAAACTCCATAAAACCCAACCGAAAACACCTTGATCCTCTTGGTTTCACCAAGAACACCAAGAATACCACTTTAATGATCAAGTGACCGAAAACCATAGGTGACCGAAAATGCCCAGCTGGCCGAGAACTCCTAACAGCTTTCTCTGTTCACTTCTAATCTTCCTTTTTGTAAGTGATTCGTACATCTTAGGCTATTCCATAACATGTTTACCACTATATTCACTAATTATATACATATATATTGCGTGAAATGCTATTAGGATCCGGTTTTGTTACGGGATTTAACTTGTGGAATTTACTCTATTACATCGTATCTTCACTCGAACACTCACATAAGGTAAGTTCATGCCCCTATGTGTTACCATTTTAAATGCTTTTAAGGGAGAATACAAGTAGAACACAAACTAAATGTGTTAAGACTTACGTGAAATTACAAACCATTTCTTTATGACATTAATGCTTTAATAAACTTATTAAACTATTTTAAACTGTTTTCAAACTCTTAAACTGTTGTTTTTATCAAACCATATTCATATATATCTTTATGTGTAATTAGGATTTAATAGACTTAGCACTATTGCTCATGCCTTGACTCATGTTCCTTGTTTGGTTGTGGGCTTAGGGTAGGATCACCGGTCCGACTGTCAACTAAACCTTAATTATACATGCTAAGTATATATATGAGTATTGAACTTATTTCAATAACATCGTCAATCACTTCAGTACCAACATAACATTTGGAAACTACAATATGTACAGTTTTGAGATCCACTCACACTATTATCTAGTTCAATAATACATTACATAAATCAATACATAAGTGCAAACCACTTTTCATTTCAGGTACATTATTCATTTATAAAGAACAAGAAATCATAAGCACACTATACGTAAACAAGTTAATAGTAGAATGTGAGATAGTCACCAACTTAAATGTTGATATTCACTTTTCAAAAAAAATATGTATTCTCAGGGAACTAGTAGACAGGTACACTTGCCCACGTTTTTGAGAAGACAGAGCTTATTCAAGACACTGATTTTATTTTGCAATACATTTTTGGTGTCTTATAAACAATACACAGAACACACATGTATTAACTATATTTTAAATATAACGGATATTGTTGCTTGTTTTACTATTATGCAATTGTTATGATACTGTACATGACGTCCTCCGCCCCCGAACGTTTCCACTGTTCTTGTTTGGGGGTGTGACATAAAGTTAGCATGTTTATGTGGTAACTTCACCCTATGACTTTATATCTACAATTTGGGGACTTGGTTTCGCTTAAAAATACCAGAATAAGAAAAGGACTGAAGGAACTCGACGAGTTGCATAGTCAACTCAACAAGTTGGATGAGGGTTCTCACTTTTTTTGGATTCTGCATGAACTCGAAGAATTAGCGAGATGACTCGATGAGTTCATTAGGGTTTTCCCGATATTCTAGATATTGCATGGACTTGACGAGATGTCTAGTAACTCAGTGATCTGACTGGGGTTTTCGCGACTTTCTGAGTTCTAAAGGAACTTGACGAGTCTGTAAGCTGTACTCGACGACTTGGGTTAACATGGACTGTTAACCTTGACCGTTGACTTTGACTTTGACCAAGGGTGACCAAGTTTGACTTCTGAGGTTATTTTGGTAATGTAGGAATTTATGGAATTGGATCGATGGTGGTTGTAGGTGTTAGTGTTTGGAGCCGTGTTTCGGGAGTTTGATCTTTCTAGTTCCGTTTGAAATTATGATGTGAGTTCTTCTCACTATATCAACAGGGTCAAAGGCACCAATTCCGACCCTTATTGGATTGTTATCCTGGTTATTGCATGATGATGTGCTTAGTGACCTGTTAGGTCGCTATCCTAGTATATAGGATGATGCTATGATTAGTGATATGTTAGATCGGTTTGACTGTTTGTACATGCTTGCTAGCTTTATATATATATATATATATATATATATATATATATATATATATATATTGATTGTATGTTTCGGGTGGGCTGAGGTGGACCTGCTTTGTGCTGAAGGCCAACATACCCAGGGTGGGCCGGATAGATTGTAGGCTCAATGGGGCATATCGGTCAGGCTGAAGGCCCGGTAGGGCAGACCAAACATGTTGAAGGTTCTAAGAGTGAGCCAGATAGAATGAAGGCCTGGTGAGGGTGGTCCAGTCATACTGTAGGCTCTATATGCATGCCGTTTATTATGATATGGTTATGGTTTGTATGGCGTTGGTATTTTGGGGGAACTCACTAAGTTTCGGGCTTATAGTTTTGAATTTTGTTTCAGGTACTTCGGATGATCGCAGGAAGGCGAAGGCATGATCGTGCACCTCTTCGCATTTTATGATCTTGATTTCTGGGATACTATGATATGAAACTATTTTGAAAAAATTTTGTAATAAATAATGGTTTTTGAATGTTTGAAAAAAGTTTTAAATTTTTTATGAAATTTATGGATGCTACAAGTTGGTATCAGACCCTTAGTTTGAGTGATTAGGAGGAACACTCATGTGAATCCATTCTCAAATTAAGGGAAATCGTTTTCAAAATACTAAAGGAGGATGCAGAGTGAAAGATCAGCCGGAGCCAATAAGTAGACCTCAAAATACCATACATATATTTGATATTATGATATGTTAGAACAACATGCTAGGGATAGACTTGGGATCTTCAGGAATTGCATGATTATGTGATGTCTGATAGCCTAGGGTTTTCCTTATATGAAATTGACATCATTATAGTTGTTGCTTAGTGTATGCATCATAGTTGTACATAATTAAGATCTAATAGCCTGAGAATGTTTGGTTTGGCCTTATTTCCTGTTCTTTCTTGATGAAGGGCTTAGGGTAGGATCAGATATTTAAATGTCTATAGGGTACAACGTTATGTATGACTAGCATACACAAGTACTGTAGGGTTGGTGGAAATTTCATGGGTGAGTTATGCGGGGTCAATCAGCTGGTGATGTGATATTTAGCCTTCCTCTAAGAGTGAGGATTGAGCGCTCACCATGATTACGTATATTGTTAGGGCATTGTGATGATACTTAAGACAGATATGGGTAGGTGTGCAAGGTAGTATGGGCCCGTACTACTGAAAGCACATGACCCATATGCATAACAAGGAAGTCACAACCTCTATGGATTTATTTCGAGTTGGTTCCCCGTTATTATATGGAATGTCTGATATCTTCCTGGTATATTTTCAGCATGGTGGCTACGAGGCTATTTGTGACTGGATCCGGATTAGGATCATGAGATAGTGGTCAGGATGGACCATTAGTGCCCGAGGTCATTGGTCAGATGAGGTCGGATGAGTTGGACGCCAGGATTCAAGGGATCCTGCATGATGAGGTTGCTACACTGTTCCGGGCATAGTTGTCGGAGATGTTTGGGTCTATAAAGACCACTATGGTGGAGTATTTTGATGAGTGCTATGCAGCTCTTGGCTCTTGTTGAGACGGCAGCCGCTGCAGCCTCTGCAACTGTAGCAACTACTGGTAGTGTAGGGCTTTTCAATATTGGGACTTCGATAACACGAAGCCCCCACCTTTTGATGGGATTCTGGACCCGATTATATCCATGAGGTGGCTATCTGACGTGGAGGGATGTTTCTTCACATGCTCATGTCCTGTTGACTAGAAGGTTAGGTGTGCTCTGAACCTGCTGAGGTCCGGAGCCAAGGACTGGTGCAGGTTGATGACAGGGTCATATATTGATGATTAGAGAGCTGCGATTACTTGGGATCAGTTCAGGGAGATGTTCGGCGCTCGCTATATTCCATGGGTTGAGCGACAGGGGTTGGCACAAGAGTTGTTGGAGATGAGACTGGGTGTGGAGTCGGTGACGGAGATCACCCGTATGTTTACTGAGCGGGCGATGTTTTGCCCAGAGTTTGTTTCCGATCAGGCTCAGATGACACATTATCTGAGCATGCTTAAGATAGAAATCCATCAGTTTGTTGCTACTAAGCGTTGTGATACATTGCTAGAGTTACAGGAGGCGTGAGTTAGAGATTGAATTACAACTGCGGGAGTAGAGACAGGCCGCAGGGCAGTCACAACCTGCACCAAAGAGGTCCAAGACCGTTGATTCTAGGTCTGGGGGCCAACGCGACCGCACTTTTTGAAAGTGCGGGAAAGGTCATTCGGGAGTTTGTAGATCTAGTAGTGTGTGTCGCAAATACGAAAAGCAAGGGTACTTTGTGAGGGATTGTCGCCAGCCAACCCCAGTTCAGTATATGAGGATCTGTTACCACTATGATCAGGTTTGTCATGTGAAGATCAAATGTGCACTGCTCGCTGCCAGGCTGGCGCAGTCACCAGCGCCGGCTATATTAAGGATTACTGACGGGAGTCATGGTAGAGCAGAGCCTTCGAAGGCTTGGGGACGGGCGTTTCTTCTTATAGTCGAGGAGGCCAAGACAACACCAGATGTGGTTGCTGGTATGTTTCCATCCCTTATCTTGTTGGTTATATTTGTTTTATGCTTATATGTGTTTGTACCTATGATTAGGTACATTTTTAGTTAACTCCTTACCTACTTTGGTATTATTCGACTCGGGGGCGAGTCGGTCGTTTGTCTCTCGATCCTTCAGTAGGGAGTTCGGTTTGCCTGTAGGAGAGATATATTGTCCGTTGCGAGTCTCTATTGCCAACGAACACGGGATTGATGCTTCTTCGGTCTATCGGGGTTGCGTTCTGGAGATCTTCGGGGCATCCTTCCTGATAAACTTGATACCGATTCCCATGGGGGATGTATGTGTGATTGTAAGTATGGACTGGTTGAGTCGTTTCTGTGTCATGATCGACTGTGAGGGTCAGCAGGTGGTAGTTCGAACCCCAAGCAGGGGAGAACTAGTTATCTACGGTGAGGGAACCAAATTGGGTTTAGGGTTTTGCTTAGCTGCTAGGGCTCTGCTGTATATTCGGCACGAGTCTACGGGTTACTTAGCGTATGTGGTGGATACGCAGGTCAGGGATCAAGAGTCGGTTTTAGATGTCTCGTTGTCAGAGATTTCATTGATGTGTTTCAAGAGGAGTTACCTGGAGTGCCTCCGTAGAGGCAGATCGAGTTCAGGATCAACCTAGTGTTAGGTGTGACCCCTATCGCCAAGGCGTCGTATAGATTGGCACCACCCAAGATGCAGGAGCTGTCATCTCCGCTGCAGGAACTGGTGGGCAAGTAGTTCATCCGTCCGGGTAGTTCTCTGTTGGGAGCATCGATACTCTTCATCAGGAAGAAAGATGGTTCAGACCAGATGTGCATTGATTACTGGGAGTTGAAGAAGTTAATGGTGAAGAACCGTTATCCACTCCCGAGCATAGCTGATCATTTCGATTAGTTGCAGGGAGCATCTTTCTTCTCTAAGAGAAACCCGAGGTCCATATACCATCAGGTCAGGGTTAGGGAGGAGGACATGGAGAACACTGTGTTCCGGACTCGTTATGGACATTACGAGTTCGTGGTGATGCCGTTTGGGCTCACTAACACGCCATCAATGTTTGTGGACCTGATGAATCGGGTGTGCAGAACGATGCTTGACCACTCGTTTTGTGGTTATGAGAGGTTCAATTCCTTGGACACCTCATTCACCAGGAGGGAAACTTGGTTGACCCGACCAAGATTAAGGCAGTTATGCAGTGGGAGGTTCCGAAATCACCCCCGAATATCAGGAGCTTTTTGGGATTGGCAGGGTATTACCGGAGATTCATACATGATTTTTTTTGGATAAGGTGTCTAATTCCATAACTATATTTAGTATGTACTTGACCCGATTTGGCATGTTCCATTTGGGTTGCATGACATCATGACAATTGGATAGACAAAATGAGAATATGGACACTTATGGTTTGTTAACATAATGTAAGTTCTAATATATTAATAAGAAATCATATTATTTAATTCGTATTGATCAAGTGATCAAAAAGAGACTAACTAAATATATGGGATTTATTTTTAAATCATTCATTCTTATATAGTGGGCTTATGGTCCATGATTCACTAGATTGGGCTAGGACCCATTAGGTGCTCAATGGAGGTTAAAACCCATGGATCATGGGGCAAATGAAAATCCATGCACATTAGGGTTTACATGGTGTAACCCTACATGTGACACATTATATAAGAAACCTCATATGGAGCAAAATCGAAACTAAGACAAGAACAAGGAGGGCTAGCCGATTGTGAGTGAAAGTGTTCTTCTCTCAAGTTATTCCTAGAGTTGTGGTATTGTGTGAAACATTTGAGGCATCATATTTGGGGTGCTAGGCTCACAAGGTCTTAAAGGAATCCAAGCTACAAGAAAGGTATGTCATTCTACTAGTTTTTATACTACAAGTACCCCATGCCATGCTAGTTAGGATGAGAACCTTGGAAAAATCAAATTTGCATGAATATTAGAGAAAACATAGATCCAAGGTTTCTAGGGTTGCATGTACACCATGGGAATGTTAGAATGCTCAAAACCCATCAAATTTCTCAAAGATTGTGGTACTGCTCACTTGTATGACATGGAAGGAGGTGGATTTCCGGTGGGGCCCTGAGTAGCAGACTGCATTCGAGACTTTGAGACAGCGACTCTGCAAGGCACCAGTGTTGACACTCCCTCAGGGAGTGAGGATTTTGTAGTATTTTATGATGCATCGATCACCGGGTTGGGAGAAATCCTTATGCAGAGGGGATGGGTTATAGGCTACGCATCACGGTAGTTGAAGCCGCACGAGACAAGATACCCCACTCATGATCTGGAGTTGGGAGTGGTGGTATTTGATGGGTTTTGAGCATTACAACATTCCTGTGCTGCACGTGCATCCCTAATACTTTGGATCTAGTTTTTTCTCAAGTTATACATGCCAATCAATTATCCAAAGCAAAACCCTAGATCTAGTATATACAATTCGAAATTCACATATATATATATTAGGCTTAGAAGATTACCTCACCTGTTATATTGTAATAACAAGAACAATCCTTGAAATCCTTGACTCTTGAAAGCTTAGTGTCGTAAGTGTTTCATCTCTAATGGAGTCACAAACACTCAACAGAGCAAGGATGACTTAGACAGAATAAAATCGGTCAGGGCAACTCCCAGAAGCATATAGACGATTTTCTTAGGGTTTGGAGGCTTTATATAAGGCTAAGTCGCTTAGTCTTCAAGCTAGACTTGATTAAGGAAACCCTAGTTCCAAACTTTAGCCCAAAGAAATCCATGGACCTCTTTGGTAAGCCCTTGGACGAAATCATATGGGGTAATCCATAAATTTTTTCCACTCCACTAACAAGGAGTCCTAAGCCCAGTTTCACAACTATCAACGATTTGCAAAACAACCCCTCCATTATTAATCAGTTCTTCTTAATCCCAAAATTAACATCAAATGAATTTCTGATTAATTACTAATTAATAATATGATTTCCAAATAATATAGTAATCTTATAATATATTAATAAAATCATTTTAAGTGGAAGCATGAGAGGATCAGTGGAAAGAACACCAGATTTGTGTAGGATAGTCAGGGATTGTTAACCCATTGCGGATGAGTCTGGGTTTCAATATCTAGTTGGGTCAGACAGATTGTTCTAAAAGAGGCTCATAAGTCTCGCTTCTCTAGACATCCGAGGGCCACCAAGATGTACCGGGATTTACGACTGAGTTATTGGTTGCCTTGCATGAAGAGGGAGATCGCATAGTATGTTGAGAGGTGCTTGACCTGCCGGATGGTCAAGGTCGAGCATCAGAGGTCGCATGGCGAGCTGCAACCTCTGAAGATTCCCATATGGAAATGAGAGCAGATTACAATGGATTTTATCACCAAGCTACCGAGGTCGTCAAGGAGCTTCGACGCTATTTGGGTCATCATGGATCGATTGACCAAGAGTGCCCATTTTCTGCCCATTCGATAGAGCTCATCGGCTGAGAAGCTAGCCGATATGTATATCCGTGAGATCGAGTTGATCGCCACGGGGTACCAGTCTCTATTGTCTCAGACCGTGATGTTCGATTCACCTCCCATTTCTGGCAGAAGTTCCACGAGGAACTGGGCACACAGCTGCATTTCAGTACAACCTATCATCTACAGACAGACAGCCATAGTGCTCATACCATATAGAATCTCGAGGATATGCTGAGAGCATGCATTATTGACTTTAGTGGGAGGCTGGACTCCTACCTACCCCTTGCAGAGTTATCCTACAACAATAGCTTTCATTCCAGTATTGGTGCCCCATCATATAAGTTGTTATATGGACGGAGATTTCGTACCCAGTCTGTTGGGGTGAGGTTGGTCATAGGGTGATGGGACAAACCGAGGTAGTTATGTAGACTACCGATAGAATTTAACAAATTAGACAGCGGCTACAGACTGCTCAAAGTACGTAGAAGAGTTACGACGACAGGCGGCGATCTGAGCTGGAGTTTCAGGTTGGCGACATGGTATTACTGAAGGTCTCACCCTGGAATGGTGTGATTCACTTCAGAAAGAGGGGGAAATTGGGTCCCCGATACATTGGGTTTTTTAGGGTTATTTCCAGGGTTGGAAAAGTGGCATATAGACTGGACCTCCCGAAGGAGCTCAATCAGATTCACAACACTTTTCACGTCTCACAATTGCGGAAGTGCATACTAGATAAGGAGGCAGTGGTGTCATTAGATGATATTCAGGTCAATGAGCGCCTAAATTAAGTGGAGAGGCCAGTAGTCATTCTGGAAAGGAAAGTGAAGGTTCTATGGAACAAGGAGGTAATGCTGGTAAACGTAAAATAGGAGCACCGAAGGGAATCTGAGTGGACTTGGGAGTAGGAGGCTGAGATGTGGGATTATTATCCGGACCTGTTTGTTGCAGCACTCTTCGAGGACGATGTCTAGTCCAAGTAGGGGAGAATTGTAACACCCCGAATCCCAGGTATAAATTTTAAAGCTTTATATTCATAATTATAGACCTACTCGACGAGATGGTTGTCCCAACTCGTCATGTTTGCACCTTATTTAAAGGAACTTTAGTCCTCCTTCTAGCCTCCTTACCACCTTTTCACATCCATAAGCAAACCATAATTGATCTGACCCTATTTTGAGTGTGTGTGAGGGTAAAAGTATGTGTTTGGTGCATTTATTGAAGAGATTTGGAGACTTAGAAGCTTGGTTAGAGAAAGGGATTATAGATCCAGCATCTATACTGTTTTGGCTTTCATTTGAAGTTAAAAAGTCACTACCTTGATCATCTTCTTGTTAGATCTCTTGATTCAAGAGTTTAGGTCCATTTCTAGCTTATCCTTGAAGCTTTTCTGCTTTTGAGCACAATCTGAAGTTGTAACTTCTGATCTGGACTCCTCTTGGCCCTCATTGACATAAAGCCTCAAGCTTTATGAAGGTTTGGCCCTTCTCCTTTCCCTAAACTTCTTCCTAAGGCTAGTTTGAGTTTTTTAGCTTCTTGAAGCCTTGCATGCACGTAAAGTCAGGAAATTTATGTGGTAACTTCACCATAGGAGTTTAGATCTACAGTTTGGGGCCTTGGTTTCGATTAAAAACATCTGAATGAGAAAAGGACAGAAGGAACTCGACGAGTTGGATGAGGGTTCCTGCCTTTTTTGGATTCTGCATGAACTCGGCGAGTTGGTGAGATGACACGACGAGTTGGTTAGGGTTTTCCCGATATTCAAGATACTGCATGGACCCGACGAGCTATCTAGTAACTCGGCGAGCTGACTGGGGTTTTTGCGACTTTATGAGTTCTGAAGGAACTGATAAGTCTATAAGTTGCACTCGACGAGTTGGGTCAACATGGACTCTTGAACTTGATCGTTGACTTTGAATGTGACCAAGGGTTGACCAAGTTTGACTTCTGAAGGTATTTTGGTAATGTGGGAATTTATGGAATTGGATCAATTGTAGTTGTAAGTATTGGTGTTTGGAGCCGTGTTTCGGGAGTTTCATCTTTCCAGTTCCATTTGACATTGTGAGGTGAGTTCTTCTCACTATATCAACAGGGTCGAAGGCACCAATGTCGGCCCTTGTTGGATTGTTATCCTAGTTATTGCATGACGATGTGCTCGGTGACCTGTTATATAGGATGATGTTATGTTAGTAACCTGTTAGGTCGGTATCCTGGTATATAGGATGATGTTATGATTAGTGAGCTGTTAGATCGGTTTGATTGTTTGTACATGGTAGCTAATGGTTTGATATATATATATATATATATATATATATATATATATATATATATATATATATATATTGATTGTATGTTTAGGGTGAGTTGAGTCGAGCCTACTTTGTGCTGAAGGCCAACATACCTAGGGCGGCCCGGATGGATTGCAGGCCCAATGGGGAATATCAGTCAGGCCGAAGGCCCGAAGAACGGTCCAGACAGGCTGAAGGCCCGGTAGGGCAGACCAGACATGTTGAAGGTTCTGAGAGTGGGCCAGATAGACTGAAGGCCTGATGAGGGAGGTCAAGTCATACTGTAGACTCTTTGTGCATGCTTTTTATTATGATATGGTTATGAGATGTATGGCATTGGTAATTTGGGGGAACTGACTAAGCTTCGGGCTTACAATTTTGGATTTTGTTTCAGGCACTTTGGAAGATCGCGGGAAGGCGAATGCGTGATTGTGCACCTCCTCGCATTTAATGATTTTGATTTCTAGGATACTCTAATATGAAACTATGTTGAAAATATTTTGTAATAAATATTGGTTTTTGAATGTTTGAAAAAGTTTTAAAATATTTATGAATTTTATGGATGTTACAAAGTTACTGAATTTTCTAAAGAAAGTTCATCCTACTTACTGAAAAGTAACTATCTTATAATGTATTTTAAAAACATTACATTATTTCTTTTTTCTTAGAAAAATCATACACTATTTAAAAACCATAACATTATCAAAATATAGAATTTGAATATGATTTTTTCTGACCATCCATGATCAAATACATAAGGAGTAACCAAAAGATTATCAACTAATATATTCTTTTACAAAATATGTTAAGTTAAGGACAAACAATACTCACTGTAACATATTTACAACCATAAAACCAAGAACATATATCTAATCTTATACCGTGTTGTTAAATCAATTAAATCTAAGACAAACTACCTTAGACTAATTACAAACATCATGCTTCTGTAATATTCTAATGTTTTACAACATATAAGAGATCCCATTAGTTACCAAATTATAAAGAATTGAATCAATAATCCATGGGTGCATAGAAATAAGAATTATACATAAATCAAAATAACATAAACATTGAATTCATAGATATCATAATCATTCAAAAAACAAAATAAATGGTATATTGGTTTCATCTTGTTGTTGAACTCTACATTTTTTATTGATAGAATCGAAATCAAGAGATTCAAGATCAAAATGTAATCACGATTCAAGATCAGAATATGAATCAGGACATTGAAAATCAAGATGATAGTGAAGCATAATCATTTTAGGGTTTTATTGAGTAGAAATTCGAATATGTTAATTCAAAATCACTCACAGATATAAAATCATGAAGAAATTATAGTATTATATGCCACCTGGATTAACTCTAGATGTAAAATTTGAATCTAATTTTGAATGACCCATTTACTATAAAACCAAACTTCAATTTCGTTTGACTCACGAGTGTTGATGCTTGAGAACTTGATCCGATTTAGGACTCAAAATAACAATGTTAAAAATCCAAATCAGAACGAAGCAGGAGATGTTGATGATCGAGATTGAGTAACACGAATTTTGGTGTTCCTATCGAGGTTAGTTAGGGTTTTCCAATCAAAATGAAGAAGATTGAAGAGGATATAAAATGTTTTTGCGACCTGAATGAAATAGAAAGTAAAATCTCCTTACTGCCCCTCCGCGCCCTTATTCTAATCTTGAAGTTCCATTTAATTGCAAAAATGTCACCGCCTCCTTGTGCTTCCTTATGGTGTAATCGGATTTAATTCTAGCCTTAGATTATTCAAGATGAGTGGTCAAGATTTAGTCCCCTTGTCTGACAAAATACTATTGTCTCACATGAACCTAACTCTCTCTCTCTCTCTCTCTCTCTCTCTCTCTTTATATATATATATATATATATATATATATATATATATATATATACTTGTTTATATTTTTTAATATTTATTTATTTAGATTTTATTTGACATTTTTTGGAATATATTGTTTAATGTTTTTTTTGTTCATTTATATTTTTTGATGTTTTTTTGAATAGTTTTTTGTAGATATTTGACATGTTGTTTGAATAAATTTTAATATTTTTTTGACGTTTTGTTTGTTTATATTTGTAAATATTTTATGTAAAAAGTATAAAAAGTTTGTTAAATATGAATATTATTAACATAGATTAGGTATAAAAATTATTTTTTTAATATGATTAATAGATAGATTAACCGAAATTCGAAAACGAATTTCAAGTTATATAATGGCTAATTTGAAATCATATAACTCGACAAGTTTTCTAAAAATAAAAAAATAAACTCGAAAGCATTGACACATGTGTTTGTGTTATAAAAATTATGGTTAGCATTTTCTATTCAAAATAAAATGTTAAAAAATTTCTAAAAAACTAAAAAAATTTAACTCGCAGCCATTGATACTCATTTCGAATTCCGACTAGCCTATACAATACTCTATTAAAATAAATATTTTTATAAGTAATATGTCATATTCAAATTTAGTAAACTTTAAGCTTCACAAAAAACGTAAAATAACATTAAAAATTATATTGTAACAAAACATAAAAATAAACTAGAAAAATTATTAAAAAAAGTAAAAAAGTGCAAACAAACAAATTATAAAAAAATTAAAAAATACATTCAAATAAACTTTCAAAAAATATAAATCACAAAAAATATAAATAAATAAAATTAAATATAAGCAGTAAAATATAAAAAAATTAAGCAATTATATATATATATATATATATATATATATATATATATAAAAGAAAAACGAAAATTAAAATGTAAGGGTAAAATGGTTTTTAAAATGGACTAAAGACGTGAAATGTAATTTCTTTAAACCACAAGGATACATCTCGTCAAACTTTCAAAGATTGGACTGAAATTGTGAATATGACCAAACCATATATAGCAAAATTGTAATTTACACACCACAAGAAAAGGCAAAGATCATGTTGGCAATTTTTGTCCTTACCTGCTCAATGGTTAATCAGTGTCTGATGGTGGGTAATTATTTTTATTATTTGTACTGGTATGTGTCTGCATTTTGCATCACCGTCTCCCCATGATTTTCTCTCACATATGCCACCGCTTCCCATCACCCCCCGTCCAATGAAATTGTGCTAAAGCTGCTTCACCGACATCAGTTGTGCATCACCTTTCTGCCACGTATTAACTCCTTTCTTTTATCTCTATCTTGTCCTTATTTCTTTTCTCTTCAACGACCGATTTACTGATTTACTTTTACACCTTTCTCTATTGTCTGCTTCCCCGCTCTTCTATTTTAGCCGTCGGCCGCTTCCCACCACCACTATCGCGATACTACTCGTATAACTGCTCCTAACGCTTTAGTTTCTCGCTCCATGTAAAAACTAATTTCATTGTTAGCCTATCACTCTTGACTCCCCTTATTCATAGCTACGTACGCATAGTTCCTACATCTCCTTCCTCTTGTGTTCGCTTTTAGCAACCCACATGTAATTTTTTCCTCGTTGATTTCTCCCTTTCTAAACCCTTTCCTATTTTAACCCTTTGTTTTTTGTCCTAAAGGTTTTTTTAATATGGGATAAAGATAAACCAGAACTTGAACAATATTCGAAACTAGGTCCTTAAATGAAGAGGATGATGAGAATAGAGATGTAACTTGATGTTGGAGTATTCATCTTGTTTTTCTATTTCGAGTTCTAATTTTTGATTATGTAGGCTCTTGATTTTGACAATTTGTCTTTTTTTTTTTTTCAATTTTTAGCCTATTCTGTGAAGTCATCAGCTTTATGGGCCTTGATTGTTAGAAAGCTACCTTAGATCTCTCATATCTACAAGATATGGAGGATCATGGACTGTAACATCCATAAAATTCAAGCCAATTTAAATATTTTTCAAGCATTCAAAAACCTTTAATTATTAAAAATTGTTTTCAAAATACTTTCATATCAGAGTATCCCAGAAATCAAGATCATAAAAATGTTAGGGGGTGCATGATCACGCCTTCACCTTCCCACGATCATTTGAAGTACCTGAAACAAAATCCAAAAGTGTAAGCCCAAAGCTTAGTGAGTTCCCCCAGAATACCCATACACACAACAATATACATATAATCACAAACAACATACTATGGGTCCAATCAACCATCGGGTTGGAATACCCCAGGCCTCAACCATCGGGTTGGAATAGCCCCGGCCCATAACCACCGGGTTGGAATGCCAACATCCTATGGGTCCAATCAACCATCGAGTTGGAATACCCTCGACCCTCAACCATCGACTTGGAATTCCAACATATTATGGGTCCAATCAACCATCGTGTTGGAATACCCCGACCCTCAACCATTGGGTTGGAATGCCAACATACTATGAGTCTAATAAACCATCATGTTGTAATACACAAGCCCTCAACCATCGGGTTGGAATGCTAACATACTACGAGTCCAATCATCCTCTAGATGGAATACTCTCACTACCAATCAAACATGTGCACCTATATCAGATAATCATATAACAGTCTATAGAGATAACATACTAGGCTCCAATCATCCACATGATGGAATACCCTTAACTACCAATCAAACATGTGCACATATAACATGTAATCACATAATAGTCTAGCTACAGTCAAACCGATCTACATATCTATAATCATAGCAACATCCTATCTACCAAGATACCGATCTAACCGATCTCACTAATAACTAAGCAAGTTAACAATCCAAAGGGCTGACCTTGGTGCCTTCGACCCTTGGGTATAGTGAGGAAAACTCACCTCACAATGTTGAACTATAGTGATAAGATCAAACTCATGAATCACAACCATGAACTCCACCACCTATATCCACCATAGGACCAAGTTCATCAAAATCCTAAATTACCGGAATACCCTTAGGAGTAAAACTTCGTCAACCCTTGGTCAAAGTAAAAGTTAACGGTCAAGGACAACAGTCCATGTTAACCCAACTTGTCGAGTGCATGTTTCTGACTCGCTGAGTTCCTTCAAAACATAGAAACCGTGAAAACTTGAGTCAACTCACCGAATTGCTAACCAACTCGTCAAGTCCATACAGTGTCCGGAATATTAGGGAAAAACCTAACCACTCGTCCAGTCACCTCATTAACTCGCCGAGTTCATGCAGAATCCAAAAAATGGGAAAACCCTGTCTGAAGTCATCGAGTTCTTCAACCAAATTTCATTCAGCCCATTCCAGCCGAGTCCAAAGCTCCAAATTCCAGATATAGCTTCCTAGAGTGGAGTTACCACGTAAATTTGCCAACTTTACGTGCATGCAAGGCCTTAAGAGGCCTAAAACACCAAAACCAAGTCTAAGATGGGGTTTAATGCATGGAGAAGGAGCAATGCTTGCTAAAGTCAGGAACTTCATGACTATGAGGGCTTAAAGGAGTTTAGGTCTAAAGTTACAACTTCATATCATGTCCAATACCCAAAATGACCCACAAATGTTCTAAAAATGGCCTTAACCCCTGAATAAGGAGATCTAACACTAGAATGATCAAGGTAACAACTTGTTACCTTCAAATGGAAGCCAAAACGATGTAGATGTTGGATCCACAAGCTCCTTCTCATTACAAGCTTCTCAACCTTCAAGCTTCTTTAACAAATGCACCAAAGACACTCTTTTAGCCTCACAAACACAAGGGATTAGCAAAGAACGGCTAGGGTTTCCTTCTCTGAGTAACGAGGAGATAAGGGAGGCCAAAGGATGCAGTTCAAGTTCTTTAAATAGGGTTCAAACCCTAAAAATTAGGGTTCTCTCATTCAGCTCCTACTCGTCGAGTTGGGGTCCTCCAACTCGTCGAGTAGACCTCATAAATCATGCGGGTTTGCTACTCTCTACACGACAAGCTGGGGCCTCCAAAACGTCGAGTAGGCTTCCTTATTTCCAATAAATCCCTAAACACACACTCCTGGAAATCGGGATGTTACAACTCTCCCCCACTTAAACTAGGCTTCATCCTCGAAGCTTGTTGCGGCGATCAAATTTGGATAATGCTCTTGCATCATTGACTCCGGCTTTCAAGTCTACTTGGATTCCCTCTGATGATCCAATTACATCTTTTCCAAGGTATTTCCTTTCTATGTAGAATCTTCATCTTCCTTTCCATAATGACCATTGGTCTCTTTGCGTAGTTCGAGCGCTCCTTGGCCTAAATATCACTCAATGATACAACCGCCTTCCCATCCAATGTGCATCTTTTCGCAACTGTGAGACATGAAACGTGATGTGAATCTAACCGAACTCATATGGAGGGTCTATCATATACATTACCTTGCCAAACCTGGCAAAATCCTGATGACCCGACGTATCGGGGACCCATCTTTCTCCTTCCTGAAGCGAATCCTTTTATGCTGACATGATAAAGCGTCCTCCAGCTCCCGAAACAACACACATGAACAACCAGCTAACAAGCATGAACACTCATACCTGGACCAATCAGCCTCAAGCTGGAATACCAAGCATGAGTATGATGGGTCCGGTCATCCCTAGGATGGAATATCCTCGTATCGCGCACATGTTTGGACCAATCAACCCTCAGGTTGGAATACCAAACATGTCAGGTCCAATCAATCATAGGGTACGATCGTACTTATGATGGAATACCCTAGATTGGAATACTACTACATACATAACTCGTTTCTAAACCCATAACTTGATATCCAAGGACCTATCCTTATATCTCATCAAAAACCATCTGATTTCGTTTCAACTGATTACAACTCACCCGAACCCCAACAATAAATCCATTCCAAAAGCACTCCCATATGAGTGATAAACCACTACGATCTCTAGGCTCACAGCCTCTGACTGGAATGCTCATGATAACCTATCGATGTTGTCGTTTTCTTGTCAGTTGCTCAATCTTATGGGCCTGAAGGTACCCTCCTTCATCCATTGCCAAAAAGGCCTAATAAATGTTCCTCACATCACCAAACAAGCACTGCAATACTGAAACTCTACCATGCATGATTCCCTTTTGGAACAAGTTGCTACCCAAGAGTTTCCAGGCTCTCCTTCATGACCACCGACAGTCCCTAAGGGCACTCTATAAGTGATAACCTACAAGCATAGATAATGTACGGTTCCACAGGTTATTATCACAAAGCAGCATGCTTAATACCAGAATGTAGATTTAATAGAATACACGCAGAGTCTTCAACATGATTGGACTGCCTCACCGGGCCTTCTGCCTATCTGGACCACTCTTAGAACCTTCATCATGTTTGGACCACCTCTCTAGGCCTTCAACCTATTTGGACCGTTCTTCGGGCCTTCGGCTTAACTGGTATGCCCCGTTGGCCTTCAATCTATCCGGGTTGCCCTAGGTTTATTGAGCAAAACCCTAAAAACATCCTGGTGCCCCTTCCTAAATAGCCAGCTCTCCCCCACTTGGGGGTCAACGCTTGCTTCAATTTGTAGATCATAATCCCGACCTAACCTTACACGTAAATGGTACCAAGCCCCAACGCTACCTTGAACACCTACAGATACACTCGAACACATCGCCTCCATGCGTGTACTTAGGGAAACCCTTGACCTCATGTTTGATCACCCAACCTCTCTGGAAACCGTTATCCGGACAACAACATACAAAGCCTTCAATGGGTGATGCTCCATCTGAGAATTCTCAATTCTCCCCGACTTAGGACACCAACCAACACCTGCTGGTGGCAAAACCAAAACATGACTTACCCGTCCCAACCAAATATTACCATACTTAGTCTACAAAATGATTTACCCTGAAAGGAATACCCTACGCGGAACAATCCTCCTGGCACGGAGCAACCAAACTTCAGGAGAAACCTGAATCCCAGCTGAGTATTTCTAAATTTCCTAATTACAACTACTGCCCTTAAAATGGCAATTCTCTACCCTAACTTCTTGTCTTCAAATGCATCCATAGATCCTAACCTACTAAACCCTTTGATACTAAATTCCCCTGACGCTCCTAGGTCCTAGTGTCTCATGCGGAAGGCAAAGGAAGATAAAGCGCGTCCCCGATCCTTCGGGGGCTCTACCCTACCCTGACTCTCGTCAGCAATCCTGAAGGTAGCCGACGTTGGAGCCGATGCTAGCTTGTCAGCTAGCAAGGGACACTGGGCCTTCATATGGCCCACTTGCTTGCAATGGTAACAAAGTCTGACACGATAACCTAGAATTTGTTGTCTACAATCCCTCGCGATGTGACCCTCCTTGCCACACTTGTTGCATCCTGAAAAAGATTGACAAACCCCATCATGCACCTTGCCGTACTTCCCACAAGTGCGACCCCTCTGACTCTCCTGCCTGGAATCAACGACCCTAAACCGTTTCAGTGCAGGCTGTGACTGCACCGGGGCCTGCCTTTGCTCCCTCAACTGAAGCTCAATCTCCAACTCACGCCGCCTGGCGGCCTCCGCTAACTCTAGCAAGGTATCACATCTCTGCATGGACACAAACTTTTTGATGTCTGTCTTGAGTATGCTCAGATATCGGGTCATCTGAGCCTGCTCCGAAGCAAACTCAGGCAAAACATCGTCCTCTCAGTAAACATGCGGGTGATCTCTGACATCGACTCCGTACCCTGTCTCATCTCCAATAACTCCTGAGCTAACCTCTCCTGCTTGACCCATGGAATGTATCGAGTACGGAACAACTCCCTAAAATGATCCCACGTAACCACAACTATCTGCTCGTCAGAATACGACCCAATAATCAACCTCCACCAATCCTTTGCTCCGGACCTCAGCAGGTTCATAGCACACCTAACCTTCTGGTCAGCAGGGCATGAACATGTGAAGAAGAATCCTTGCACGTCAAATAGCCACCTCAAGGCTATGATCGGATTCTGAATCCCCTTGAAAGTCGGGGGCTTCAAGTTATCGAAGTCCTGGTATTGAAAGGCCCGACTGGCTCCTCCCCTACCACCGTTACATCTGTTGAATCTACTGCGGCAGCCATCTCAGCAATGCTTGCATACCGCTCATCAAAGTACTCAACCATGGCGGTCTTGATAGTGATGTGTTTTAGTATACTACAACATCCTATGGTGCACATACAACCCTAAATGCTTTGGATCTATGTTTTCTCTAATTATACATGCAATATTGTTTACAAAGCATAAAGCCTACAACTAGCATACAATTTACATAATCAACATAAAAGTGAGTTACAGATTTACCTCTTTGTTGTAGCTTGTAGTTTTGGCCTTTAAGAAATTAGCACCCTAAGTGTGATGCCTCAAAAGGTTGACAACACACCCTTGAACAATTAGATGACTTGAGAGAGATTACTAGGCACACAAATCAGTTATCAACTCCAAGAGCACTTGTTGTCACGATTTTGGCCATGGGATAACATATATATAGTGTAGGATTCCAAGAGTCATGGGTAAACCCTAATCCATACACATGAGTTTATGATCCATGGTTCATGTGGGCTAACTCTTTATGGATCCTTACATAAACTTACTCCAACATGGATCAATAGCGCAATCTATATGTTTCACTAATTACCATAATTAGTCCTCATTAATTTAATTAGTCTCTTTTGATCACTAAATTAATTCCAAATTAATTCTTGATCAATATTAATTAAATGATATGATTTCATATTAATATATTAGAACTTATAATATATTAATAAATCATAAACAACCTCTTACTCAAATATCGATCCTCAAATTGTCCTGGTGACATGCAACTCGAAATGGACCATGCTACTCTCGGGTCAAGCACATACCAATTATAGTTATGGGCTTAGATAACTAATCCAAGAGTCTCCCACTTGGATAAATCTATTAACTATTATTGTAAGTACAACTCCACAACCCGACTAGCAATCGCGGCTCTTAAAAGTTGTTGTCGAACACTGACCTAGTCAATGACGCGTCCATTAGATAAGAGATCATATATTCCTCCATTTTACAAGATATCATATGGACTGAGACATGGAATATAATCATTCTGTTTGTCCATCTGTTGTTTCCTGATTTCCGATTTATGACGACTGGCTAATTGAACAAATCAAATCAATCAAGGCTTGGCCAAGCGCTTAGGATTGTCATCACTAAATCATCGAGGGTCCCACATATATCTCTTTTATCCTTCTAAGGGAAAAAGGAATGGATAAACTTTGACTCAAATGATCTCTTGTACTTACTCATCAAATCACACACAACAATATGTTTTATAACACCAAGTTACTGGTGCGTTTACATATGTCAATGTGCAACCGACTTGCAAACTACAACTCACATGTCTTGGTTTCAAGAATATAAGATATTATTGTCTCACAATCACTCGTGATAAAATCCATGAAGTGATTCAGATGAGCATGGGTTTAATGCAATACTCGAATCTTAATGCAGGAGTACTCATGAACACTTCAACGAACTTGTGTTTGTCTAAAACACCTAGACAATCTATAGTCAGATGCATGATAGTCTTGCCTCAATACCTACTTCCAAAGTATGATCGACTGTGGATAGTTTGAATAACCTAGTTATTCAGGAGGTCAAAACATGCAAAGTAAAACACAAGAATAATTGAATCCAATATGGTCTCAGAACTTATGAATATAAATAAAACACCTTTTATTTAATAACTATATTGATTACACATTATTCATTGTATAATGTTTCAGTTAATCAACTTAATACTTGAATTAAAACAACAGTTATGCCACGCTCCAAGCATCCACACTATGTTTGCTTATGGTCCTTTATTTGTGAAATAGATCAATTGAAAGCATTTCAATGACACTCATTTCATAATTCCAAATCCTTATCATAAATGTAAGAATACCAAATTCTTGCCCTTTGATATAATCTGTTTAGATTCTAAACTTATATGCAATGATCCTCTTGTAATGACTATGCACAAAAGTAACAGAGACTTGGCAACATATATCACAAAGTATTCTAATGGAGAGCAATTCCATGGAAACGAAGTCTCATATTCAAAGTACATTCCTTTGAACATCCTTCTTGCATTAAGGTTTCTAATCTTACACATATTTTATGATTAACTTCCACTTATGGAACATTTCCATAATTCCATATGACTAGCACTTCTGAACAAGAGTTACCTTTTTCTTAGAAGTTGTCAATATGGACCTTCAAAAACTTGTACCATACTTCCAACTGTCCATAAGCAACCAATCTTTGGTAAACCATAGATTGTCCTCGACAATTGCTTAACCATTTTAGTCATATCTTGTTCTAGTCCCTTTTCCCCCTTAATGCCCTAGGAATTCGGAAAAATTAGAACAGATTAATATTATAACATATGTAATCGATCCTATATCCGAATCATATGGAATACGATTCATAATGTATCACATAAAGACAAGATACTTTACCAGTCTTTCGCTATAATATGTCCGTAGATATAATTTCCATATGTCGAATCATTTCAACATAACATTCACATATGTCCATGACTAAATTCGTTTAAAATTTCAATCTAAGATTTTAGATTCAAAATGAAGTATGAATTCCTCTCCCTTAATTATAGCAAAACAACTTTTCAAATCAAGCAACTTTGCAAATTGAAACTATTGTTTTTCTATAATTAACATTGCTAACTTGGAACACTTACCATAACAATTATGCTCCCACTAGCATAATAATTATTATCTTACTAGCATAACACTTATCCTCCCACTAGCTTTGTCATGTCACCAGAAATTAGCTGGACTTCTAGAAATCAATACTTTTTGACTTTCTTACCAAAGTTCAAATTTCTGATACGAGATACTTCGATAAGACTTTATCTAGGCTTCTCAAATTCATAAACTTTTCCTTAGATAGCTCAAGTGTGTGTCTAAACAATTTTAGAACTTATAACAATAAGTCTGAAATGTTTAGACATTTTGCCATTTCTCACAATTTGAACTATGAAGAAGGATGTTGTAATCATAATAGAATTTGAGCATGCAAATATCACAATTGCTATCTCCTTAAAATCTACTTAGTGAAAGTGTTTCCTTATAATCATTTTCATGAATTGGAGAGAAACCTTATGAATCTTAGATTTTATGGTGTATGTGTTCCTATCCATGTGAATTTGTCATAACCATAATCACAAGACAAGTTTAGTGAAAAATCCAAACTCATATGGACTGAATTTGTTCAATCTTAATTTCTTGCCACCTCGCATTCATAAGGGCCTACCATTGCTTCCAAGTTGTTATGCAAACAACTGAGAACTCATAGTACTCACATGCATAGTCAACTTTAACTGGAATTGGCATAGAAACAAGAATATATCAACACGAAAAGTTACAAACCGCAAATCGTGTCCTAGTGATTAATAATAGGTTTGCTCTTGATTAGTTCTTGAAACTATTTAATATCATTAATACTCCCACTGTCCTCTTGACTTATAAGACTCTCTTTGTCAAGGACCATTCCTTGACAAACAAGTATTCAAGAGTTAGTGCTGATTCTTATCAAAACAAACACTTCACACAATCGGTCTTAGTTGGTCTTTGTCTTATCCAAGACATCACAACTTACCAATTTCAAATGTACAAGAGTAACAAACATTTTACTCTACATTTGATGAGTGTTATAAACCTTCCTTAAGATATGTCACTCAATTTACAATCTTGGAGTACGACTCTAGGACTTGATTTTGGAACGATGTATTATTCATCTTTTGATTTAACCATTTCAACAATCCACGATTCCTCTTCTTAGCCATACAAATTCACTTAGAGAATCAATTGTGATATGGTTCCATAATCACTAAGACGATCATAAAGCACAATACTGAAGTACTCTCCCTTCTTTTCATATTGGAGAAACTTTTATCTTTCTGCCTAATTTGATTCTTCTTATTCGTTCTGCTATACGTTGAAACTTTTCCAAAGGTTCAGAATTACACTTAATCTTGTAAGTATAACCATATTTAGTAAACTTTAGTAAATCATAACAAATAGTCTTATTGTTCTTTGTGGTGGACCTGACCAGTGCACAACCGAGAGTACCCGATCCCCTAGTCCATCACTTGACTCACATATACATGTGAACAAGGAATTAGTCTTAATTTCCCAAAGATGAAGTTCTTATTCATCATACAATACAAGTTGCATGATTCCAAGTTTCTATTTAACTGAAACTTGAGTGATGAGAATCTTTCCTTATTTGGTAAATTATGAAGCTACCACAGACGAAAGAATTAAATCCATTTTCCAATATTGCTATCAATAGAAACATATAAGCAACAATTTTCACAAATGCCATTGTAAGGAAACTTAAAATATGATAAAAAAATAAAAAAAAAAAACTTTTTTTATTTATAAAAATGCTT
The DNA here is from genome assembly GCF_051521515.1 of Lactuca serriola. Taxonomy (NCBI): domain Eukaryota; kingdom Viridiplantae; phylum Streptophyta; class Magnoliopsida; order Asterales; family Asteraceae; genus Lactuca; species Lactuca serriola. Next base: position 22,182,805 of record NC_136413.1, on the reverse strand, counting down.
AAAACTGGTCCTTACAATGCAAATACATATGAAAACTATGTTGTTATCTATTCCTAAGCAATCTATCATAACTCTTAAGCAGTAGCTCAAAATTCTAATCATCGAACCATGCGATCGAAATCGATCTCTTCACAATTAGAATCAACTTACTCTGCCTTTAAGCTTCCTTTCTTATCTTTGAATCTCCAAAACATCAAAATGTAATTACATTACATCATGTATTAAGAATCTCCAAATAGGAACTTAATAGAGTTTGACAATGGACTTTACCTGAAGTAGAGTCAAATTTTTTGACTTTATCTTCCTTACGATCTTCCAGGTAAATATGGCAGCTTCGCAACCAATGACCCTTCTCGTTGAAATAGAAACATATGGAATCTTTGGGAATGGTAAGGGTCATGTCGCGGTCTGTCATATAGTAGTCTTTAACAAACTTACTATACGACTTGGGAAATTACTGAAGAACCAAGTCAACAGCCAACTTCCTTAATACAACGACTCCTAACATTTCCATCCTATCAATGTGTGACTTCATCTTTAAGACATGTGCACACATAGACCTTCCATCTTGGTGTTTTCTTGCCAATAGTGCTTGACTGACCTTGAACTTTTCAAGTCTTTGAACTTATGGGTTAATGAGAATTATTGGAGGGGGTGGAGGAAGCGAAGTTCCACTACCGCACGAAGAAGGGATTAATCTTTCACCTTGATTGTCTTTGTGGAATATCATCTTTATGAAGAAGGCTTTTTCCAAAAGGATGAGGAAGACCATAGTGTTTAGAACTAGACATCTATAAGGGAGAAATTTAAGTTAGTTGATTTAAGTCCTTAATATAACACCAAAATTTAAATATTAAGGTTAGGACCCAACACAATATTCTAAAATTTAGATGAAAGATGTCGTAATCCAATTGTAGACTATTTGAAGGTAGGTAAATGTCGATTTACCAATTTCTACCATGAAAAATGAAATAGAACATTAAGTTTTAAATGAATTGAAATTTCTAGATGCTTTGAGATTCATTGAACTTTTCAATGGCATGTTTTAATACCGAGGATCACAAAATAAGGTGTGAATAACCATGCAAATTAGCTTGGTACACCCAATGTTACAAATCACCTAATCAATGTGTCGGTTAACTACACACACTCCATTGATCTAGGATTAACATCAAGCTACCCTTTGCCACGTACTGTCAGTCCCAGATTAGTGTGTTGGTTAACCACACACACTCCACTGACTACTTAATAAGGTGCAAAGTCCAATTTCATGGGTTTGCACCAAATTCACATTTTTTCTAAGTAACTAAGATTGAGAATTTAATAAAGGTTTAGTTACTTAGTATTTTTCATTATACTTTTAATAAGAATTAATATCATATCCTACCCGTTCGGCTAACAACCCTCCACTAGTCAAGAAAGCAATGGGTGAGAGTGGACACCCATTAAACCACCTATTTATAGGCAGTAACCTTATACCCCCCTTATAGATCGGCTTCGTGAATGAGGCCTAGTAATGGTAAGACTGACTTGTCTTATACATATATATAATTATAAAACATTTAATTTTATATAGTATAAGGGTGTATTTTAAACTTTTAAAATTCTAGGGTTTGAAACTAAAGTACTCATAAAGGTTACTTTTGAAATCCCAAAACCTGAGGACAAGTTGTGAACTATTCAAAAACTTTTGGTTTCAATAACTTATGAGTTTAATGCATTTTTAATGGAAAAATTTTTCATGTTCCATAACTTGAGGACAAGTTATGGAAGACTTCAAAAATATTTAAAAGAGAGACTTTTCATTTTCCATAACTTGAGGACAAGTTATGGAGTTCATAAATAGCATTTAGATCATTATTTTAACTAACACAAAATCAAATAATTCATACATGATTTAATTAAAGTCATAAGAGCAAGATAATTCATATCAACAATCTTCAAGAAATTAGCCAAATCATATAAACCAATACAAATCTTGAAATTATGATAATTATCTTTTAATTGGACAAGCATGATCATTAATTACCATACGAAAAACAGATCCCATGGTTAAAAAATAGTTTGGGGTAATGATCCTAATCCAATTATGGCAAAAAAACTCGAAAATCTGCACACAGGAGCACCAACTCGGTGAGTGCATGAACTGGACTCGTCGAGTTAGTCAGTTTCTAAGTAGACTCGTCGAGTCACACAGTGCACTTAGTGAGTTCACCGGTCAGAAGGCAGAAATTTGATTTTTTCAACTTTGAAAACCAATAAGCATCAAGTATAATAGAGAACAATCCTAGGCTTTGTTACCACTAATGGGTTTTAGTATACTACAACATCCTATGTTGCACATACAAACCTGAATGCTTTGGATCTACGTTTTTTCTAATTATACATGAAATATTGTTTCCAAAGCATAAAGCCTACAACCAGCATACAATTGACATAATCAACATAAAAGTTAGTTATAGAATTACCTCTTTGTTGTAGCTTGTAGTTCTGGCCTTTAAGAACTTAGTACTCCAAGTGTGATGCCTCAAAAGGTTCACAACACACCCTTGAACAATTGGATGACTTGAGAGAGATTACTAGGCACACAAATCGGTTATGAACTCCAAAAACACTTGTTGTCACAATTTTGGCCATGGGAAAACATATATATATATATATATATATATATATATATATATATATATATATATATATATAGTGTAGGATTCCAAGAGTCATGGGTATACTCTAATCCATACACATCGGTTTATGATCCATGGTTCATGTGGGATAGCTCTTTATGGATTCTTACATAAACTTAGTCCAACATGGATAAATAGCCCAATCTATATGTTTCACTAATTACCATAATTAGTCCCCATTAATTTAATTAGTCTCTTTTGATTACTAAATTAATTCTTGATCAATACTAATTAAATCATATGATTTCATATTAATATATTAGAACTTATAATTTATTAATAAATCATAAGTAACCTCATACTCAAATATCCATCCTAAAATTGTCCTGGTGATATGCAACCCGAAATGGACCATGCTATTCTCGGTTCAAGTACATACCAATTATAGTTATGGTCTTTGACACCTAATCCAACAGATAGACCCAAACATCTCCGGAATCTAACCCCGGACAAACGTGATCACCTCCTCGTAGATGATCTCCTTGACGCCATCCTCTGTCAACGCTGGCCTATCCTGGCCGCCAACTCCTGCTCCTGACCCAGGTCCGGTCTCAAATCGCCTCGTAACCACCATACTGAAAATACACCCGGAGTATATCAGATAATACGCATAAACAACGAGGAACCTACTCCCAACTAAACCCTAGGGTTTTGAATTCCTTGCTACATGTATGGGTCATGTGCTTTCAGTAGTACGGGCACATTCTACCTTCCACTCCTACCCATATTTGTGTCAAGTATCATAACAATATACATATGCATGGCGAGCGCTTAATCCTCACTCTAGGAGGAAGGCTAAGTATATCGTAACTGGCCATCTGACCGTGCACAACTCACCCATGAAACTTCCACTAACCCTGCAGCACTAGTGTATGCTAGTCACACATAATGTTGGACCCTATAGACTTTCGAATACCTGATCCTACCCTAATCCCTTCATCAGAAAAGAACTAGAAATAAGGCCAAACCAAACATTCTCAGGATATAATATCTTAATTATGTAAAACTATGATGCATACACTAAGCAACTACAGTAATGATGCCAATTTCATATAAGGAAATCCTAGGCTATCAGGCATCATATAATCAAGCAATTTTATCATGCAGTTCCCGATGATCCCTAGCCTATCATTAGTATGATGTTCTAACATATCACAACATGAAATAATTGTATGGTATTTTTGTTGGATTAGATGTCTTAGCCCATAACTATAACCGATATGTACTTGACCCGATCGTAGCATGGTCCTTCTGGGTTTCTTTCACCGGAGCAATTTGATAGGATGGACTTTTTAAAAAGAGGTTGTTTGTGATTTATTAATATATTATATGAATAATATATTAATTGAGAAATCATATTAATTAATTAGTATTGATCAAGAATTAATTTGGAATTAATTTAGTGATCAAAAGAGACTGATTAAATTTACATGGACCGATTAAGTAAATCAGTAATACATATAGTTTGGGCTATTGATCTATGTTGATTAAGGATGAGCTAAACCTATATGATAGTCCATGAAGGTTTAACCCAAAGGGCCTAAGAAATATGAAGGGTCATGGTGAATTAGGGTTTTCATGGAAGAAACCCTAGGATTTCCACACTATAAAAGTAACCCCTTAACCCCCTAAAATCAGCTAGTGCATTCTAAAGGTGAACCGTAACCGATTTGGGGCTTTCTAGCATCTCTCTCATAAGCCTCCTCTTGCATTTGGTGTTTGTAAAACATTAGTGGCATCACATTTGAGGTGGTAAATCTTTAAAGACCAAGAACTACAAGCTACACTAAGAGGTATTCATCTAACTTGGTTTTATGTTGTATATCTCCAATTGCATGCTAGCTAGGGTGTATGCTTTGGAAAAATGAAATTGCATGTACAATTAGAGTGTTATAGTACTTAAAACCCAATATTGGTATCAGAGCCTAAGCTGTTTTCTATTATATTGATGTAATTGTGTTATTTTCAAAGATGAAAAAAATTACAATTCTAGATTTTGACTGCCGGACTCGACGAGTCCTATGAATGGACTCGATGAGTTGGAAGATTTGATGATGAACTCGATGAGCCCAAAGCTAGACTCGACGAGTTGGATCGTCAGATGGTAGTTTTTTTAGTTTTTGGCCAGAATTGGATTAGGATCATTACCACAAACTGTTTTGTATTATAAAATTGGTTTTTCCTGATATAGTAGTGATTATCCTTATCCAATTAAAAGACAATTATCAAATTTTAATATAATGATTTGATTATATGATAATTTGATTATTTGTATTGTTTGATATGAATTGTCTTGCTATATAAGTTAAATTAGGTCAAATTGGTAAATGTTAAATTATATGATAATTGTATTAGTTTAAAATTTTGATCTAAATGTTTCTTGAAGAGTTTCATAACTTTCCCTCAAGTTATGGAATATGAAAAGTCTCATTCATGAAACATTAACTCCATAAGTTATGGAACTCAAAAGTTTTTGAAGAGTTACAAAACTTGCCCTCAAGTTTTGAAACTTGAAAAGTCTCATTCACGATACTTTAATTCTAAACCTCATTCATGATGAACTTGACGAGTCCATAGCTAGACTCGATGAGTTGGATCGTCAGATGGTAGTTTTTCTTCAGTTTTTGGCCAAAATTGGATTAGAATCATTACCACAAACTGTTTTGTATCATAAAATTTGTTTTTCCAGATATGGTAGTGATTATCCTTATCCAATTAAAAGACAATTATCAAATTTTTAATACAATGATTTGATTATATGATAATTTGATTATTTTTATTGTTTGATATGAATTGTCTTGCTATATAAGTTAAATTAGGTCAAATTGGTAAATGTTAAATTATACGATAATTCTATTAGTTTAAAATTCGATCTAAATGTTTCTTGAAGAGTTTCATAACTTTCCCTCAAGTTATGGAATGTGAAAAGTGTCATTCATGAAACATTAACTCTATAAGTTATGGAACTCAAAAGGTTTTGAAGAGTTACAAAACAATCCCTTAAGTTTTGGAACATGAAAAGTCTCATTCATGATACTTTAATTCTAAACCCTAGATTTTAAAAGTTTAAAATTCAACCCTTATACTATTATAATATTAAAAGATTAATACTTATATATATGTATAAGACAAGACAGGCTTACCGTTAGTAGGCCTCATTCATGAAGCTGGTCTATAAGGGTGGTATAAGGAAATTGCCTATAAATTATTGATTGAATGGTTGTCCACTCTTACCCACTGCTCCCTTGACTAGTGGAGGGTCGTTCACCGAACGGGTAGGATAGGACATTAATCCTCATTAATAAGTATAATGATATTATAAAGTAACTAAACTTTTATAAATTCTCAATCTTAGTTACTTTAGGAAAAATGTGAAAATGGTGCTATTCAATGAAATTTCACTTTGCACCTGGCCAAGTCGTTAGTGGAGTGTGTGTGGTTAATCGGCACACTAATTTGGGAAAAACAAGGGTAGCAAAGGGTAGCTTGATGTTTATCATAGATCAATGGAGCATGTGTGGTTTACTGGCACATTGATTAAGTGATAAGTGACATCAAGAGTACCAAGCAATTTGCATGGTTATTCATTCCTTGTTTGTGATCCTCGATATACCAATCACAAACTTGAAGGGCATAATCGAGGTTTAAACATCCCATTGAAAAGTTCATTGAATCTCAAATATATAAGAATTTCAATTTATTTAAAACTTAATGTCATTTTCATTTTTTATGGTGGAAATTGGTAAATCAGCATTTACCTACCTTCAAATATTTCGCAATTGGATTACAACAGCCCTCTTCCGAATTATAGAATATTGTGTTGGGTCATAGCCATAATATTTCATTTGGGAGCTATATTAAGGATTCTTATATAATCTAAACTTTGTCCTTTTTTCCTTTTAGATGTATACCCCAAACAACGCTTTAGGCTCCAACCGTTCTGTCTCGTTGTCTCATGAAACTGGTTGGGAGAATTATCTTCGATTGGTAAAACTTCAACGATTGGATCCGAAAATTCGTATGACCCTTTTCTATGAGGACAAAGAATATGTCCTCGATAAAGAGCTAAAAGAGATTGATGAACAAACTGCTACTCCCAAGAAAATTGAGGAATGCATGGTTCCTGAGAGGAACGCGACAAAGGTGTCGTGCATCATGATTGCTACCATGACTGTTGAGCTTCAAAAGTCCTATGAGGACTTTTGGCCCTACGAGATGCACCAAGACTTGATGGAAAGGTACCATCAAATTGCTTGACAGGAAAGGTATGTAATTATTGCCTCCATGATTACAAAAAATGAAGTATGGAGAGTCCATCACGGCCTACTTGCAAAAGATGCAAAGGTTTGTGGACCGCTTGCTGAAGTCGAATGTCAACTTTGATGAAGAGTTGGCTATTGACATTATCCTACACTTTTTGCCTCCTTCTTATGATTAATTCAGAATGACTTATCATTTGAACAAGGAGGAAGTCACTCTGAGCAAGCTTCAAAGCCTACTAAGAACTGCTGAAAGTAATTTGAAAGGAAAGTCTGTTGTACCCACTCTTACTGCTGTTGCCCCTGTTTTGGCAATTGTAAATGGGAAAGGAAAGAAATGGAAGGCTACGTATAAGAGCCACAAGGGAAATACCCATGATGGATCCTCTTCTAGTGGGACCAAAAGTGGTTTTGCTAAACCCTCTTCCAATCCCAAGGAAGTAGAGTGCCTCTTTTGTCATGAAGAGGGCACTGGAAACAAAGTTTCCATAAATACTTGCACGGCATTAAGGATGGGAAGATAAATCCCACTTTCATAGGTATTTACACTATTCTATCTAATAACTCATCACATCCTAATTCTTGGGTCCTTGATACAGGATGTGGTTTTCACATTTGTTCTGATTTGTAGGGTCTAAAAAGAAGTAGGGATGTGGAGCACGAGAAGATGAACTTAATCATGGAGAATAAGAAAGTGTCGCCTGTCATCAAGATTGGATTTTATTCTTTATTGCTTAGTAGTGGGTTAAATTTAGAGTTGAATAATTGTTGCTACTCGTCTAATATGGGAAGAATCATTATTTCTTTTCATGGTTTGTGTAAACAAGGTTTTTGATTTTCATTTAACAATGAAATTGGTTCTATCAATGATTTTTATAAAGGTATCTTTTATTTTGAAGCATTGCCTTTTAATGGTGTATATGAAACTGTGATGGTTGTAAATAAATTAGGAAATAATGTGTTGCATATCAATCTGTCCAATGGTTTGGACAAAGCATGCTTATGGAATTGTCGTCTTGGACATGTCAACAAGAAGCGCATAGCCTTACTCCAAAAGGATGGAGTGTTGGAGTCATTTGACTGAAAGTTGGATGACATATGTGAATCTTGTTTGTTTGGAAAGATGACCAAGTCACCCTTCACTGGTTCTTACGCAAGGGGTGAGAGTTTGTTGGATCTTATACACAGCGATGTGTGTAGACCCTTCAGATCTGCCACAAGGGATGCTAACCACTTCTATGTGACATTTACTGATGATTATAGTAGATAAGGGTATATCTACTTAATCCAACATAATCCAGAAACCTTTCAAAAGTTCAAAGAGTTTAAGCAAGAAGTAGAGAACCAATTGGACAGGAAGGCAAAGATGCTCCGATCCGATCGAGGTGGTGAGTATCTTAGTATCGAGTTCCACGACTATCTTAAAGAATGTGGAATTATTTCACAATTGACGCCACCTAGGACACCACAGTTGAATGGTGTGGATGAGAGGCAAAATCAGACCTTGTTAGATATGGTTCTTTCCATGATGATTCAAGCTTCGTTACCTATCTCATTTTGGGGGTATGCCTTAGAGACTGCCGCCCATATCCTTAATCTAGTTCCAAATAAGAAGGTTGCCAACACACCTCACAAGATGTGGAAAGGGAAGGTTCACTCGTTAGCACACATCAAGGTTTGGGGTTGCGAGGATTTCGTAAGATGAGAGACTCACGAAAAGCTTGAACCTCGTAGTGAGCGATGTATTTTATTGGCTACCCACAAAAATCCTTTGGATATCTCTTCTATAGATCGAGTGACAATGTTGTCTTCGTTGTGAGGAGAGGGGTTTTCCGAGAGAGAGAGAGAGAGAGAGAGAGAGAGAGAGTGTGTGTAACGTCCCAAAAATACCGGTTAAAAATTTCATTTTTAATCTAGGTTAATACATAGAAACATCATTACAAAACATTCATAACAATAATCCATGTCTGAAAACCGGTAATATCATAGTAATAATTCAGAGTACATCCCAGAAATCCATAGTGCGGAAAACAAGAGTGTGTGTGTGTTATGCCGCTACCGTGCCGACTCCTTTCCCCTAGCTGAAGAGGTACCTGAAACAACAACTGAAAAACATAAGCACAAAGCTTAGTGAGTTCCCCATCATACCACATACCATACAAACACATAACGTACATACTGCCATGCTATTCTGGGGTGCCTGACTACCCGGTACGGCCATTCTGGGGTGCCGACTAGCCGTGCGGCCAAGCTATTCTGGGGTGCTGACTACCCGTCGGTCCTGACAACCGATCCTCGGGAACTATTTCACCCCCCCTTACTGCTACTCACACATATATCATAACATAACAAATTATCAGACATATCTGGGGTGTCTGCACTACCCTTCGGTCCTAACAACCGAACTCTACTTCTATCACTTATAACACATCATGCTAGAATATAACATATAGTGTAGTCGCAAACCTAGATGATATCACAAAGACATTCATCTAACGTACAACTCCTACTGGTGGGACGGCATTGTGGCCGTAGACCCACCGCTACTGGAAGGTAACTCACCTCAAAGTAGTTGCTGATCTGATCGGGAACTGACTGTCTACTGCTGTTGCTGCTGCTCCGGACGTCCTCCGGCTATAATTCCCACAAAATGATCAGTCAAACACTGCTAGATGTACTTAGGGTAAAATGACCCTTTTACCCTTGACCAAGTCGAAATCCAAGTCAAAGTCAACTTCCAGTTGACTGGACTCGCCGAGTCCGCGAGCAACTCGTCGAGTCCTTCCCTTACTAATCCGGTCCTACTCGCCAAGTCCCTCTCCCCACTCACTGAGTCACCCTTGACTCACCACTCGGGACTATGGGGCTGACTCGAGTCCCGACTCGCCGAGTCCGCGAGGAGTTCCTCGAGCGGATCCCCTACTCGCTTCCAATCCACACCAGAACACCCCATACGAGGGTTTGGGGTTTTGGGACTACGTTACACGGTTAATTCCGCGTGCCGGTACGAAGGGTTGAACCTTCAACGCTAAAACCTCTCTTGATATGTGAAAGTTCATATGACTCGCCGAGTTTGAAGAACAACTCGGCGAGCTCCAGGAAATCTTTATAGGACTCGTCGAGTTGTTCATCCAACTCGCCAAGTCTAGGACCATCTTCATAGAACTCGCCGAGTTCCCCTTTGGGACTCGCCGAGTCCCTCGACCCATTTCCCGAGTAGGCCAGATCTGAGACATGCAACGCTTCAAAACCACAGATCTATGGTCCTAGGGCATGTTTACCACATAAAGTTGCAAACTTTACATGCATGTATGGCCCTATGAGCTCAACATGCAATTCCGAGCTCTTTAAGAGGTCCTACACTCAATAGGGACCTCAATCACCTCAACCACAGAGACTTTATGCTAATAGGATGTCCAAAAGGTCCAAATCCGAAGTCCTTGCAGAACATTAACCATAAACACATAGAGATTTAGGTTCTTAGGGCATAAAACCACTTTATAGGGACATAAAGGGGATTTAATGAACTAAAGATCACGGTAGGAACTTTTCTACCTGAATAGAAGCCCTTCACAGAGTAGATTCCGGATCTTCTTCCCTTCTTGCACTCTTCAACCTTCTCCTTCTTCTCCCAAGCTCCAAACCACCTTCACAAAGCTAAAAATCACCCACAAGGACACAAAGGGGGCTAGGGTTTCGTTCTACAGATCTCTGGGAGTGCTAGGGGAAAAGGAGGTTGGGTTAGATAGTTTAAATAGGGTGCAAACACCTGGGTTAGGGTTTTACTCCAAACAGGGTCTACTCGCCGAGTCCCACGAGCCTACTCGCCGAGTAGACAGAGTAGATCCCGCGTCTAGTCCCGCTTCTACTCGGCGAGTTAGTCCTTCAACTCGCCGAGTCCAAGGTTAAAATGCCATATATAAGGAGAGTTAATAACCAAGAATACATACCAGGAACCAGGTGCTACAGAGAGAGAGAGAGAGAGAGAGAGAGAGAGAGAGAGAACTCATATGCCAAGAGGATAGTGGGAGGAAAATTGACCTTGAAGAGCTTCAAGAGTTAGGTGATGAAGGAACCTCAAGCACTAGTGCTCAACCCGAGAAGGAAACTCCTGTTGCACCATTTGACGAGTCCTTACCTCTGAGGCGTTCCAGTAGAGTTAGAATAGCACCTGAGTTTTATGGTTACCATATTACTGTTAAAGGTGATACGTTCATCAGTGATATTACACTGGTAAATTTGCATGAACCTAACAACTAAAAGGAAGCCATATCAGGCCCCAAGTCTGCAAAATGGAAAGTGGTGATGGACAGTGAGATTCAGTCCATGTACGACAATCAAGTTTGGAACTTGATTGACCGTAACACCATAAATCTTCAAACAAAATTTTCATTTTTAAAAAATCACATAATTCTCATAACATATTTCACAAAACCCCAGATCACAAAGTTTTCAAAAACACTTATTCAGAAAATGTTTCAAACACAATCCATGATCCTTAAAATGTAACTCTTCCTCGTCTGTACAATCAAGCCGGCGCCTTCCCATGATCCTGAGAAGTACCTGAAACACAGAACACATAACACGGTAAGCACAAATCTTAGTGAGTTCCTTAAAATACCATACACATCTTATTAGCCTCTCATGGCTATACACAAATAAGACCCTCCGGTCCTAACTCAGTAAGATCAGAATAAGAGACAACATAATTCACAAAGATATAATGCATGATACCACAATACTCAATATAAGCACATAATACCCTCTGGTCACACATAAATTTCCAATCTAGGTAAGTATAGTGAGAAGACTCACCTCGTAAGAAATCGGATAACGTCGAACTCAAATCACCAGTCTAGCCTCTGACTAACACATATAAAAATTATCTCTAATTAATAACAGCTCTCAAAGAAGCTAGATTAAACGCTTCTACAAACTCACAGAAGGATAAAAGGCCAATTTACCCTTCCATGGCCTTAATAGTCCACAACTTGACCAAACCCTAAAAGTCAATTAAAAGTCAACGGTAGCACGTACGCTGCGCGTACAAGCCCTCTATGTTGGGCGTACTCCTTCTCTATGCATGTATCGAGGATTCTCGACCCTATGTTGCGCGAACTGGTCTTTGTGGCGCGAGAAGTGTTAGTATGCTAGAGGTATTTGTGATTCTTGCATGTGTCGTTACGATAAGTTCCGGATCAAGGTCCGATATCGGGGCAAGCCCGAAGTACGTATATATGGTAGTATGTTCCGGACTAGGGTCTGATACCGGGGAAATCCCGAGGAAGATTTATATGTGCATATTAGATTATAATTGTTTTCTTTGTGATACTTGTGTGTGTGTGGTAGGGAGGTGAGTGTGGGCGAGGTCCCGTATCTCATCACTAGCTGAGTATGGATGGGGTTCCGTATCTCAATATTAGCAGAGTCGGGGCGTTGCCCATGATAGGAGAGAAGTGAGTTTGGACGGGGTCCCTTAGACAGGCGTGGCCTAAGAGAGACGTATATGTATACTGAGCAGGGCTCGATGCCAGGCGAGGCCTGATGTTGAGCAAGGCCCGATGCCGGAGCCATTCTGATATCGGGCAAGTCCTGATGCAGCAGGCGGGGGCCTATTACGTGATTATGTGTATGGTATGTAGCAGATTGGGGAATTCACTAAGCTTCGTGCTTACGGTTTTTAGTTTTGGTTTCAGGTACTTCCGGTAGCGGAGGGAATAGCTCGGGATAACTGCATCGCACACCAAGAAGTTTAGCCTGGGATGTTTTAGTCTGATCAAAGAAGCATGTTTTGAATTAATACTCTATTTTGAGAAAACAACTTATTTTTATGAAAGAAATGATTTGATAATTATGGTTTGTTTAATGATTTAAAAATGAAATTTTTGGATCGTATTTTTGGGATGTTTCAGCCTTTTTGGAATGTTGTGCATTCCATGGTTGCAGTAGGTGATGAGGCTTTTGAGGATATCTTGAGTGATTAGACTGTGGATTGAAGTTGTGGTTGAATGGTGGTTTTGTGAATTGCTGATTCTTACGAAATGATGGTGGTGGTAGCTTGTTGAATTGTTGGCTAATAAAGCTATGGAATTTTGGAATTCTTCTTCGCCATCCATTTCAGCTTTAGCTTCATATGAAAGTGGATAAGGTGGTTCAGTAGGGCATGAGAATATTTGAGTTTTGACTTGTGGAGTTTGAGCTATCAGGACAAGTGGACCACCGAGATCAGCACAATCTTTGAGCACGGTTGATTCTTGTGCTTAAAGTTCTCCGTGCAGTTTGAATAAAGACAAAGTATGAATCTTTCTATCTCCTTGTATAATCATCTTTTCAGTGGACCAATGTCTTCCCAAACCATTGAGAAACTGTAGATTTGTTTCATGGTTTCTTCGAATTGTACCAGCATTTGATAGTTTCGTGATGATGAGGTTTAACCGTTTGAACGAATCATCAAGACTTTCATCGAGAAGAGCTTTAAAGTTGTTAAACTCATTGAGAGCAGTAGTGAGTTTCTTATCTTAATCTTGTTCAGACCCTTGATAAAGATTTTTAAGCACATCCCAAATCTCTTTAGCAGATTTGTAGTTGATGATGAGGTCAAGGTTGTTTGGAGCTACACTACAAGATATTTCATAGAAGGCTATAGCATCATTTTCCATTTTGTTAGGATCATCTTTGGTTGGTCGATTCATTGCGGCTGGACCTCCACCTAGTCTTGTTTGAGTACCATCTTCTTGAACAGGAGTAAGAACAGTAACATGTGGTCCTTCTTCCACGGATCTCTACACATCTCTTCCAAGCCTCTTGAGATACCTTTCCATTCTTTGTGACTAGTGGTGGTATTCATTTGCTACAAGTATTGGTGCTCTGTTAGAGCCTCCAACACTATTGGAAACATTCAATGATAAAGCTTGTGACATGTCTCCTTTGTTTTTTTTTGTGTTTTTTATTTGAAGAATGAGCTTTAGTGGTATAGAAGGCTTTTCAAAATCAGAGTTTTGTTTAAAAAGCAACCACTTTGACTCTGATACGAATTGTTGAGAGAAAAACTTTGGGAAACACTTGAACAAATGTTAGTACAAGATATAGTTGCAGAATAAGTTAATCTAAATGGATCATATTAGATCAACACTAATAAGTTATAATTGTTAGATAGTTAGTTGTAGAAAAGTAAATTGTGGAAATGTAAATGAAATATAAATAGCAACAAGTTATATCAAGTATACATCCAACTTATTCATAACACGGTTTGCAATCAAACATGAGTTAGTAAGTGAGATCAGATTAAGATGAAGAGGATCTTGGAGTTTGTAATGACCGAAAAATTCCAACCAATTTAAATTTTTCAAAAAACAACCTGATTCAATTAAAGTTATTACAAAAAGGTTTTCAATACAATTTATTTAAAGTATTCCCAGAATCACTTCACGACAAAAACATGAGGAGCGGTATGATCACGCCATCGCCTTGCCACGGTCTCCTGAAGAACCTGAAAAACATTAAACCACAACTGTAAGCCCGAAAGCTTAGTGAGATATCCCCAAAATACCAACCACATATACCATACACGCATAACATGTCATAACATATCCGATCACAGAACAGCCATGGACTTCGGGTCTACTGTGTGACTGGTCCGCCGCACCGGCCAACAGTCCACCTGGTCCACCTTCCGAGTCTAGCCATATACCTCGAGTCTGCAGTGTGATTGGTCCGCCCGCACCGGGCCTTCAATCTACCTGGTCCACTCTCCGAATCTAGCCACATACATCGGGTCTGCAGTGTGATTGGTCCGCCCGCACTGGGCCTTCAATCCACCCGGTCCACTCTCTGAGTCTATAGTATAATTGGTCCACCTGCACCGGGCCTTCAGTCGGCCTGGTCCACTCTCCGAGCCTCGGCACGTCTGGTCCGCCCTCTTGGGGCCTACAGCTTATCCGGACCGCTCACTGGGCCTTCGGGACAACCGGTCCACCCTGGGTATCTTGGCCTACAGCACAAAGCAGGACCCGCCTCAACCAAACTCCAGTCCAAACAACCATGTGCACATAAACATACAATCATATAACAATTCACAGTCAGCAAACCGATCAACAGATCACATAACATATCATCATCCTAACCAGGATACCGACCTAACCGGTCACTAGCATATCATCACCCTACATCTCAGGATACCGATCTCAATCAGGTCTCTAACATAAACCATCCTAGCTACCAGGATGCAACATATCAAAGAAATAACATACAACAAATACCCAGATCTCAATCCGATAAAGGGACGGCCTTGGTGCCTTAGACCCTGTTGATATAGTGAGGATAACTCACCTCGAAACTGCCCACTGAACAGATAACCCAAGCTGCTCCGATCACTGATGCGGTCTCCACCACTGGACAACTACCAAGGCACTGAACTCAAAAGAATATTCAACAATTACCAAAATTCCCCTGGAAATCAACTGGTCAACCCTTGGTCAAAGATAGGGTCAAAGTCAATCCCTGACTGACTCTACTCGCCGAGTCAACCCGATGACTCGCCGAGTCCCCATGCTCAGCATTTCCTTCAATCTGCGACCCAACTCGCCGAGTCACCCTGAGACTCGCCGAGTTCAACAACTCTGAGTCCACTCGCACACAACTCACCGAGTCACCCCTTGACTCACCGATTCACGGCTCAAGTAGAAAAGATTGGGACTCTTCGACAAGACTCGCCGAGTCCAAGAACAGACTCGTCGAGTCTAAGGCTATCTTCAACCTACTCGCCGAGTTGTTCTTCCAACTCTCCGAGTTCCATGCCATCTTCATCCAACTCGCCGAGTTGTTCTTCCAACTCGTCGAGTCCCAGCCTATCTTCAAGCAACTCGCCGTGTCCACCCATGGGACTCGCCGAGTACCACCGGGTCTGAATCCATAGAGAGGCTTTCCAAGCCATGCAGATGATCCAAACCATAGATCTATCCTTCCTAAGGCCATCCATCACGTAAAGTAGCAAACTTTATGTGAATCCAAGGAGATCTAGGCACTTTACACTCTAGGGCTAGGGTTTGGGACAAAATAGCTCCTTCAAACACTCATCAACAGGGACTTTATGACATATAGGACCATCACAAGCTTAGATCTGAAGTAGCATCCTCAGATCCAAGCTTCTATCTCACTTTAGATGCCATACCAACCACCACACATGAACCCATGAAGAAAGTAGCTTAAGGAAATGGTTCCTTACCCTTGGAATGAGCCCAACCAACTGTAGATTGTTGTTTCCCCCAAGCTTCCTGATACAAGCCTCAAATCTTCAAGCTTAAAGCACCAAATATCCTTCTCCAAGCTCTAATTCACTCAACAATGGGGTTTCCTCACGAAATTAGGGCTTCTGGAACTCAAGGGATGATAAGGAGGCTGGGGAGGAGACATAATGTTCTTTATATAGGGCTCAACCTCTGGATTTAGGGTTTTCTCCACTCAGCACCAACTCACCGAGTCCACCCATGCTACTCGCCGAGTTGGTCACTTAACACGCGACTAGAGTCGCGACCCTACTCGCTGAGTCCCTCCCATGGACTGGCCGAGTTCCCCTTCCCAATTTACTCTTTTAGCCCTTCAACTTTACTCTTGATATTCCGAGATGTTACAGAGTTAAGACAAAGATAAGAGATAATGATCTTTGTATGAGATTTCAACAATTCATAAGAAGAGATAAGAAATGATAAGAAGTGGTAAGTTTTCCTTGAATAAGAGGACTTTCTTTATAGAGCCTCAAAAAGTTACATAGAGAATATAAAATACTAAACTACTGACTTATCGTGACCATGGAAGGTTCACTGGATAATACAATGCTAATAAAACAAGTCAGATGATGTAACTATAAACTCCATTATGGATGAGTTGATTATGGTTGACATCTCCAGGTTGCGGTTGTGGTAGTCAAACAGATTGTGGTAGGAAGAACACATTGTGGTTGGAAATACGGTTGCGGATCATCAAATTTAAGAGGGTCACTTTATGTATAAACATGTATATTGTACTAATATTGAAATTCAACCTTCAAGATATTTTCATTAATCAATGAGTTTGATTTTTTCTTTTGCTTTTGGTTAACTAAGGATTATACTAAAATGGGGGAGGAATGCCAGTGATTTTAGTGTAGTTAGTATTGCTAGTGAGACATGTTGAGATAGGTTTGCTTTCTGAGATTCAAGGTGTGGGGTGCACACTCAGAAATTCTAATGTAAGCTTAGGTGTGCAGGGGTCCGAGGGCAATGCCCCTTGGGAACGGGGTTCCAAGCAACATCACACATGTGAGGTCTAGGGGCAGCGCTGTCACACCCCCAAACCAGAACGACGGAAACGTTCGAGGGAGGAGGACGTCATGTTCAGTATCACAACAAATGTAAAATAGTAAAACAAGCAACAACATCTATTGCGTTAATATTAAAGTGGTTACATTTTATTCAAATTACACATGATAGACTACAAAAATAAATAACAAAACAAAGACTTAACGCTATTATGCTCCATCTTCACAGAATCTGCGCATGTACCTGTCTACTGTTTATCGTGAGAATACAAGCGATTTTGAAAGTGTATCAACATTTAAGTTGGTGAGTTCATAAGCATTTTTGTGTTAAAAATGGTACATTCTTTTTTCTTTGAAAGTGTTATGGTGTTTCTCCAGAAAATCCTATAGTTTCTTATTAGTTGAATGGAATGTAGTCTTAGAACCTTAAGACAAAAATTGTATAAATTCTTTTACTTAAAGAATGAAGCTTGGAATAGATAACCTTATTTATTTCCCGAAAATGAATTTGTAAATCGCTCACTAGTAAAATGATGATGTTTGTCCCAGAAAATCGTATATTTTCCATGAGTTTAGTTGTAGTCTAATATGAATCGAGACCTAAAAGTGTAAGTAAATATGTCATACTTAGCTTGAACAAATTATAATTTTATTATCAAATAAAACTAGTTGAACATGTGCTCACTCTAGATTCTGAACATGTTAATAATACCTTATTAGGATTACTTTATATAAACGAGTTATATAAAAAAATAACCATAAAGATTCTTGTCCTTAAGTTCATTTTAGAAGCATATTACTACGTGCATGAGTCATTCTCTCAGCGTGCGAGTTCTTATAACCATACTAGACGTCAATACCGATGTTGACATTTGTCACCCCGAAGACTGTAGCTAACAGTCAGGGTGCGGAATCGTCAGTCCCGTATAGATCTATACATAAGTATCACGCTCTCCCTCCTAGAGACTCTAGTTATAAGTAGGGAATTTCGTTGGGTACTACGCAAAGCCATTGTCTCACAAATTGTAATGCAAACAACGAGTTCATGAATAATACGGTGAAAAACCTTTTAGTAAATAAAAATACAGGTCTTTATTTATATCTGTTTACGATTAAAGCATGGATTGACTCATAAATTATACTTCATATAATTTTATATGTTCTATCTAATTAGTATTATTTCTCGTGGGTGAACACCTTTGTTCAGCGTGATACAAAGGTAACGATACCGAATTAATGAAGTAACCTTTTAAGTTCATATAGGTATAATATATATATATATATATATATATATATATATATATATATATATATATATATATATATATATGTATAAGAAATGATCTTCAGACAAATAACACCACCTTAATCCCACATCGAAACAAGAAAAAGGAATTAAGGTAATAGTCCTTAGCCCTTCAAATCTTATTTATATATTTACTCGTATATAAACATGATTTGGCAATTATAAGATTAAAAGGGTTAATTATAACATTAAAGAGTTTAACTATTTGACTAATGTAGCACCTGGTTCTTGGTATGTATTTCTTTTATTTTTATCTAAGTATTTTGCATTTTTGGCCTTGGACTCGGCGAGTTGTAGGACCAACTCGCCGAGTACAAGCGGGACGGGACGCGGGATTTATGTGAGGGACTCGGCGAGTCGGGTCCCAGACTCGACGAGTAGACCATATCTAGACAAAAACCCTAATCCGAGGGTTTGCACCCTATTTAAACAATGTTATGTCAGCCACAGCGTCTCTTATTCTCCGAGAACACATCTCATTGAAAACCTAGCCATTATTCAAGCAATCTAAGCGTTGTTGGTGGATTTTGGTGCTTGTGGTCTTAAGAAGGAAGGAGCAAATCTTGAGGAAGCGAGTGAAGACCAAGGGAACCCGAGTTTGTGCACCTTCTACGGTTCATTGAAGGTAAAAAGTTGTAACCTTGCTCTTTCATTTGTTACATCTCTTTTTGGGGAGATTTAGGGCTTTTATAAGCCATTTTGATGACCAACCATGATTACAAACATGGTTGGGGGTTGGGGCTTCTGAATCGAGTCATTAAGGGAGTCACAAGGCTTTTGGGGGCTGTTTTTGCACCCATGAAGGGTCCCATGCATCATAAGAGCTTATTTTATGTCTTTTTGAGCTCAAAGTCCCATGCATGCACGTAAAGTTTGTAACATTACGTGCTAGAACGATTGTACGAGCTTGGATCTATCTTTTGATAAAAGGTTGTACAACAGAAATCAAGGATTTAGAGTGTGGACGTTACCGACTTGACGAGTCCGTTCCTGGGGCTCGACGAGTCCAAGGCTATGAGTCCCGTATTTGTTGAGGGTCAAAAGAACTCAGTTGGGTGTTAGAAGTGTTGTAGCAGGACAGAAAGAGTGACCCAACGCATTGGACTTAGTTTTAGACCTGGAGTTCATGGGACTCGACGAGTGCTAGAACAGAGTCGGCGAGTCCAATGCAATCTCCTTAAGATTGAAGATGAACTCGACGAAGTTGTTCATACAACTCGGCGAGTCGAGGTCAGACTTGTTCTTCAGATGAAGGTGAACTCGACGAGTTGTTCATACAAATCGGCGAGTCGGATGAAGGATCTATGATGTTCTTATAGAAGAGGAACTCATCGAGTCACCGCCAAACTCGACGAGTCGAGTCATGGATGAAGGAGTGTAAAGGGTTAGGGACTCGACGAGTTGACGGCCCAACTCGGTGAGTCGGGTCAACTTGAAGTTGACTTTGACTTGGATTGGATTGGGGGTAAAATAGTCATTTTACCCTAAGAGTAGATGTCAGTTTCTGACTATGCATTTTGTGGGATTGTAGCCGAAGGATTTCGAGAGCTGCAATAGACAGAGACTAACCACACGAATTATCAGCAACTACTTGTTCGAGGTGAGTTACTTTCCAGTAGCGGTGGTCTACGGCCACAATGCCAGCCCACTAGTAGGAGTTGTATGTTAGATGATTGTCTTTTTGATATCATCTAGGCTTGCTACTACCTTATATGTTTTATATGCTGGCATGATATGTTATATGTGATAGTGGTAGTAGGAGGGGGACAGTTCCCAAGTTCGGTTGTTAGGACCGAAGGGCAGTTCGGACACTCCAGATATGTCTAATAGAATGTTATGTTGTGATATATGTGATAGTAGCAGTAGGGGGTGGAATAGTCCCCAAGGGTCGGTTGTTAAGACCGACGGGTAGGTCAGCACTCCATAATGGCTTGCCACGGGTAGGACGGCACCTTAGAATGGACGCACGGGTAGGTCGGCACCCCAGAATAGCCGTACGGGCAGGTCGGCGCCCCAAAATGGCCGTATCGGGCAGGTTGGGCACCCTAGAATTGCCCGGCCGTATATATGCTATGTGATTGTATGATATGTGGTACGATGGGGGAACTCACTAAGCTTCGTGCTTACAGTTTGCAGTTTTGGTTTCAGGTACCTCTTCAACGAAGGGGAAGGATTCGGCGCGGTGTCACACACACATGTTGGTTTTCCGCACTAGAGTTTCTTGGGATTGTACTCTGACATTATTCTTGTTTTTGTGAATGGCTTTCAGACACGAGTTGTGGCTTTTATGAAAAGTTATGATTTGATGGTGTTTTCTTATGAATGTTTTTACAAGTCAATTAATTAGAAACGAAATTTTTGGACTTTAAATTTGGGTTGTTACAAGTTGGTATCAGAGCCCTGGTTTGAGGGATTCGGACACACCATTAGGGGTGTCCGGACTCAAACCAAGGGATTAAAAGATTTTTACAAAGAAAATGATTTTCTAAAAGCTAAGTTAAAGAGTTTTAAGAAATATCAAGATGTGTGATGTACGCGACCGACCGAGCTCAAGTAAGTTTTCCCCAAAGTACCCATACAATGTTTATATTATGTTTATCAATTTTAGTAGAATAACATGCTAGAATAGGACTAAGGATCTAGGAATGATGCCTTATGTGCCTGCTTTATGTGCTTCAGCTTATGAGGATTGCATGCTAGTATTGAGTAGACAGTAATAGGATAGCCTGTTCAGGTTATGCCTGGTAGTATGAGCTCATCATTGTATGCTAGTACAGTTTCTCACTATGAGAACAGATTTGCTTAAGTAGTTTTCCTGCGTCTGAATGCTTGCTTTGTGCTTTGTGGGACTCTGAATGATGCGAGTTAAACATTAGGCGAATACGTCATGCCACACGTGATCAGGATTGAATAATCTCAAAGTGTTCGCTTTGGCCCTATCGTGCAGCTCTTGTATGAGTCTAACCGTTGTGGGGACGATTCTTTTACTCAAGGGATTATCCAAGCCTCATTTCATGTGATGGTATTCAGGTAATGGCTAATTAGCATTACTAGGAGGACTTCAGCACCTGAGGACCGGTATGGGTGGAGTCAAAGATTTTCCCTAGGGTAAGCCAAGGATGAGAATAACAGAGATCAGCAGGGGAAAAAGGGACTTAGTGGAGTCAAGGCAATCCTTGAGGAAGGTACGGATAGATGCGGAAGGTAGTATGGGCCCGTACTTCTGAAAGCAGAGGATCCGTAACCGAATTGAGGAAAGCTGAGGCAAGACCGGGGAACTTGTAGTGGATGTGATCCCTCTTGATCTATCAGCATCACTAATGGTTGTCTCTATTTATTGTAGAATGGTGGTACTACGGCAGAGGCTAGTAGTTGGTAGCTCAGGAGAGGGATCGGGTTCGGGTTCAGGCTCCGAACCAGTGGATGAGAGGCTACGCGAGTTCATCGCGTCTAAGAGCACCATAGGCATCCTTGATGCGAGTCCGGTCATATTTGGGTCGATCAAGGAAGGGATTGTTGAGCTGATGGAGGATCGCCTTAGGGCGT
Source organism: Lactuca serriola (assembly GCF_051521515.1). Lineage (NCBI taxonomy): Eukaryota > Viridiplantae > Streptophyta > Magnoliopsida > Asterales > Asteraceae > Lactuca > Lactuca serriola. The sequence goes on along the minus strand of NC_136413.1, from coordinate 22,160,716 downwards.
TCAGGAGTGACATGGCGACCAGCCAGTCAGGGTCCCGCACACTATCCTTTAAGGACTTCAGGGGCAGTGGTGCACCAGATTTCCATGGGGCAAAGGAGCCCATCGCTGCCATACGATGGATTGCGGACATTTAGTTTGTGCAGCTAACGAGCTTCTGCCCCGAGGGGTCGAAGGTGAGATATGCAGCAGGGTGTTTGAGAGACAGAGCTAGAGACTGGTGGGAGTCTGTTGGTGACTCATTGGGAGCCTCGGCTATGGAGGCTATGACCTGGTCAGACTTTGTGACCAGATTCAGGTTGTAGTTTGCGCCAGCTGTAGAGCTTCAGCAGCTGGCCAGGGAGTTTCTGGACATGAGGCAGACTACGGAGACTATGGCGGAGATCACTACCAAGTTCCGGGAGAGGGCATTGCTGGTGCCCCAATATGCAGGAGATGAGGATATGAGGAGGACCCGCTACCATGACATGCTGCGAGCCGACATTCGGGAGCATGTTAGTTTTTCAGCTTGCCCTACCCTGGATTTCATGATTGCCAGGGCAAGGGAGAGGGAGATCGATCTGGAGCATGTCCAGAAAAGGAAGATAGAGGAGGGACAAACGATTGGGGCTTCGGGGAAGAAGCCCAAGGGATCAGACGGTAGGCCGAAAGGCCAGTCAGGATAGGGCCGCTACAGGAAATTCGGCAGGCCACATGAGGGGGCGGGTAGATTGGGATCGTCGGGCTGCTACAAGTAAGGTAAACGGGGCACTTCAGCAGGGATTGTACAGCCCCTGTACCAGTTATTCAGACATCTGAGTTGTTGTGTTTCCACTGCATCCAAAGGGGCCACAAGAAGGCCAACTGCCCTCAGTTGACAACATCAACGCCAGTGAAGGAGCCAACTCCAGCGAGCTTGCGGATTACTAATGGCCGGCATGGCAAGGTGGAGGCTCTAATGGTGAGGAGTTGGGCATTCCAATTGACTGCCGAGGAGGCACGCGCTGCACCCGATGTGATGACGAGTATGACTTCTTATTTATGCTTTTATGATACACTGCTGTGATTTTGATATGTTATGTATGTGCTCTACTTAGGATCGTTCCATGTGAACGGTATCCCAGTTCAGGTATTGTTTGATTCGGGTGCTACCCGATAATTTGTCTCTCTTGCGCTTAGCAAGAAGTTCCCTGAGTCTTTGGGCATGTTGGATTGCCCTCTAGAGGTCAAGATTGCGGAAGACCGGTCAGTGCCAGCATCGTAGGTTTCCCGAGATTGTGTTTTGTGATTATTCGAGGAGCGTTACGTGCTAGACTTGGTTCCCATATCTTTGCGAGGGAACAAGGTGATTATAGGTATGGATTGGTTGAGCCGCAATGGGGCAGTGATAGATTGCGCACAGCAGTTGGTGCGAGTCAGGACCCCTGGAGGGGGAGAGATGGTGATTCAGGACGAGAGACCACAGCGATGGCCAACCTTATGTTCGGCAGCGAGGTCAAGGTGTTACGTTCAGCATGGATGCAGAGGATATGTCGCTTATGTCATGGACACCCGGGAGGCGGGTAAGCGATAATGGGCGATGTGCCTGTGGTGTGAGAGTTTACGGACGTATACCCCGAGGAGTTGCCTGGGATACCTCCGGAGAGGCAGGTGGAGTTCAGGATCGGCCTAGTCCCTGGTACAGCTCCGATAGCCAAGGCACCGTATTGGTTGGCTCCTCCTGAGATGCAATAGTTGTCTACACAGCTGTAGGATCTGTTAGACAAGGGATTCATTAGACCGAGTAGTTCTCCCTGGGGAGCCCCGATTCTGTTTGTGAAGAAGAAGGACGGGTCGCATCGGACATGTATAGATTATCGGGAGCCGAACAAGGTAACGATGAAGAACTGTTACCCACTCCCGAGGATTGATGACCTCTTTTACCATCTGCAGGGAGCCTCTTGGTTCTCCAAGATCTATCTACGTTCAGGATATCATCAGATGAGGGTCAGAGAGGAGGATGTACAGAAGACTGCGTTACGGACGCGCTATGGCCATTACGAATTTCTGGTGATGCCCTTCGGGCTCACCAATGCTCCTACTGCGTTCATGGACCTCATGAATCGTGTGTGTAGACCGATGTTAGACCGTTCGGTGATAATGTTTATTGATGATATCTTGGTTTATTCCAAGACGCAGGAGGAGCACGAGGAGCACCTGCAGGAGGTGCCGGAGACTTTGAGGAGGGAGAACTTGTATGCTAAGTTCTCCAAGTGTGAGTTTTGGTTACGCGAGGTGCAGTTCCTCGGGTACCTCATCAACCAGAACGGGATTTCGGTGGAACCGGCCAAGGTGGAGGCCGTGATGAGATGGGAGGTTCCAAAGTCTCCATCTGAGATTCGGAGTTTCCTAGGATTAGTCGGCTACTATCGGAGATTCATCCAGGAATTCTCCAAGATAGTCGTACCCCTGAACAGGCTAACAAGGATGGTCTTGGCCTTTCGTTGGGGGCCTGTGCAGCAGGCCGCATTCAAGACCCCGAGACAGAGATTGTGTGAGGTGTCAATCTTAGCCCTGTCGGACGGCATGGAGGATTTTGTAGTGTACTGCGATGCCTCCATCTAGGGTTTAGGCGCAGTACTGGTGTAGAGAGGGCATGTCATCGCCTACGCGTCAAGGCAGTTGAAGCCTCACGAGACGAATTACCCAACTCATGATTTGGAGCTCGGGGCTGTTGTATTCTTCCTCAAGATTTGGCGTCATTATCTCTATGGGGTTCGGTGTACCATCTACACGGACCATAAGAGTTTGAGGTACCTCATGGATCATCCGAATCTAAACATGAGGCAGCATCGGTGGTTGGACGTGGTGAAGGATTACGATTTCGAAATCCTTTACCATCCGGGAAAGGCCAATGTGGTGGCCGAAGCACTTAGCCGCAAGGCAGCGCCGATTAGGGATATATGTATGAGGATGACAGTGGTGACCCCGCTGTTGGAGCGGATTCGGGAGGCCTAGCAAGAGGCTATAAAGGAGGAACATCGGAAGGTGAGCAGACCATCCAGACTCTGTAGGATATGCTATGAGCATGCGTGTTGGATTTCGGAGGTAGTTAGGATACCTACCTCCCATTTGCAGAGTTCTCCTGCAACAATACTTATCATGCGAGCATTGTCCGCCCTCTCTTCGAGATGTTGTATGGGAGGAGGTGCAGGACCCTGATATGTTGGGGAGAGGTTGGCTAGAGGGTAATAGGGAGAACTGAAGTAGTGCTCAAGACGACAGAGAGGAAGAGCAGGTCTGAAGCAGGCTTCAGACTGCTCAGAGTCGGCAGAAAAGTTATGCCGATAAGCGCCGACCAGACCCGGAATTCCAGGTCGGGGATATGGTTCTCCTGAAGGTGTCGGCATGGAAAGGCATTATCCGATTCAGGAAACGGGTCAAGTTGGGCCCCAGTACATTGGACCGTTCAGGGTTATAGCCCGGGTGGGCAAGGTGGCGTATAGGCTGGATCTGCCAGCCAAACTCAGTCAGATACACAACACCTTCCATGTTTCTCAGCTGCGAAAGTGCCTGGCGGACGACTCAACAGTGGTACCCTTGGAGGACATTCAGGTTGATGGCAGCCTGAATTACATCGAGCCACCTGTGTCGATCCTCGATCGAAAGTCGAAGGATCTGAGGAACAAGAGAGTGGAACTCGTGAAGGTGCAATGGCATCACCGGAAGGGCTCAGAATGGACTTGGGAGCCGGTGAACGAGATGATGGAACATTACCCAGAGTTGTTTCAGGAGCGAGCAGCAGACTTCGTGGACGAAATCTAAAATAAGTGGGGGAGATTTGTAGCACCTGTTTCTTGGTACATATTTCTTTTATTTTTATTTAAGTATTTTGCATTTTTGGCTTTCGACTCGGTGAGTTGAAGGACCAACTCGCTAAGTAGAAGTGGGACGGGACGTGGGATTTAAGTGATGGACTCATTGAGTCGGGTCCCAGACTCGACGAGTAGACCCTGTCGGGACAAAAATCCTAATCCGAGGGTTTTCACCGTATTTAAACAATGTTATGTCGGCCACAACGTCTCTTATGCTCCCAGAACACCTCTCATTGAAACTCTATACGTTATTCAAGCAATCTAAGCCTTCTTGGTGGATTTTGGTGCTTGTAGTCTTAAGAAGGAAGGAGAAAATCTTGAGGAAGCGAGTGAAGACCAACGAAACCCGAGTTTGTGCACCTTCTACAGTTCATTGAAGGTAAAAAGTTGTAACCTTGCTCTTTCATTTATTACATCCCTTTTTGGGGAGATTTAGAGCTTTTATAAGCCATTTTGGTGACCAAGCATGATTGCAAACATGGTTGGGGGTTGGGGCTTCTGAATCAAGTCATTAAGGGAGTCATAAGGCTGTTGAGGGCTGCTTTTGCACCCATGAAGGGTCCCATGCATCATAAAAGCTTATTTTATGTCTTTTTTAGCTCAAAGTCCCATGCATGCACGTAAAGTTTGTAACTTTATGTGCTAGAACAATTGTAGGAGCCTGGATCTATCTTTTGATCAAAGGTTGTACATCAGAAATCAAGGATTTAGAGTGTGGATGTTACTGACTCGGCGAGTCCATTCCTGGGACTCGACGAGTCCAAGGCTTTGAGTCCGTATTTGTTGAGGGTCAAAAGAACTCAGTTGGGTGTTAGAAGGGTTGTAGCAGGACATAAAGAGTGACCCAACGCATTGGACTTAATTTTAGACCTGGAGTTCATGGGACTCGACCACTGATAGAACAGACTCAGCGAGTCCAAGGCAATCTCCTTAAGGTTGAAGATGAACTCGACGAGTAGTTCATACAACTCGGTGAGTCGAGGTCAAACTTGTTCTTCAGATGAAGGTGAACTCGACGAGTTGTTCATACAACTTGACGAGTCAAATGAAGGATCATTCAATGTTCTTATAAAAGAGGAACTCATCGAGTCACCTCCAAACTCAACGAGTCGAGTCATGGATGAGGGCGTGTAAAGGGTTAGGGATTTGACGAGTTGACGGCCCAACTCGGCAAGTTGGGTCAACATGAAGTTGACTTTCACTTGGACTGGATTGGGGGTGAAATAGTCATTTTACCCTAAGAGTAGATGTCAGTTTCTGACTAAGCATTTTGTGGGGATTGTAGCTGGAGGATTTTCGGAGCAGCAGCAGACAGAGACTTCCCACACGAATTATCAGCAGCTACTTGTTCGAGGTGAGTTACTTTCCAGTAGCGGTGGGTCTACGGCCACAATGCCAGCCCACTAGTAGGAGTTGTATGTTAGATGATTGTATTTGTGATATCATCTAGGCTTGTTACTACCTTATATGGTTTATATGCTGGCATGATATGTTATATGTGATAGTGGTAGTAGGAGGGGGACAGTTCCCAAGTTCGGTTGTTAGGACCGAAGGGCAGTTCGGACACTCCAGATATGTCTAATAGAATGTTATGTTGTGATATATGTGATAGTAGCAGTAGGGGGTGGAATAGTCCCCGAGGGTCGGTTGTTAGGACCGACGGGTAGGTCAGCACCCCAGAATAGCTTTCCACGGGTAGGACGGCACCCCAGAATAGCCGCACGGGTAGGTCGGCACCCCATAATGGCCGTACGGGCAGGTGGGCGCCCCTAAATAGCCGTACCGGGCAGGTCAGGCACCCCAGAATTGCCTGGCGATATATATATATATATATATGCTATGTGATTGTATGGTATGTGGTACGATGGAAGAACTCACTAAGCTTCGTGCTAACAGTTTGCAGCTTTGGTTTCAGGTACTTCTTCAGCGAAGGGGAAGGAGCCGGTGCGATAGCGGCACATCACACACACATGCATGTTTACCGCACTAGAGTTTCTTGGGATTGTTCTCTGACATTATTCCTGTTTTTGTGAACGGCTTTCAGACACAAGTTGTGGTTTTTATGAAAAGTTATGATTTGATGGTATTTTCTTATGAATGTTTTTACAACTCAATTAATTAGAAACAAAATTTTTGGACTTGAAATTTGGGTCGTTGCAACTAAATTTTGATGACTTGAGGTTAGTTTATAAAGTGATTTAAAACAGTTTGTTTTGATAACACAGCATGAAGTATAAAAATAACATCCTTGGTTTGATAGTTATAAATCACATGAGATAGATTATATAACTATAATGTTTTCTACTTGTATCCCCCCCCCCCTCGTAAAAGAATTTAAAATCATTAAAAGATTAGTTTAGGGGTATGAACTCACTTGATAACTGGTGATTTGTACAGTGTCTCATTTCTAGGAATGTGCTTTCTTGATGTCACCCCAAGTTTATGGTGAAGAAACGAGGTTCATGTGGACAACACTTCGACTGGAAGGGAGTTAGTTTCTCGGTAGATTCGCGGCGTCGGGACTTGCGTCGTGTGTTAGAGGAGTTAGCAGGGCTTCAGGGTGGTTAAAAGGTACTTCAAAGTGAGAAGGTATAGGAGAGAGGATGGAAATGAGTAACCAAAACCAGAAGGCCTCAATTTCTATATATAGGGTGAATTTTCGACTCTCACGTCGTGAGTATGCATGACTCACGTCGTGAGTCTGGTCCTGAAGAGCTCATGGCGTGCGTCATCCGTCTACTTGCTCTGGAAGGTATCAAATGTTTGAGTTCACGTCGTGAACCCTATGTTCACATCGTGAGCTCTGACAAAGTGCCGAAATTTGTGCCCCGAACTTCATAAATTCATAACTCTCCCATATGAGTTCTGTTTTTGACGTTCTTTATATCCACGCATAGGTGAGATTATTCTCTACAACTTTCATTTAGAATTTGTCGGCTAATTTTGACTTTATTTTTAATATCATAATTCTTAACTTGCCGGGACTAGAAATGTCCATTAATAATCCATAACTTCTTCATCCGACGTCCGATTTCGTCTGTCTTTTTACCATTCCACTACTATTGTCGAGATCTTCAATTCTAGTTTAGGTTGTGTCAACTAATAGTCGCTCGATCTCTATTTCAAGTTTTTAGCTGTCTACTGCTATATCTGAAACTTAGAAAATCATAGCTTCCTCATACAAAGTTAGATCTGGATGTTCTGTTTATATACGTTTTCGGTTTAATGATATCTATGAATTTCATTTAGATACCTAAGGCTAAAATGCATTTTATTGAAATTTCTCGTTTTTTGCTTAACAGTTTTTTTCTGGTTTTGTTGCGGATCTTCGATGGGTTGTAACTTCTTCGTTATAACTCGGATTTTAGTGTTCTTTATATTTCTGAAAAGCTTGTTACAATATCTATCACTTTATATATCCCAATTGAGATTTTTGAACACTTCATTTTTTGACGCTAATCCTATTATTTCAAAAATAGGTTATAATACTTGACTTTTAGATCATTACATTGACTTGAAATATCTGGTTGCCACATCATCCCCTCGTTATAGGGAATTTCGTCTCAAAATTAATTCTAAGAGAAGTATTTACGGACTAGGGAAAGAGATGCGGTATTTTGTTTCATCTGATCTTTACGCTCCCAGGTGTAATCAGGTCCTCGCTTGGCATTCCAACGGACCTTCACCATGGGTATGCGACTTTGCTTTGTTCGTTTTTTTCCCCATCCATTATTTCAACGGTTTGTTCCACAAAGTGGAGACTCTCGTCGATATCGATATCGTCGAGTGGGATACAAGAGTTTCGTTGGACAAACACGTTTTCAAGTTAGATACGTGGAAAGTAGGGTGTACGTTACTAAGTTCGTGAGGTAGTTTAAGTTTATAAACTACAGGGCCGATTCGAGCGATTATCTCAAAAGGTCCTACATATCTTGGATTTAGCTTTCCACGTTTTTCGAAGCGTATTAAGCCCTCCCAGGGTGATATGTTCAAAAGAACTTGGTCACCAGCCTAGGACTCCATAGGTTTCCTTCTCTTGTCAGTGTACTTTTCTATTGGTCTCTAGAAGCTTTCAATCGTTCACGAATCTGAACGATCTTCTCTTTCGTTTCCCGTATGATCTCCGTACCTATGACAGTGTTGTCAGGAATGCGTCCTTTAGCTAACTGTGTGTCGCCCATCTCAGCCTATCACAGAGGGGATCTGCACCTACGGCCATAGAGGGCTTCTAATGGAGCAGCCTTTATGCTCGTGTGATAACTTTTGTTGTAAGAAAACTCGAAAAGGGTAAATGAGTATCCCATGCCTTTCCAAAGTCAATCACATAGGATCGCAACATATCTTCCAAAGTTAGAAGAGTCCTCTCACTTTATCCGTCAGTTTGCAGATGGTTGGTTGTACTCATGTCTAACCTAGTTCCTATGGAACTTTGTAACGACTGCCAGAAGTTTGAAGTGAATCTACTATCTCTATTAGAGATAATGGATATGGGAACACCATGCAATCGTACGATTTCCCTAATGTAGGTTCTAGTTAGTTCCTCCATCTTGTCCGTTTCTTTGATAAGCAGGAAGTGTGCTGACCTTGTTAACCTGTCTACGATCACCCAAATGGTATCGAGACCACTCGTTGTCTAGGGCAACTTGGTTATGAAGTCCATTGATCCGCTCCCACTTCCATTCAGGTATCTCCGGTTGTTGTAGTAAGCATGCGGGCTTTTGCTCTAAAGTTCATGATAAGACTTACACCTAGGTCATCCACTATTACCTCGTGTATAGTGGTCGCATATAATTTAGATTGGAAAATATTTGGATGGGTGGCTCAGCCCTAAGTCCACAACCAAACAAGGAACAAGAGATAGGGCGGAATCACACATCCTAAATCTTGTGAAGTCTAAATTATATACCACTCTTGCGTATACACTTAGCAGCAACAGACTTAACCTAATGAGTTCTTAGTCTCAATTCTTGAACTTGACCTGCGGTACAAGTGGTCTTTCTCAGAGATTTACCAGTTATACTTCGGGTAGTTACTGACTTCTGAGACTTCTTTGGTGTTTTTCGCTTCATGGTTATTAGTTATTGGGTAGGTTAAAAGGGCGTGGTACCCCTCGCATGGGTACTTCTGAAATTCTGAAGTTCTAAAGTGAGGAGTGATATAAGGGTTGGTGTTATGAATCAGAAGAATTTCATTTGATGCTTGATTTAAGGGAAGAGTTCTTTTTACACAGAAATAGAAATTCGCATGGTTAAGACCTAACCAAACCATGTCGGACAATGATGTCTGAAATTCTTGATGAATTAGATATTATGTTGATCTGGAAGAAGAATTATTTACTGGGACGAATAACTAACCTTGGTATTATTACTACGAACTCTATTGTACCTCAAATTACAAGTACAACTTAACGAGATTTCTGATAATTTGATGTATACAAGTCATGTATACCATCTTAATTATGAATGGCCCTAATGCAAACATTAAGCCATTATAGCTTACCTGTTAGGGTTACAAATTTTTATATGAGTACTATGATTTGTTTCGAACGAGAGAGTAAGTACAATTATGATTACTTATTGGGGTTTGAAAGCGTACCAAAATTATAGCAGGGTACTTTGATATGCCATGGGTTCAGACTCCTCCTGTTCCCCCGTCCTTCTTATTGGTTGGGCAGTCCCTCTTGAAATGTCCTATTTTACCACAAATAGGGCATATTATATTGATCCCTACATTGGTGGTTGAAGTGATGAACCCGACCGGAGTTCTACAGATGCGGACAATGTGCCTCTTCCTATTTCATCTATTGCAATACGGTCCTCGGCAGACTCCATAATGATGGTAGTTGCACTTACCGCAGTGTAGGAGGTTTCTTTGGTACGGTGTGGTTAGTGTTGGGATAGTAGGGCTAAAGGGGATATTGACTACCCCAACTTGATGCCCTTCCGAAGGTCCTTGAGTTGAACTGTTCCCTCTCTCACTCTCGAACTTTCGTTTCAATATATTAGGTCGGAGGTCTGGAGTGTCATTACAAACATGCACTTGTTGATGTACTGGGTTATCACCGCGATTGGGATTGTCGATAACAAATCCACTACTATTTGCGTTGTTAGCCTTAAGGTGACCCATAACTGCTGCTATGGTTGCTGTGACTGCAGCTTGAAATGTAGTTGAATCTATTTGAAGGATTGGTGTTTTGTCGGCGGTTTGGTTACGTTTCTTTGGAGGCATGATTCTGTTATAAGAAAACGAGTTTGTGAGTAATTAAGGTTGGCTCTAGAAGTATTCTAATCATTCATGCGAATGTAAGTTCTTCGTTTTGTTATACTGTTCTCGGTGATTCGAGCTACATCCCTACGATGCAGTCCTGGTAAAGAGTAGGAGTAAGTTTCTAGAATAGTTACGAGACGAGTGCCATCCGACTAAGTCATCTTATGTTGGAGGTATTATGCTTCCCACTTTTGAGAAGATTTGATAGTGATACCTAATATAGTCTACCTAAAATAGACTTATTAATTTTGAGAAATAATCACTCTCAATTGAGATTTCGTGAGTCGATTTACTGATTTTAGACAATATTACTGGTATTAAAGATGTAATATGTTCCGGAAAATAACCTAGGAGTAGGTCTGACATCAAACTAGAATTAGAAAATTTTGATAGTACCAAGACCTAATAGACTGAAAGTTCAAGGTCTTATCTTAAGTAGGAAGTTAGTACTAGAGTCTATACATAGACCTAACTATATCCAAAAGGGCAGAGTATAGTAGACTCTACTCGCGAGGGGAGTGGTTCTGGTTGGTACTTGATTCATCCCTGGCTTCACCTAGCTGTTGTTCCGTTTCTTAAACTCGTCTCTGCAGTGCCACTAGGTTCTGACGAAGATCCTTTGATTTGGAACAACAGACATTCGACTCTACCTACAGGGCGTCAGTGCAAGACCTTTCAATGTCCTGGTCATCGGTCAGATGACAAAAACGAACTATGTTGACTCCGTAGTTAGCACGGGTCTCCATGACTTGGTCAAAGTTCGCTATTCCCTGCTCAGCATTGTGAGAAATACGTCTCACCCAGATAGGAAGTACTATGTCTACTGAGCCTCCCTCATTTAAGTTATAATAACTTCGGTCTACGTGGTAGGGTGTTTGTCCCTGCTCGTGGTTCCAGTAGCCCAAGTACACCACCCACAGAAGCCTCGGGCCTTGAAAAGCCGAACGAGGGTTAGGATTTCCAGCAACTTGGGGTGGATTGTAGATCTCCGGTTCTGATTCCGAGTCTTACTGGACTTCCTCCTCGTCCTCATCATCAGAACTCTCTCCGAGGTCTTCTTCTGCTAGGACTACTAGGTCCTCGTCCTCGGGTTCAGCTTTGAGCCACTCTCCGATTCCTTGATCGGGAAAGTACGGGTCGCCAGGGAGATGGAATCTGGTCATGTTGTCTAAGTGAGAAAAGGGATGTAAGAATCATAAAATAGACGTACTACTTAAGATAATTATCGGATGATCCTTATCAGTTACTTCAATACTCGCGTAGTGCATAGCAGTCATATGTAACCAAAACAGGATAGACCTTAGAATAAGTGATCCTAACTCTAAATCCACAACCAAACAAGGAACATGAAGTAAAGCAAGGATCACAAATTCTAAGTCTATGACACCTTAGTCACATATAACCTTAGTATATCCACTTAGCAACTATTGAACTACTAGTAAAGACCTTTAGTTCTCAAATAAGTAATTATAGTACCACAAAATACTCCTATAGTATTTTAAGCTTATGTTCTGTTCTAAAGTTTTCATTATAGTAGTGTTGGTAAGTTTTTAGACTTGCTGCAACACCACAACCATTCCTAGGCACATGCTAATCACTTATTGGAAAGATATAATTGATCAGGCTATATCACTCCCAAATCTGATTATATCTCCCCAAGCCTACTTGTGTTGTTTAACAACCGCAATACTTTTGTTCTGTCCTAGTATGACACTGATCCTAGTATGAATGTTGGTATGTATACTTTAGTTAAATATTTTATTATTTAAAAGTATAAACTCTTGGTCAGAGTATTTTAATCCCGATGTGTTTAGAGTTGCATATCTTTTATGGGTTGATATACTCAATTCACTATAAACAAAGCTCTGATACCAATCTGTCACACCCCCAAACCAGAACGGCGAAAACGTTCGGAGGCGGAGAACGTCATGTTCAGTATCACAACAAATGTAAAATAGTAAAGCAAACAACAACATCCAGTGCATTAATATTAAAGTGTTTATAGTGTATTCAAATTACACATGATAGACACCAAAAGTAAATAACAAAACAAAGAGTTAACGCTATTATGCTCCGTCTTCATAGAATTTGCGCATGTACTTGTCTACTGTTTATCCTAAGAATACAAGCGATTTTGAAAGTGCATCAACATTTATGTTGGTGGGTTCATAAGCATTTTTGTGTTAAAAAGGTACATTCTTTATTCATTGAAATTGTTATGGTGTTTCTCCAGAAAATCCTATATTTTCTTATTAATTGAATGGAATGTAGTCTTAGAACCTTCAAACAAAAATTGTATAAGTTCTTTTACTTAAACAATGAAACTTTGAATAGATAACCTTATTTATTTCCAGAAAATGAATTTGTAAATCGCTCACTAGAAAAATGATGATGTTTGTCCTGTAAAATCCTATATTTTTAATGAGTTGAGTTGTAGTCTAATATGAACTGAGACCGAAAAGTGTAAGTAAATATGTCATACTTATCTTGAACAACTTATAGTTTTATTATCAAATAAAACTAGTTGAAAATGTGCTCACTCTAGATTCTGAACGTGTTAATATTACCTTATTAGGATTACTTAATACAAACGAGTTATACAAAAAATAACCATGAAGATTCTGCTCCTTAACTTCATTTGAGAAGCATATTACTACGTGCATGAGTCATTGTATCAACGTTCGAGTTCTTATAACCATACTAGACGTCAGTACCGATGTTAACATTTGTCACCCCGAGGACTGTAGCTAATATTCAAGGTGCGGAATCGTCAGTCCCGTATAGATCTATACACAAGTATCATGCTTTCCGTCCAAGAGACTATGGTTATAAGTGGGGACTTTCGTTGGGTACTACGCAAAGCCATTGCATCACAAAATGTAATGCTAAAAACGAGTTCATGCATAATACGGTGAAAAACCTTTTAGTAAATAAAAATACAAGTCTTTATTTATATATGTTTATGATTAAAGCATGGATTCACTCATAAATTATACTTCATATAATTTTATATGTTCTATCTGATTAGTATTATTTCTCGTGGGTGAACACCTTTGTTCAGCGTGATACAAAAGGTAATGATACCGAATGAAGTAACCTTTTATGTACATATATGTATATATATATATATATATATATATATATATATATATATATATATATATATAATATAGAAGGAAATGACCTTCGGACAAATAACACAACCTTAATCCCATATCGAAACAAGAAAAAGGAATTAAGGTAATTCATTAGTCCTTAGCCCTTCAAATCTTATTTATATATTTATATGTATATAAACATGATTTGGCAATTATAAGATTAACAGAGTTTATTATAAAATTTAAAGAGTCTAACTATTTGACTAAATTTTGATGACTTGAGGTTAGTTTATAAAGTGATTTAAAATAGTTTGTTTTGATAATACGGCGTGAAGTATAAAAATAACATTATTGGTTTGATATTTATAAATCACATGTGATTGATTATATAACTATAATGTTTTCTACTTGTATTCCCCACCCCCCTCCGTAAAAGCATTTAAAATCATTAAAAGATAAGTTTAGGGGTATGAACTCACTTGATAACTGGTGATTTGGACAGTGTTTCGATTCTAGGAATGTGCTTTCTTGATGTCACCCCGAGTTTCTGGTGAAGAAACGAGGTTCATGTGGACAACACTTCGACTGGAAGGGAGTTAGTTTCTCGGGAGATTCGGGGCGTCCGGACTTGCGTCGTGTGTTAGATGTGTTAGCGGGGCTTCGGGGTGGTTAAAAGGTGCTTCATAGTGAGAAGGTATAGGAGAGAGGATGGAAATGAGCAACTAAAACCAGAAGGCCTCAATTTCTATATATAGGGTGAATTTTCGACTCTCACGTCGTGAGTATGCATGACTCACGTCGTGAGTCTGGTCCTGAAGAGCGCATGGCGTGCGTCATCCGTCTACTTGCTCTGGAAGGTATCAAATCTTTGAGATTATGTCGTGAACCCTATATTCACGTCGTGATTAGTATTGTTTCTCGTGGGTGAACACCTTTGTTCAGCGTGATACAAAGGTAATGATACCGAATGAAGTAACCTTTTATGTTCATATAGGTATTATATATATATATATATATATATATATATATATATATATATATATATATATATATATTATACCTACATGAACATAAAATGTTACTTGATTCGGTATCATTACCTTTGTATCACGCTGAACAAAGGTGTTCACCCACGAGAAATAATACTAATCATGGCGTGAACATCGGGTTCACGACGTAACCTTTTATGTTCATATAGGTATAATATATATATATATATATATATATATATATATATATATATATATATATATATAATATAGAACGAAACGACCTTCGGACAAATAACACAACCTTAATCCCATATTGAAACAAGAAAAAGGAATTAAGGTAATTCATTAGTCCTTAGCCCTTCAAATCTTATTTATATATTTATACGTATATAAACATGGTTTGGCAATTATAAGATTAACAGAGTTTATTATAACATTTAAAGAGTCTAACTATTTGACTAAATTTTGATGACTTGAGGTTAGTTTATAAAGTGATTTAAAAGAGTTTGTTTTGATAACACAGCGTGAAGTATAAAAATAACATCATTGGTTTGATATTTATAAATCACATGTGATTGATTATATAACTATAATGTTTTCTACTTTTATTCCCCCCCCCTCCCCTCCCCCTCCGTAAAAGCATTTTAAATCATTAAAAGATAAGTTTAGGGGTATGAACTCACTTGACAACTGGTGATTTGGACAGTGTTTCGTTTCTAGGAATGTGCTTTCTTGATGTCACCCCGAGTTTCTGGTGAAGAAACGAGGTTCATGTGCACAACACTTCGACTAGAAGGGAGTTAGTTTCTCCGGAGATTCAGGGCGTCGGGACTTGCGTCGTGTGTTAGAGGTGTTAGCAGGGCTTCGGGGTGGTTAAAAGGTGTTTTCACAGTGAGAAGGTATAGGAGAGAGGATGGAAATGAGCAACCAAAACCTGAAGGCCTTAATTTCTATATATAGGGTGAATTTTCGTCTCTCACTTCGTGAGTATGCATGACTCACGTCGTGAGTCTGGTCCTGAAGAGCTCATGGCGTGTGTCATCCGTCTACTTGCTCTGGATGGTATCAAATCTCTGAGTTCACGTCGTGAACCCTATGTTCACGTCGTGAGCTCTGACAAAGTGTCGAAATTTGTGCCCCGAACTTCATAAATTCATAACTCTTGCATACGAGTTCCATTTCTGACGTTCTTTATATCCACACGAAGGTGAGATTATGCTCTAACACTTTCATTTAGACTCCGTCAGCTAATTTTGACTTTATTTTTAATATTATAATTTTTAACTGGCCGGGACTAGAAAAGTCCGTTAAAAATCCATTACTTCTTAATCCGACGTCCGATTTCGTCTGTCTTTTTACCATTCCACTACTATTGTCGAGATCTTCGATTGTCGTTTAGGTTGTGTTGGCTAATAGTCGCTCGATCTCTATTTCGAGTTTTTACCTGTCTACTGATATATCTGAAACTTAGAAAATCATAGCTTCTTCATACGAAGTTAGATTTGGACGTTTTTTTATATATGTTTTCGGTTTAATGATATCTACGAATTTCATTTAGATATCTAAGGCTAAAAAGCATTTTATTGAAATTTCGTGTTTTCTGCTTAACGGTGTTTTACTGGTTTTGTTGCGGATCTTCGATGGGTCGTAACTTCTTCGTTATAATTCGGATTTTAATGTTATTTATATTTCTGAAAACCTTGTTATAATATTTATCACTTTATATATCCAAATTGAGATTTTTGAACACTTTAATTTTTGACGCTATTCTTATTATTTCAAAAATAGGTTACAATACTTGACATTTTTAGGTCATTATATTGACTTGAAATATCGGGTTGACACAAGCACCCTAGCGGGGTCCAAGGGGAAGAACCCCTGGCGGTGGTAACCGCCATACATTAACATTCAACCGATTTTCTATTGATCTATCAGGTTGATTGAAGTTCCAAAATTCCAATGGAATACATACAAACGAAAATAGATCGTTTAATCTTTCTGTCACTCAAAACAACACATCAACCAAAGGTATTATGTGTTTCACAGTTCGAATTAGGCCTGTATTTTAATGGTTTTGTTCTTGGATTATCCCACTTTTAAATTCATTTACCCCATGCAATAGGGCGAATTACAGATTTCAGAAAGTATTTGAAAACACGATCCTTGAATATATCCAAGTTATATATATTGTTATTTCAATTCCTCCATAATTTCTAACAGTATGGTATGATATGACACCAACAAACAGTAAAATCCAAACAAACAAAATTTCCGATCACATATCAATATTTTCAAATGCAATTTATTTTGATTAATAGCTTCATTTGATTTCAATCAAACTACATAATATATAATTCATAAATAGTGAAAGAAAAGTTTATTTTTTTGGTATATTCATTAAAATGACAATGTTGTTAAACGGTCTTTATAAAAATTAACAATTTTTTAAAGTGATCATTAGTTCTTGACAAATATAATTCATAAATAGTGAATGAAAAGTTTATTTTTTTGGGATATTCAGTAAAATCAAAATGTTTTTCAATGTCTTTATAAAAATAACAATTTTTTATCAATAGGAAAAGTGATCATTAATTCTTGACTAGTCCGTTGTGAAATTTCCAAATACTTTAAAATATATTTTTAGGATAGAAAATCATAAAAAGTTTTTCAAAATTATGAGAAGTTTTCTAAGCAACAAATAAATCTCTATTTCAATATAATTTAAAATTAGATAAAGAAACAATGATATTTTTATCTATTTTCTCAATATTGTATGATTCATAAACAAAAGTTTTATTATCTTCTCAAAAAATAATTGATAAATAATTTAGGAAGCTATCTGTCCAAAAACCAAAAGGAACTTATCCGTACTTAATAGTTTTTTCTATACACAACAATTTACGTATTAAAGTATCGCATTATACGAAAAAAAATTAATAGAAAAAAAACTTTTATGCACAAATCAGTTCTCAAAATCAAAGTTGATCACGTCACATATATAACATTTAATCTTCGTAAAGTTTAATTAAATATGTTTTGAAATTATTAAAAAGTTACAAAGAAGAGTTGCAAAAAAGTCGAGACTTGCAAAAAAAAAAAAAAAAAAAAGTCGTTCGGTGGGGATGATAAATCTAATTAATGAGAATGTCCAACATGACACTTTTAATAGCATTTGCCACTTTTTGATTGCACTTCACATGCCAAAATGGCCTTGGGAACAACATACACTACTAATTACATTCAAATGGGTCAACCTCTTTTCCTTGATTTTTGTATTCCAAAATTCCATAATGCTTGCCACTACTCTATTTATGCTCTAAACTCAATCCAATTACTTCAATTATTTATAATGGAAATGTAGTGTGTTTAATTTTATGTTTAATTATAATTAAGTGGTTGTTAAAATGTATATGATAATTGAAAGAAAATATATTTTGAAAACGTATAAAATAGAATCATATGAAAACAAGTTATAAATCTATTAAAAAAGGTAATAATTACATAAACTTAAAATGTTTAAAAAATAATATAACGTCTAGATGAACCCTTATTTTTTCATTATACGATATACAATTTCTGAATATCGCCTTTGATATACATTATCCCAGGCTTTTGTGCAACCTTTTATCCTTAAAAATTTAATCTCTCGATGAACCAACGTAAGAACACTCCAAAACCATTTATCACTAGACTCTTGTGGTACATTTGTACCCTTCACAAAGATGATTTTCAAACTCTCAAAAGAGATTACATCAGTGAGTTTGGTACCTTAATAGTTGATAACCACTAAGAGTTTGTGTATACGGGCTCGCATATATATAACCAAGATGCAAGTTCAGAAAAATAACAATCGTCCCAGTAACTATCGTATATACTTAATGTTAATGTTTGTAAATTCAAAACACCAAAAACTAGTGGGCGTGGGGTATATTGATGGGGATGTAAAGTTGCACAAAAGATGGAATTAAGTAATCATCATATAACATTTTCTTATAAATGACTATTACTCAGGTAATGTAACTGAAACAAAAGTATACATATCACACTCAGACAAAGTTGGGCACATGGATTCATAAGCCATGTCATGTCAGTCCTCGACATGTGTGTTTATAGTTTGTGGTACAAATGTCTGTCAAACATCTTCAAGCTTTTCGCTCTATCAGCAAGGGAATTTAGATCATGATGTGTTGTCGAAATGCACAAATGTATTCACCTTATTATCTCTTGGTATTCCAGATGAATTATTTCGGACAGTGCATGATCTGGAGAATAAACGAGATGTTATGGAACAAATTTTGAAATTTTCAAAGCATTTTTGAGAATTCCGGAGCCCTTTGAATTTCCGGAGCAAATTTGAAATTTTGGAGCAAGTTTTGAAATTCTAGAGCACTTTAAAATTCCGGAGCTAGTTTGAAATTCCGGAGCACTTAGAGATTCCAGAGCAAATTTGAAATTCCGGAGCAAGTTTAAAAATTTCGGAGCACTTTGAGATTCCGGAGCAAATTTGAAATTTCGGAGCAAATTTGAAATTCCGGAGCAAGTTTTGAAATTCCGGAGCACTTTAAAATTCCGGAGCATGTTTTGAAAATTCCAGAAATCCTTTATTGAGTCAGTTCCGAAATGGTGATTCGGATGATGGTCGATCTTGACAGTCGTGATGAAGAGAATGAGCTGTACACCTTAAAAACTCAAGGGATAATTAGTAAAAAAAAAGACAGGTAAAAGGATCCTATGTATTTACAGGGAAAATAGTTCCGAAGCAAAAAAAAAATAATAATTTAGTTCGCAGCATATTTTTCTTCTGAATACTTCTATCAAAGAGAACATGTCTCCTGAAAGAATTGAGGATCATGTATCATCATACTCATTTTGTTCAGAAAGCCATTAAATTTGGTTTCGTCTAATGCCTTAGTAAAGACACCAGTAATTTCATCAACAGATGGAACAAAAATAAGTTTAATGTCACCATTTATGACATGATCTTTAATAAAGTGGTACCGAATGTCAATGCGGTTCATCATGGAGTGTTGAATTGGGTTGCGAGAAATTGCAATGACACTCTGAGAATCACAATAGATAGGAATGCGTTGAAATCGGTAACCATAATCCAAGAGTTGAGATTTCATCCAGAGAACTTGAGAGCTACATCTGGCAGCATTAATGTATTCAGCTTCAGCTGTAGAGAGAGCAATGCAATTATGTTTCTTGGATGACCAGCTGACTAAACGACCACCTAGGAATTGACATTCTCCTAATGTACTTTTCCTATCGAGTTGAAGACCACCATAGTTTGAATCAGAGTAAGCTTGCAGAAGGAAACTTTCAATTGGTGTGTGACAACCCAAAATTTATTCTGTTGTTGTAACCCGTTTCCGTTAATAAAATATTCTATTTTTATTAAGATTCTGTTAATATTGGGGTGGACAAATCAATAAATGTTATATTTTATTTTATTTTATTAGTGTCGTAATGAAATAAATAAAAACACGCAAATTACCCTCCCGTTTAGTTGGAAAAAGTTTTTTTTTAATTACGACCATTTAATTGGGTAAAAATTTAAAATCTCGTTTAACGTGAGTATCGGATAGATTCCCACTTAGCCACAAACCCAACCCCTATATAAAGGGTGAGTGGGCACTAGATGGAGCTCTTTACCACTCTAGTCACTCTCTCTCTCTACTTTCTCTCTCTAGAAGTTGAGTTTATTCAAGAATCACCTCATTCAAGCCCCAAAATCGTAAGTAATACTCCCTAGCTTGTTGTTTAGTTTTGCATTCATACAAACCCGAGACTTAATCACTCAAAACCTTAAAAACTCGAGTTTACGGTTTGGGAATACCTCCCAAAACCGTAAACACCCTTAAGGGGGGGTTTTTGAAGCCCAAAATCCCTCCAAAACTATTCTAATACTCGTCCTTGAGTTAGAAACATACATGCATGGAGTTAGAAACCAAAAATCGAGCCTTTAGGAGGGTAAACATGAGTTTACCACTACAAGAAAAATAGCCTTTTACGATGCGCAAACCACGACACTCATTGATTTATGTTACGCATTGGAGAGTGACGTTAAAAAAGTGTCATCTCTTCAAAAAATTTAAGGATTTAGGTCACGCATTATTGCGTGCCCTTCACTTAGCGTCATACGAGAAAAAATAAAAAACACGGAGGGCGCTGTATCTTAAATGGGCGTCCTCTATGAGTGTCGCTTTATAATTTTAATGAAAAGCGCGTTTAATAGATAGGGGGAAAATGAAATCCCTAAAATTTTGAACACCCGCCTTCTTATTTATCCTCCACTTTTGTTCCTTCTTGCCCTAATTACAATCCTTTCTTCCCCCTCCATAGATTCGACTGCCGCCTTGCCTAGTTATCGACACTCCTTCCTTCGTTCCTCACTTGCCTTCTTCGCCTGACAATATCTCAAGAAGTACCACTACGAAAGTGTACAAGTCGGACTTATGTGTTGGAACTCCGGTAGACTGAAATTCAGGCAACATGTAGCCTCGTGTGCCCTAGAATTTCACGAATCTTGAATTTGGCTTACTTGAATCTCGTTCCAAGCTGCTATCGGTTTCGCCACAGAGTTCCGCCGTTCCAAAATCGCATATTTCCGCATTGAGTGACTATGATTGGGCTACAGTTATGCTTGAGCCGACGATAGGGTTACAATTATGCTTGAAAGTGTGAAGAACTTACATGCTCCATCTACTTCTATCCTAGAGCCGACGATTTAGGGCCTTACAGCTTCTCATCCCACACAGCGCCGACGATTTAGGGCCTTACAAGCCCTAGCTCGGATTGAACTAAGGTATGCTTTACTGAGCATGTTTTGTCATGATTTTTTGTTCTGCTTACAAGCCCTAGGTCCATTTCAAGAAATATCTCATTCTATTCAATGAAGCAGGTCTGATTCTTCTCTTCTGGTTGCACTAAGGTATGTCGTGCTTACCGTTATTCATCTAGTCTCTTCTTCTTCTTCTTCTTCTTCTTCTTCTTCTTCTTTCCCTGATATCTTAATTTTTCGTGTAACACCTACAATTTCTACACTTTTGGAACACATACAATTTCTTCACTTATTCTTCTTCTTCTTCCCTGATATCTTAAGCCATATTAGAACCCTAATTCCAGAAGAATCCAATTGGTTTTCTAATATTTCATATATCTTTTTTGATGTTTTTACTGATTTGTTTCTATAAAAACAACAAATGAAATGGGTCTAGGAAAAACCATTGAGCTGCTTGCCTGTTAATTAGTTGGGTCTGAAACTGTAAAAGATTTGACTACATTTCATACCACAAAAGATTTGGTTTAGCCTTCACCTACAAAAGATTTGACTACATTTCATACCACATGCGTAATTTGCTGTTAATTAGTTCGGTCTGAAACTATAAATGAAACATTATTGGTCTACTGCAGGGAAATGATTAGGGCAATACGAGCCTGCAAAACTGCTACAGAAGAGCGTGATGTTGTTAGAAAAGAATGTGCTTCTATTCTTGCATCAGTTAGTGATAATGATAATGATTATAGACACCGTAACTTGGCAAAGCTCATGTTCATTCACATGTTAGGATACCCCACACATTTTGGCCAAATGGAGTGGTTGAAACTTATAGCAGCTCTTGGATTCCCTGAAAAGAGAATAGGATATCTGGGACTTATGTTGCTTCTTGATGAAAGACAAGAAGTTTTGATGCTTATCACCAATTCACTAAAGCAGTATGCTCTTGTCTTTCTTCACTCTTATATTTCCTATATCTTGTGTTCAAGCAACATGGTTGACTTGAGAATCTTTTTTTTTCATCATCTGCAGAGATCTTAACCACACCAATCAGTACATTGTGGGACTAGCTCTTTGTGCTTTGGGTAATATATGTTCTGCAGAAATGGCTTGTGATCTTGCACCTGAAGTTGAAAGATTGCTGGAATTTTGAGATCCAAATATTCGTAAGAAAGTAAGCTGATGTTAACATTTATTTCATTTCATGATCTCTCAAGGATGTTTCATCTAATTCTCACATTTCATATGAAGAATCATACTCACATAAGTTCTTACAAATTACAGGCAGCATTGTGCTCAATAAGGATTGTAAAGAATGTCCCTGACCTTGCAGAAAATTTTTGTCAACCCTGTTGTTTCCTTACATAAAAAAAAACCATCATGGGGTTCTTTTAACAACAATCCAGCTCTGTACAGATCTTTGTAACCTTAATGAAGAGGCTCTTGAATTTTTCAGGAAGGTAAATATACTTGATCTTGTTAAAGATCCTCTATTATTTGTTGGGATTTTCTTCTTCTAGTTCTTGTTCTCTTTCTTTATCTTTCTACTGTGTATTTGCGCTAAGAACTGTTTGACATATGATTCTATAAGTGCAAATTAGTAATTTTAGTGATGAGATATATTTTCTTTTTTCTTCCTTTGGTATAGATATGCACAGAGGTGTTGGTGAAGGTTTTGAAGGATGTTGTCAAAAGCCCATATGCTCCTGAATATGATGTTTCAGGTATTGCAGACCCTTTTCTTCATATAAGACTGCTTCGCCTTTTGCGTGTTTTGGGCCATGGAGATGCTGATGCTAGTGATTCCATGAATGACATTCTTGCCCAGGTTAGCTTTTATTTTAATAAAGCTCATTGTGAATTGTGATATATAATTCAAAATTATAAGAATTTATGAAATTTCTTGTGTAGGTGGCAACAAAAACTGAGTCAAACAAGAATGCAGGGAATGCAATACTTTATGAATGTGTAGAAACCATTATGAGCATTGAAGATAGCAGTGGTTGACGTGTTCTTGAAATCAATATATTGGGAAGATTCTTGTCTAATCGTGACAACAATATCAGGTAAGTTATGTCTTAATATGTGTAATGAGTATTCCCTTTATTATGGTCTAAAATATTGGGATTTGTTATATGGCAGATATGTTGCATTGAACATGCTGATGAAAGCAATTTCAGTAGATGATCAAGTAGTTCAGAGACATCGTGCAACAATCTTGGAATGTGTAAAGGTAAAACTTTTCTCTTAACAAAAAGAAATACCAATCAAGTTATATAAGTTTGTTGTGGTTTCTGAATGCTTCTTTATGATTCATGATTCAGATGCTTCAATTCGTAAAAGAGCCCTTGAACTTGTATACCTTCTGGTGAATGAGACGAATGTCAAACCTTTGACCAAGGAGTTAATTGATTATCTACATGTAAGTGACCAGGACTTCAAGGGAGATCTTACTAAAAAAATTTGCTCCATTATAGAAAAGTAAGTTGAAGGTTTCATTTTTATCTTTTAATTTGGTGAATGTAGTATTGTTATAGCATATTTTGATGATTTTCAAAGTATCATACACACAATAACATTTCTTGATTGGTGTTGTAGGCTTTCCCCTGATAAGATTTGGTACATTGATCAGATGGTCATGGTTCTTTCTGAGGTATGTATTATGGTAGTAGGTTTTGTAAATGATGAATTTCATTTTCCATGCATTTCTAGTGACCTCTAAATTATTATAAAAACCTTGGTGGAATGGAAGTTATTAGTATGCTACTAAAGACTTATAAGGGACTCCTAATTCTTGTTTAGGGTTAGTTACTTATTTATACAACAATGTTTCACATTTTTTCTGATTTATAATGTTTGTTGTTATACATAATATGCAATGGTGTTCAAAATAGGACAATGGTTCATGCAACCTGCTATGACTTATGTGTATGATGTGGCATAAGTTTTTAATTTTTTTGACACATCAACTGCTTAGTTGTATTTTAACAGACAGAAATAAATGATTTATGGCATGTCAATTCCTCAACTCCACTCCATTATGCAAGATGATCTCCATTGGTTCTACCATGTTATTGGATATTTGAAGAATTGGTTGTTTTAGGGAAGATATCTTGCTATTTTTTTTCTTTATTATTATTTTTTTTATATTTTGTGACATAGATTTTTTGCGGGTTAAGAGATTAAGCGATATCTCACCTCATATGAACCATAACCAATAAATATACACTTTTATCTTAAATATGAACCTTAACTATGTTCCAATTAAATGTGGGAGTTGTGTTGTACTTATGATTAACGGGTATGCAATGTAATCTCTCTTGCTTAGTTGCTTTTTGCCCTTTGATAAGTGGTATCTTACCCTATACATTAACATTTTAAGGGAAGTCAGAACTTAGAAGCTATCTATATGCATATTGTTTTATCTTTTTCAAAGTAAATAAGATTGCTAATTATGTATTTCTTTTTAACAAATTGGATTTGTGAATTGAAAATTGTAAATCTCAGATTAGGGAGGACACTTGTAATGGAACTGATGATTGTTGCTGGAAAGGTTGTTCCTATTTTACAGTTGGAACATGGAGTAGCTGTTGTTACAGTGTATGCAGGGTTTTTCATGACTTCTCTTGATATGGGAGGTTTGTTAAGTTCATTTTGTTTTCTGATGTGCAAAAAAAGTGGCTAATATCTTTGTGTTGTGTTGTGGTGTAGCCTTTTCAATATCTATAATTAAGGCAGAGCAAGCAATTCTGCAATGCCTGGATGTTGCAGCTCAGGCTCCGCATTGGCCTATTGGTGTTGATGGTTAGTAATTCCACCTGGCCTCGTTAAGGTAACAACATATCTATTGTTCAAACTTCAAAACACTACTTGAATTTATATTCCATTCATCATCTAGAAACTAGTTTCAATTAGAAACCATGTCAACTTAGTCAAGTTAGTTGGCTTAATTGCCCTATGTAGAAGGAATTCATATGAACAAAAAATTTCATGAAAATGCTTTGTCTTCACCTTCAGTTCATTCACCAGTATGTCAAATGACAAATCTACCCCCATAGGACGGCTCCCCATGTTCCCATATGCATAGAAAAACATAATATATTCAACAGGGAGCTTCAGTACATGAACAAAGTGAGGAGACATTATCCCTATCAACCCTACAAATAGTAACATTATTTCTACCAATAATGCCCTTGGTGTTGGTTAAGCTCATAGATAATAGCCTTCTGGACGTGTATGTCATCATATTACATCCTCCAAATACTACCTTAACATATATTAGTTTTTTTTGCAGCTCTCAATATGATCTGGAAGCTAATTTGGTTAAGGTATATATATATCTATCCCTGTTATCTCCATTATAGCCATGTCTGAGTTTTTATAGTATACCCTCCACATCCTTATCATTATAAATACTATGTTTTGTTTTGAAAATGAACTTGCCTCTATAATTGATGTTACTCTTGGGATTTTGATTGTTGAGTAAAGACTTGGAGTTGAATTTTATTTAAATCTTGCAGCATTATCAGCAAGATGCAGTAAAGACTTGGAGTAGAATTTTGCTAAGTCATTATTAAGTGAGATGGGCCAATGTACAACGGCTTATCCATATAATCAGCTGTTTTGAGCATTATTCTTAAAGAATTATGAAAGGCAAGATGCAACTTTAGTTAGTTGGAATTCGATGTACATAGTAGATTAGATGTAAATTTATATATTGTAAGAAATAGAATTGTATGACATTAAATTTATGCAATGGATTCTATTTTTTGTATATGATATTTTATTTTCTATTATGAAACATTAAATACAAATTTAATTTGAAAATAAATAAATGTATAAATAATATTTTTTTAAACATTTAAAATTATGATACGCAAAAATGTGTGTCATCTTCATTTATGACATGGCCATTCTTGACAGGGGCTTTCTTGATACGCATTACGTGTCATTAACACGCGTGTCATAAGGTTACGACACGCGAATGCGTGTCGTCTTCCTTTATGACAGGGCCTTCCTTGATATGCATTGCGTGTCGTAAATGCGCCTCGTAACTGCGCGTCGTAAATGTGTGTCGTCTCTCTTTATGACAGGGCCTTCCATGACGCGCATTTGTGCGTCGTCTGAGCCTTTGACGACGCGCAATGAGCGTCGTAAAAGGCTGTTTTTCTAGTTGTGTACGGTCCATGAATATTCATGAACCGTAAACACCATAAATGGTGTTTTGGTGCCCCATTTGAGCCCTAAACACCCCTCAAGCCTTGGATTTGACCCTAGAACCCTTCCTAGTGATACAAGAAACCTTAAGGCACACAAATATACTCCTCCCATGAGTTTACGGTTACGGCCGTAAACTCATGGGGGAATTGGTCCCTCAACCGTAAACTCACCTAAGGTGAGAATTTGAGGAGTAAACTCCATAGTGAGGCCTTACACTAATTCCTTGCAACCCAATAGCCTTCTAGCACATAAAACAAAGTGTTTTCATGCATTAGGGTCTAATTACTTACTTATTTAGTGAGTTCATAACTAATTAGACATCATTATGTGTCACTACATGTTTCATAGGATCCTTGTGAGTGTTCAAATTCTCATTTGACACCTAGCATCCTACCCGACATTGTCACCCGATCTACTCGCTACAGGTGAGTTCATACCCCTTAACGAATCTTTTCAAATGTTTTTACATGTTTTAGGGGGGGGGATACAAGTTAAATGCAACAAGTGTTAGTATCAAATCATATGTGATTTATAACTTGCAACTAAAAAGGATTTTCTATACTTTTAGCTACTTATCAATAAAACTGCTTTAAATAATTATCAAACGTATTTTCAAAGATAGATTGTTGTTAAACTATTTTCAAACTGTGTTTAAACTACTTTTCTTTTAAACTATATCTACACTAATATATTTATATAAGTAAGACTTGAAGGACTTAGGACCGATAACTCGCCTTATTTCCTGTTCTTGTTTGATTGTGGTCTTAGGGTATATTGTTATCTGTCCGACTGTCGTTGATTTCTTAGTTATATATCATATTATTTGTGTTAGATATGAAAGTCTTCATCTTATTTAATACCTTTGTAAATCAAAGGCATGCAATCCTACACTCTATTTAACTATAATAGGTATAGTTAAGACTACTGCTCGTTACCTCTATTACTACTATACTCACTATAATTGCTACTATTACAAGTTAATGCACGTTAAAGAGAACACACTATGTACTATACTAAAAGTTTACTATACTATAACACAAGAGAATACACTAATCCAAAGTATAACACACTATCCCTCTATACGGAACTGTACTACGCAAATACCATATAACCTGAGCTTCCTGGAAGGAAAGCAACACTACATGTATAGATCTATATAGGACAGACACTATTACATCCCGACTGTTAACTACAGTCCGAGCCGACTAGGCCTAGGGGTGGCACTACATCACTAGACTACGTATGACCGGGAAGGTCATCGGACCCCCTCTTATCATTCAGTTTGGTTACATGAGAGATCACATCCATATCTAAATTAACATACTAAGACTTAAAGTCTAAGCTAAATTCCCGAAGTAAACAAATACATATTACTGGTTGAAGTTTGCAACACTACTACAGCCAACCGGCAATACTATTCCTCATTTACGTTACTTGAAGGAGGTTTATTACATTATCTTTATAAGTGAAAGTTTCAATGGAAATACTTTACATACATGAAGGATTTAACTTAAAAATGCTCAATTTTGGAAAATATAGGATTTTCTAGGGATTTCTTCTATTCTCAAATAGTAATTATAGCTTTTACATTAAATGATTATAAACACTTTTATACAAACAACGACACTAAATTCTTATGAACTCACCAGCTTTATGTTGATACTTGTTTTCAAAATAACTTGTATCCTCAGGTCAAAGATCGACAGGTACTGGTGCAGCTTTTGAGAAGATGGAGCGTATACAAGATTCATCTTTTATTTTGTTTATACTTTTGGTGTCTATTAACTGTGCAGAACATGTTTGTAATTATAATCAATATATTATTGAAATGGTTGTTGTCGCTTGTTTTTACTATTATGCAATTGTTATGATACTGTACATGACGTCCTCCACCCCAGAACGTATTCCGCCATCCTCGGGTTTGGGGTGTGACAGATTGGTATCAGAGCATTGTTTATAATGAATCAAGTATATCAACCCATAAAAGATATACGAACTATAAACACTTCGGGACTAAAACACTCTGACCAAGAATATGTACTTTTAAATACTACAATATTTAATTAAGTATATATATATATATATATATATATATATATATATATATATATATTCACCAATACAAAGGCTCAGTATCATACTAGAATAGAACAAAAGTATTAGGATTGTTAAGCAGCACAATTAAACTTAGAGACATATAGTCACATCTGGGTGGATGTAGCCTGATCAACTACATCTTTCTAGGAGTGACTAGCATGTGCCTAAGAGTGCTTGTGGTGTTGCAACAAGTATAAAAACTTACCAACACTACCACAAGAAGGTTAGAACAAGAATACTATAGGAGTATTCTGCATTCTACTAACTACATATGTGATAACTAAAAGGGTCGTTACTAGTAGGGCAATAGTTGCTAAGTGGATACACCATAGTTACATGTGACTAGGGCGCCATAGACTTAGAATCTGTGACCTTTGCTTCATTTCCTGTTCTTGTTTAATTAGGGATCTGGAGTTTGGGTTGCTTATTCGAAGGACTATCTTGCTTCGGTTACATGTAATTGGTATGCACTATGCAAGTATTGGGTCGACTAATAACGACCATCTTATAAGTATCCTAGATTAGTACGTCTATTAACATTTCTTTCCACATTCTCGCGTAGATAGCATGGCTGGCTTCCACCATCCCGGCGATCTGTACTACCCAAACCAAGGCAATGGGGAATGGCTCAAAGAGGAGTCAGAAGATGACCACCCGATCCCTTTGGATGATCACCATGCAGAAGGCTTTTCGGATAGCTCCAACTCCGAGCCAGAAGTTAACAACCTACCCCCTGTAGCTCCAAACCCCAACCCTCGTCCGACATTTCAAGGTCCCACTCCCATGTGGGCAATAACCTTGAACCGATGGAGCGATGAGCAAGGTCAGCCCTTACCTTTCAATGGAGACCGAATCTTCTACAACATAAGCGAAGGAGGATCAGCGGACCGAATTTTGCCCATCATGGTCTGAAGGATTGCCTGGAACGTCGAGCAAGGTCAAGCAGCTATTGGCCGAGTTGTGGAAGTGGATGCCAACTCTAATCTCAACACTGTTCGCATTCACCAACTGGAGGAAGCTATGGATAGGACGAGGAGGATCAACGAGGCTCTGCAGCAACAGCTAGCTGCATCCCGAGCCAAAGTCACGGAACTCCGGGTGCGTCAAAGAGCACAAGAAAGACATCTTTAAGAAGTTGTATGCCAACTGGCTGATCTTAGGATTCGCCCAAGGGATACCCGTCGCCAGTAGAAGATGTCAGCTTAACCCTCTCTTTTGTTTAACGAATAGCCTTTTCCTTTCTATGCTTGGTAGAGCACTTGTCTGTAAACATTCCTAACTTTGAAAGTACTCTAATTAGGCCTCTAGACTGCCAACATTTTCCCTTATGGTTTGATGTAAGACCTACTGTTAGATCACTTTTCCCGAACTCATATTACATCATTAATACCAGTAAAAATTGGCAGTTAACTACTCTGTTGCTATGACTCTCTCTGATTATCGGGCTATGTTGATTTAGTCCATGAAACACTCTTATCATACTTGCAACATACTCTTACTATTGTCATCATCTCTATGAACTTTCAGTAAAAGATGCCTCCTCGCAAGCGCCCGAACAGAGGAAGACCTGCGACTCAAACCCCACCTACTCCACCTCCTCCTCTACAATTCGATCCAGTGCTGTTTCAAACAGCTGTGACCGCAACTGTGATGGCAGCCATGGCCCAAATGAATTATGGCGATGCTAGTGGAGCCGGAATGGGCACCAACTCCAGACATGGTGAAATTCCCTCACGTACACAGGGGTGTACTTATGAGGATTTCATGAACTGTAAACCAACATTTTTTAGTGGGACCGGAGGAATCCTTACTCTGTCTCAATGGATCGAAAGATCCGAAGCCGTTTTCGAAATGTGCTCATGCCCCGAAGAAAGCAAAATCAAGTTCGCTGCTGCCACCTTCACTAAAAGGGCCCTGACATGGTGGAATGGCCATGTCAATTCACTCTCTTTAGTAACAGCCAATGTCATGGGCTGGGACACACTAAAGGACCTACTGACAAGGTAGTACTGCCATAGAGGTGAGGTTCAGAAGCTTGAGGAGGAACTCTGGAACCTCAAGATGAAGGGGACAAACATAGTGGCTTATACGGCAAGGTTCTGTGACCTGGTAGCTATGTGCCCTAACATGATCCCTTCTGAGAGAAAGAAAATTGAACGATACATATGGGGTTTAGTGCCCCCGTATCAAGGAAACGTTCTATCTTCACATCCTGCAACCTTTGACAGCGCCAAGGAGTTGGCCCACAGGTTGATTGATCATGAAACTCCTTCCACACTATCAACAGCAACAGCAACTGCCGCTGCACCGCCCAGGACATCCGAAAACAAGAGGAAAAGGTGGGACAAAAAGAGAGACAAGAAAGCTCAATCCTCTTCCAAAAACCAACAAATAGCGGCTATCCATGCCGCCACCACTCCTGCTACCCCTGTACCAGCAAAAACCTATGTTGGGAACCTGCCTAAGTGCCCCAAGTGCCCCTTCCATCACAACGGCCCCTGCCGTGAATTGCACTGCACCAACTGCGGCCGAAAGGGCCATACCGTCCGATTTTGCAAATCCCAACCCAAACCCATTTCTCAGGTCTCTGGCTCGGGAGGGAGCCAGGCCTGCTATGGCTGCGGTGAAATTGGCCATTTCAAGAAAAACTGTCTGAAGGCCGGGAATGCAGGAGGAACGGGAAGACTACTCGCTATCGGCCACAATGAAGCAGTAGCGGACCCCACAGTAGTCACGGGTACGTTCCTTCTCAACAACTCTTATGCTTGTGTTTTATTCGATAGTGGTGCAGAAAGAAGCTTCATAAACCAAAACTTTAAACGCTTACTTAAGCAATCCCCTCAATCACTAAAAGAAACATTCGTCATAGAAATGGCTAAAGGAAAGACAGAGAGCTCTAACGAAATCTACGTAGGTTGCACCCTCACACTAGATGATCATTCACTCCCAATCAACCTCATACCAGTTTCGATCAAGAGTTTCGATGTCATTGTGGGCATGGACTGGTTGAGTCTCCATCATGTAGATATCATGTGCTTCGACAAAGCAATCTGTTTCAATTTATCGAATAACAAAACTCTGTTAATCTACGGAGACAAACCCGATACAAGCCTTCGTATCATCTCAAGTATTCGAGCCCAGAGGTACTTACGTAAGGAATATCGCACGTTCCTTGCACATGTCGTTGACACGAGCCAGAAAATGAAAGATCTAAAAGATCTCCCTGTCGTATGCGATTTCCCCGACGTCTTTCCAGAGGAGCTCCCAGGTTTACCTCCCAAACGTTAGGTTGAGTTAAGAATCGACCTAGTCCCAGGAGCTACCCCCATAGCTAAATCGCCTTATCGTTTAGCGCCTGCAAAGATGCAAGAACTGTCCGGTCAACTTAACGAGCTACTCAACAAGGGCTTTATAAGACCGAGCTTCTCACCCTGGGGAGCTCCGGTCTTGTTCATGAAGAAGAAGGATGGATCGTTCCGTATATGCATCGAGATTAGGGAGCTCAACAAACTCACGGTCAAAAATCGCTACCCTCTTCCCCGTATAGACGACCTATTCGACCAACTGCAAGGGGCGAGTTACTTTTCCAAGATTGATCTTAGGTCCGGGTATCACCAGTTACGAGTGCTTGAGGATGATGTTCCGAAAACAGCCTTCCAAACTCGTTACATACACTACGAGTTCGTAGTGATGCCCTTCGGACTAACTAACGCACCCGCAGTATTCATGGACTTGATGAATAGGGTGTGTCGTCCTTACTTAGATCAGTTCGTCATCATCTTTATTGATGACATACTTGTCTACTCTCGAAGTGAGAAAGAACATAGCGATCTTCTACGACGAGTCCTAGAAACCCTACGATTGGAGAAGTTATACGCGAAGTTCTCTAAGTGCGAATTTTGGATCCGAAGAGTCGAATTCTTAGGACACGTGTTAGTGAGGAAGGAATCCACGTGGACCCATCCAAGATTAAAGTTATCAAGAACTGGTCAGCACCGAAGACGCCTACAGAAATCCATCAATTTCTAGGCCTCGCTGCCTACTACTGCAGATTCATTCAGAACTTTTCTCGGATTGCAAAACCTCTCACCATATTAACTCAGAAAGGCGTGACATTTGACTGGGAAGAGAAACAGGAGAAGGC
This sequence comes from Lactuca serriola, assembly GCF_051521515.1. NCBI lineage: Eukaryota > Viridiplantae > Streptophyta > Magnoliopsida > Asterales > Asteraceae > Lactuca > Lactuca serriola. The sequence continues at coordinate 22,128,287 of NC_136413.1, read as the reverse complement.
ATTCCAAACCCTGAAGCGAGCCCTATGCACCGCACCGGTATTATCCCTTCCTGAAGGGACATAAGATTTTGTGGTATACTGCGATGCATCGAACCAGGGGCTCGGTTGTGTCCTGATGCAACGAGGTAAGGTCATCGCCTATGCCTCGAGGCAGCTGAAGACACATGAGGTTAACTACACCACACACGACCTCGAATTAGGAGCGGTGGTATTCGCTCTAAATATCTGGAGACATTACTTGTATGGTACGAAGAGAACAATATACACTAACCACAAAAGCCTCCAACACATACTAAAATAGAAGGAGCTCAATATGAGACAACGACGGTGGGTCGAGCTAATCAATGATTACGATTGCGAGATTCGTTATCACCTGGGAAAAGCCAATGTAGTAGCAGAATCCCTATGTAGAAAAGAGTATTCTGGTCGAAGAGTCAAGTCGTTAACAATGACTATCCATTCGCATCTACCCGCACAGATTGAGGAGGCTCAGCTCGAAGCTTTGAAGCCTGAGAATGTGGCGGGAGAATCCTTACGTGGAATGGATAAGAACTTGGAGGTCAAGGGTGACGGAGCCTTATATCTCATGGACCGGATTTGGACACCACGTCACGACGGTTTCCGAGACTTGGTCATGAAGGAAGCACACAACACTCGATATTCCGTCCACCCAGGATCAGATAAAATGTATCTTGTAATGCCCGCATTTCCAGGCTAGGCATTTTCGTTGATGTAATAGTCTAGGTTAACCTTTGTAACCCGTTTTGAAATAATAAGAGCGTATTATTTGTGTATTATGTGTTTCGTGCTTAATTGCTTAATTATGTGATTTGATTAATTAAGAATAAAATGAGCGTCAAAATTAAAGTATGAGATAAGCCCGATATCTTTGCATAAAGATGTAGTGGTCGAAACGAGGTTTCCGAATATATAAAGAATGCCGAAATCCGAGTTATAACGAAGAAGTTATGACCTGTCGAAGTTTCGCGACAGAACCGGCAACGCTGAATGACGTAAAAAGTGAAATTTATGTTAATGCAATATTTAGCCTTAGTTATCTAAATGATAGTCGTGGAGTTCGTTAAACCGAGAGCGTGCATAAAAAGAACGCCCAAATCTGACTTCGTACGAGGAAGTTATGATTTTCTGAAGTTTCGACTTAGCGGTGTGTAGCCCGAATACTCGATTAGAGATCGAGCGGTTTTTAGCCGAAACAATCTAAACGAGAATCGAAGATCTCGTTCTTATTAGCGAAATGATGAAAAGTTAGGCAAGAACGGACGTCGGACGAAGAACTTATCAATTTATAACGAAGTTTTCCTGTCCAGGCCTACTAAAAATAAATAATAAAAATAAACTCAAAACTAGCCAACGGAGTCTAAACGAAAGTTGTAGAGCGTAGTCTCACCTACGCGTGGATGTAAAGAACGTCGAAAACAGAGCTCGTATGAGAAAGTTACGGTATTTAGAAGTTTGACGAGTCAAATTATGCCGAGCGTAATTTGAGTACGCCCAGCGTACTCAGGAGGATGCAAGTTGCCTGACCAATACTCGAGTGCCACCGATTGATGCATGCAGTGACGTCAAAGTACGACCAACGTAACCAAGTTACGCCCAGTGTACAGAGTACGCCCAGCGTAAATTGAAATTACGCCCAACGTAATCCCAGACCCACCAACTTATAAATAGAAATCGAGATCAGCCATTTCCTCTTGTTCAAACTCTTTCTTCTCTCTAGTTTTTGCCGCGATTTGCATGCCAATCATATCCCGAAGCCCCGGTATCATTCCCGAGCCCCGAACCAAGATCCGAAGTCCCAAGGATCCCGAAGAGCGTTATTCCCGAGCCGAAGCCCTGCCCACGAGGAGCCCGGTTTTTGTGAAAATCTTCCAGATCTATGGAGAAACACTACTTCTACAAGCCATAGTGTTGTCCGGTCATCTTTTGATCAAGTGAGTGTGTAGTTACTTTCTTCCAACACATTATTATGAAGTATTTTATATAAAATACGTGCTATGTGTATATATTTTGTTGTTATATGTGTGAATGTATATCCACTCTCTTGTATCTCATAGATCTGATTTATTCTCTATGAAATACGTGTTATGTGTGTGTGCCTCATCTGTTATGTGGAATATGTATTGATTAAAGCATGCTATACAGGTTTTAAACTATGTATAAAAATGTATATTTTTATCTACTAATATGTTGGGTAGAACATGGGTAGATAGTTGGTGTGTAATAAACAGATGAGAGGCCTCGATGTTGTTTTGATTTAGTCATCTAGCGGAGTTTAGATGTCGACCACGGACTTTTCTAGACAGTCTTGTGGAACACTAGCAGGCTCGTCACCTGTAGCTGTTAATGAACTTGGATGTTCATTCGCTGTACTCCATCCCCCTCATGGTTGCCTTATTTGACTTATATTGCTGAGGAACCCCCGAAGCACGTGTTGTCGCCCCGATGAAATATTCTTAGTCTAGGTCCCTTGTGTTAGTTGTTTTAGGGACATAAAGTGAGAATAACGGGAATGGGTAATTGGCTTATTGTTGGTTGATGAAAATAAATTTAATTACTTATTGTGGGTTGAAAACCCTATATGCTCACCAGGCTCCCAAGCCTGACCCACTCAGTTTATTTGTATTACAGGAAGTGGCGCAAGGGCATAAAATGGATGAATCATCAAGTTGTTTTGCTTACAAGTTTGTATATGTATATATTTGTTGAATGACTTGTAATGTTATCTTTTATGCTTTATGGTCTGTATCGGAACATGACATCCCGAGTTTTGATTATATAATGAAAATACATTTCTTGATGAAATGCTTTGGTAAATATTATTTTATCATACTTTGTTTTTGGGAACAAATTCCGCAACTCTTTCAAATCAAAAGGATTTACTCTGAAATTATTTTAAACGCATAAATGAAAATTGGTCTTTTCTGGCCGAGATTTTGGGGATGTCACATATCTGGATCTTAAAAAGTCATACTGGTGGCCTAACAGGAAAGCAAAGATTGCTACCTTCGTGAGTAAATGCCTTACTTGCGCGAAAGTCAAGGTCGAATACCAGAGGCCGTCAGGTCTTCTCTAGCAACCGGATATACCCGAATAGAAGTGGGAGCGGATCACTATGGATTTCATAACCAATCTACCCAAGACAACGGGTGGGATGGATACCATATGGGTCATCGTCGACAGATTGACCAAGTCCGCGCACTTCCTACCCATCAAAGAGACAGATAAGATGGAGAAACTCACAAGAACATACATTAAGGAAATCGTACGACTGCATGGTGTCCCTATATCTATAATCTCCGATAGAGATACTAGGTTCACTTCGAGGTTTTGGTAATCGCTACAAAGCGCCTTAGGGACAAGGTTGGACATGAGTACAGCCTACCATCCGCAGACCGACGGGAAAAGTGAGAGGACTATCTAAACCCTGGAGGACATGTTGTGGGCCTGTGTGATCGACTTTGGTAACGCATGGGATACCCACTTACCCCTTGAAGATTTTTCTTACAATAACAGTTATCACACGAGCATCAAGGCAACCCCGTTCAAAGCCCTCTATGGCCAGAAGTGCAGATCCCCTCTGTGCTGGGCTGAGGTGGGTGACACTCAGTTAGCTAAAGGACGAGTTCCTGAAAGGTCTCTCACGGGTCCAGAGATCATTCGAGAAACGACGGAGAAGATTATACAGATTCGCAAACAATTAAAAGCCGATAGGGATCGACAGAAAAGCTACGCAGACAAACGACGAAAACCTTTGGAATTCCAGGTGGGAGACCGAGTCCTTTTGAAAGTCTCACCCTGGAAGGGCGTGATATGCTTTGGAAAGCGTGGAAAGCTGAACCCAAGGTACATAGGGCCTTTCGAGATTCTCGCCAGAATCGGCCCCGTAGCTTACAAACTCAATCTACCCCGCGAGCTCAATAACATACATCCTACCTTCCATGTCTCAAACCTGAAGAAATGCCTATCCGACGAGACTCTCGTAATTCCACTTGACGATATTGAGGTCAACGAGGGCCTCAGCTTCGTGGAAGAGCCTGCGGAGATCACGGACCGAGAGGTCAAAAGAACGAAACAAAGTCGCATCCTAATTGTGAAGGTTCACTTGAACGCTAAACGAGGATCGGAGTTCACTAGGGAGCGCGAGGATCAAATGAAACTCAAGTATCCCCATCTCTTTTCATAGTAGTACTGTAATAACTTAGCTTCTTGAATTCTAAATTTCGGTACGAAATTTCCTCTAACGTGGGGATGATGTGACAACCCAAAATTTATTCCGTTGTTGTAACCCGTTTCCGTTAATAGAATATTCTATTTTTATTAAGATTTCGTTAATATTGGGGTGGAAAAATCAATAAATGTTTTATTTTATTTTATTGTATTAGTTTCGTAATGAAATAAATAAAAACACGTGAATTACCCTCCCGTTTAGTTGGGAAAAGTTTTTTTTTAATTGCGACCATTTAATTGGGTAAAAATTTAAAACCCCGGTTAACGTCAGTATCGGGTAGATTCCCACTTAGCCAACCCCTATATAAAGGGTTAGTGGGCACTAGATGGAGCTTTTTACCACTCTAGTCACTCTCTCTCTCTCTCTACTTTCTCTCTCTAGAAGTTGAGTTTATTCAAGAATCACCTCATTCAAGCCCCAATATCGTAAGTAATACTCCCTAGCTTGTTGTTTAGCTTTGCATTCATACAAACCCAGGACTTAATCACTCAAAAACCTTAAAAACTCGAGTTTACAGTTTGGAAATACCTCCCAAAACCGTAAACACCCTTAAGGGGGGGTTTTTGAAGCCCAAAATCCCTCCAAAACTCTTCTAATACTCGTCCTCGACTTAGAAACATACATGCATGGAGTTAGAAACCAAAAATCGAGCCTTTAGGAGGGTAAACATGAGTTTACGGTCCATGAATATTCATGAACCGTAAAAACCATAAATGGTGTTTTGGTGCCCCATTTGAGGCCTAAACACCCCTCAAGCCTTGGATTTGACCCTAGAACCCTTCCTAGTGATACAAGAAACCTTAAGGCACACAAATATACTCCTCCCATGAGTTTACGGCTATAAACTCATGGGGGAATTGGTCCGTCAACCGTAAACTCACCTAGGGTGAGAATTTGACGAGTAAACTCCATAGTGAGGCCTTACACTAATTCCTTGCACCCCAATAACCTTCTAGCACATAAAACAAAGTGTTTTCATGCATTAGGGTCTAATTACTTACTTATATAGTGATTAGATAACTAATTAGACATCATTATGTGTCACTACATGTTTCATAGGATCCGTGTGAGTGTTCAAATTCTCATTTGACACCTAGCATCCTACCTGGCATTGTCACCCGATCTACTCGCTACAGGTGAGTTCATACCCCTTAATGAAACTTTTCAAATGTTTTTACATGTTTTAGGGGGGGGGGGGGATACAAGTTAAATGCAACAAGTTTTAGTATCAAATCATATGTAATTTATAACTTGCAACTAAAAAGGATTTTCTATACTTTTAGCTACTTATCAATAAAACTGCTTTAAATAATTATCAAACGCATTCTCAAAGATAGATTGTGTTAAACTATTTTCAAACTGTGTTTAAACTACTTTTCTTTTAAACTATATCTACACTAATATATTTATATAAGTAAGACTTGAAGGACTTAGGACCGATAGCTCGCCTTATTTCCTATTCTTGTTTGATTGTGGTCTTAGGGTATATTGTTATCCGTCCGACTGTCGTTGATTTCTAAGTTATGTATCATATATATTTGTGTTAGATATGAAAGTCTTCATCTTATTTAATACCTTTGTAAATCAAAGGCATGCAATCCTACACTCTATTTAACTATAATAGGTATAGTTAAGACTACTGCTCATTACCTCTATTACTATTATACTCACTATAATTGCTACTATTACAAGTTAATGCATGTTAAAGAGAACACTCTGTGTACTATACTAAAAGTTTACTATACTATAACACAAGAGAATACACTAATCCAGAGTATAACACACTATCCCTCTATACTGCACTCTACTGCGCAAATACCATGTAACCAGAGCTTCCCGGAAGGAAAGAAACACTACATGTATAGATCTATACAGGACAGACACTATTACATCCCGACTGTTAACTACAGTCCGAGCCGACTAGGCCCAGGGGTGGCACTACATCACTACACTACATATGACCGGGAAGGTCATCGGACCCCCTCTTATCATTCAGTTTGGTTACATGAGAGATCACATCCATATCTAAATTAACATACTAAGACTTAAAGTCTAAGCTAAATTCCCGAAGTAAACAATTACATATTACTAATTGAAGTTTGCATCACTGCTATAGCCAACCGGCAATACTTTTCCTCATTTACGTTACTTGAAGGAAGTTTATTACATTCTCTTTATAACTAAAAGTTTCAATGGAAATACTTTACACACATGAAGGATTTAACTTACAAATGCTCAATTTTGGAAAATATAGGATTTTCTAGGGATTTCTTCTATTCTCAAACAATAATTACAGCTTTTACATTACATGATTGTAAACACTTTTATACAAACAACAACACTAAATTCTTATGAACTCACCAGCTTTATGTTGATACTTGTTTTCAAAATAACTTGTATCCTCAGGTCAAGGATAGACAGGTACTGGTGCAGCTTTTGAGAAGATGGAGCGTATACAAGATTCATCTTTTATTTTGTTTATACTTTTGGTGTCTATTAACTGTGCAGAACATGTTTGTAATTATAATCACTATATTATTGAAATGGTTGTTGTCGCTTGTTTTTACTATTATGCAATTGTTATGATGCTGTACATAACGTCCTCCACCCCAGAACGTATTCCGCCGTCCTTGGTTTTGGAGTGTGAGATGGTGGATACCAGATTCCGAGGTTCTTCGTACCATTGAGGTACCAGAATATTTTTTTCACAGCCAAAAGATGATACATCTTTGGATTGACTTGAAATATGGCACATAAGCATGTTGAGAACATAATGTCCAGGCGACTTGCAGTGAGATAGAGTAAGGGTCCAATCATTCCACGATACTTCTTGTTAACTACAGAAACACCCGAAAGGGTCGGCATATATTTTGTGATCGAAGCCCATAGGTACCTTGGCCGAGGCACAGGTGTCCATAGAGTATTTCTTGAGAAGCTCTTAAATGTACTTCTCTTGGTGAATGAAAATACCTTTGTTAGTCTGTTTGACTTGAAGGCCTAGAAAGAAGCTTAATTCTCGATTCATGCTCATTTGGAAACGGCTGACCATATGTTTAGCAACATCAGCAACCATAGATGAATTCGTAGATCCAAAAATGATGTCGTCCACATAAACTTGTACCAGTATGAGATGCTTTCCATTTGATCTCCTGAATAGAGTGGGATCTAGTATACCTCTTTGAAAACCTGAGCGTTTGAGAAAATCGGTGAGTGTCTCGTACCAAGCCCGAGGAGCTTGCGTGAGTCCGTATACAGCCTTTCGGAGTTTATAACAGTAGTTTGGAAAGGAAAGATTAATAAATCTGGAGGGTTGTTGAAGGTATACTTCAGTATCAAGTTCACCATTTAGAAAAGCACTCTTAACATCCATTTGATAAACTTTGAAGCCTTTGTGGGTAGCATCAGCAAGAAATATTCTGATTGCTTCAATTCGTGCAATAGGATCAAAGGTCTCATCGTAGTCAAGACCTTCAATTTGAGTAAAACCTATAGCTACCAATCTAGCCTTATTTAGGATGATAACTCTTGTATCGTCTAGCTTGTTGCAAAATACCCATCTTGTACCAACAATAGGGTGATGTTGAGGAGGTACGAGAGTCCAGACTTCATTATGATCAAATTCGGCCAGTTCTTCTTGCATGGTTGTAATCCAATCAGCATGCTCTAGTTCTTCCTTGATGGATTTGGGTTCAACCATGGATATAAATGTTGAAAAATGGCAATCATTTTGGATGTTGGTATCTAAGCGAGTTTGTACACCAACATTCGGATTGCCTATCACTTGATTTGGAGGATAATCCTTCGTCCATACATGCAATCGAGGGAGATCTTGTGCAGCCAAAGATCCTACATCAACAATAGAATTGATTTGCTTCCCCTGAGTGATTTGAATATTGGGATGGTGCCCCCCTGAACTTCTGAGCCGGAGAGGTTGACATCATCATCAGAAGGAAACTCAAAGAAATTCTCGTTTTCATCAATGTTGAGAGGATTTGAGTCATCGAACTCAGTAGTTGCATCTTGGAAGCATCCACATTTGATTCCAGAGAGGGATTTTCATTATTACTCTCTCCCTCAACCTGAGAAGGTTGAAACGGCCGGAATCAAATAGAGGTAGGCTCGGAAGTGGACCGAAGAGGTTGTGAGAAACTGGGGCTTCCGAAGGAGGAATTGGAATCAGAGATGGTCTTGGTCAAGATTCGGAATCAAGAGCGGTTTCGGAAGGACCAAAGAGGGTTTCAAAGTCAACCTTTAGAATGGTTTGAAGGTTCGGACATCCTGGCGGCGGAGGATCAGATTCCATGATATGAGTTGTGACGTGAGAGGGGCCAGAATTCCGAATAAAATTGTCATCATAGGTAATATCAAAGCTCTCTTCCACAACACGAGTTCTTTGGTTGAGAACTCTGTAAGCCTTGGATTTGGAAGAGTACCCAATAAAGATAGCTTCATTAGCTTTAGGTTGGAACTTTGTAAGCTAATCATGGTTGTTTTTGATGAAGCATCTGCATCCGAAGATATGTAGGAACAAAATTGTTGGCTTTCGACCATTCATTGCTTCGTATGGTGTCATGTTGAGACATTGATTGATGATACTTTGATTTTGAGTGAAACAAGCAGTGGATACAACTTCATCCCAAAGATAGAGTGGTAGATTTGCATAGTTCAGCATTGATCGAGCGACTTCAACAAGTGTTCTATTACGTCTTTCAACTACACCGTTTTTTGTGGAGTGTAGGGAGCTGAGAGGTTGTGATTGATTCTTTTTTCTATGAGAAACTTCTCAATGGTGGAATTAACATATTCCGAACCATGATCACTTCAGATTCTTTTGGCCAGGAGTTTGATAAGAACTTCTATTCCTTTGATAAAATTGATGAGCTCATAGGCTGTTTCGGATTTCAGCCTTAGGAAGAAGACCCAGGTGTACCTTATAAAGTCATCAACAATCACAAGAATGTATTTCTTATGATGAAGACTTTGTATAGTGGATGGTCCACAAAGATCATTGTGTAGAAGTTCTAATGGATCCGAAATGGATTTTTCGATGATAACAGGATGACCCTTCTTCGATTGCTTATCACACTCACATACAACACATAAGTGATCATTTTTGAACTTGAGAAGAGGTAAACCTCTTACCATTTCACCTGATATAAGATCATTCATGTACTGAAAGTTTAGATGTGCGAGCCTTCGGTGCCATAACCAACTAACATCAGGAACAGCTTTGGAGAGAAGGCAGAGTTGCGGTTTGCTAATAATCATATTGATGTCAAGTGCGTACATGTTTTTGTTGCGAAGAGACTTTATCAAACATTCTTTTCGGTCTTTAGTCATCACATAGCTATATTTTTTGCAAAATTCCACACGTCGGCTTGAGTCAGTGAGTTGGGCAACACTTATCAAATGATGTTTCAAGTCAGCTACATAAGCAACATGTGAAATTGAGAAGTTTCCATTGGTGAGAGTTCCATAACCACGAATTTGAGAATTGGAATTGTTGCCATACGTCACATAACCAGCATTTGGAGAAAGCTTTAAATCTCGCAGAAAATCCTTCTGCCTCGTCATGTGCATGGAGCAAGCACTATCAATATACCATATTGTTTCTTGCTCTGAAGCACAATGTTCCTGCAAAATTAGTGAGCAATGGAGCTTTTAGGATCTGAGTTAGACCTTGGGAAATAGGCATGGACTTTGGACTTTGATTGTGACTTGGGAACAACTATGTGTTTCTTGGTGAGATTACTTGAGTGCTTTGGAAACAGACAGAATGCGAGTGTCTTTTCATCTATCCAATAGTCATATTCAACTACTTGTGGGTTTGGAGCTGACTTCTTTGGGACTTTGGTATCCTAAGGATTGACACTTTGTTTATCTCCGAGACAGTTGTTTTGTTAAAAAATGTTTTGATTTTCCACACAATATTTTTTGTTTGAAGATTTTGAAACATTAGTTTTTGAACTTGTGGATTTGCTTGCTAACACATTGTTCTTTGAAATTCTTGGTTTAAAAATTTTGCCATCAGATTTTGCAATAAAGACAGATGAAATATTTTGAGGTGCCGGTGAAGTATTTCGGATGGTTTTGACATTGATATTGACATGAGTTTGAGGTGAGATTGAGCTAAGGACATTCATAGATTTCGAACGAGCAAAAGGTTCGAAAGGTCTTTTCAGGAATCTTGTAGGAACAAAAGAGTTTTGACTATGAGTGAAGACACAAGGATTCCGGAGTGATTTTGGTTTAGAGTTAGCAAGGAACCTAGAATTTTGTCTAGTCTTAACTTCATTTTTGAAAGCATTTCTAGCTTCTACCTTGGGATCTACAATATCTTTTCTATTCAACATTGGTTTTCTTCTAGGATGAGAAGAGGATCCAGAAGTTTGTCCTTTGGATGAATTTGTGAACTTAGGAGTAATGGAACCAATTTGGTCTTTGAAAGAACTACAGAGTCTGATTCACATGAATCATAGGATACATTGCTTGATACTTCAACTTTATGATCTAAAGATGCCCATACAAATTCCGAGGCATTGACATCAGTTGTTTCTGGAATAACTTCCTCAATCACACAGTTGTTTATGTGATTGCTTTTAGGAACATGGTCTACAAAATTTGAAAGACTATAATGATATTCCGTGGTCCGATTCAGGTCCAGGTTTATAAGAGGCAGAAGAGGCGTGGAATCAGGACATTTGACAACTATTGGTTGGCACTCATGAATTAGGGACTCAAAAGATCTTTCAGCCTCCGGAAGGGGTGACAATGGAGAAATAGGAGTGTCTGAATTTTTAATGTTCGGAACCTCTCCCATGAATGTCAAATTTTGCAATTCCTTCAGGGGACTAACAATTGGTTTCGGAAACTCGCTTCCGAGACCAGGAGCTTTGGACCATGGATGACGAAAATTATGACTCATCTGAATGTCAACTTCAAGCATGTCTACAGAGTTATGCAAAGCATCTACTTTGGCATTGAGACGTTTATTCTCAGAAATCTAAATATTTCTTTCAGAGTAAGTGATTTCACATTTATCTTTCAAAATGATACATTCATCTTTTGACATTACAAGTTCATGCTCTAGAGAATCGATTTTCAATTTCTTATCCTCAAAATGTAATCTAAGATGACTTAGTTCACAGTCTTTCTTCTCACTGGCTTATATGGCAGACTCATAGGATTTATAGATAGTGTTGATCTTTTTTTGGATCTAGGTCAGATAAGGTTCACATAAAGTCAAATCAAAATTATTATCAGAGATCATGGATTTTACTTGTTAAACAATGCTTCGACCTGGTGGATCGTTAGTGGCCATGTAGCAGTAGTGAGGTTCAACAACATCATCTTCATCTTCGGACCCAGAAGACCAATAACCTTCATCACATTCAACCGTTTGTCTTGCCATCAAACATATACTTCTTCCAGACACCAAATCTTCATCATCTCCGGATGACCAGCATCCTACGATATCCCTTGAAACTGTAGTGACAAATGCCTTCTCACTTTCAGCCATTTCTTGTGCTTTTCGGACATAATAAGTTGAGTCTTTCACTTTTGATTTTTGTGGAGCATCAGCTAGGCAATCTTTGGCAAATTGGTTTGCATGACCACATTTATGACACAAGATCTTTGGTTTTTCTGCGTTGGAATTCTGAGAAGATTCTGAGACTGAGTTTGATTTAGTGAGGTTAGGCTTGTATGCAGGTGGATTTTCGGAGGTATGTTTTGGTTCAGAAGTAGAATATGGTTGAGGATGGTTTTGGTGAGGTGCGCTGAATCTGTTTTGGTATGGTTTGTAAGAGAGATTGAAAGGACATTTGTATTTCATTGAAAGTAACGCAAACTCTTGTTGGAAACGGAGTTCAGAATCCGAGGTTTCGGAATCATCGTCAGGATAGATGTGTGTCTATAAAGAAGTTAAGGATGACCGAGTCAAAGGAACAGTGGGTTTGTAAGGTTCTGGAGTAGGTAGGTTCGGAATGATTGATTCAAAAGAGCTGACTAGAGTTGATTCATGTCCTTGAAGCTCATCAAAAAGTTGATAGAGTTTCAATTTTTTTAAGGAACCATTGCTTTGAAGATAGGAATTTACATTTCCCCATCCTTTACCAAGACTGTTAATGAACTTGAGATTGTACTCGAGAGGAGTTCGAACAATCCCATGAGCAGTCATGTTGTTGACAACAATTCGATATCGGTTGGAGGCTGAGGCCCGGGTTCCGAACCATCGACATGTCGCTAGCACACCCCGTGTACGAGGTATGCGCCCCACGTAGCAAACGCCCCATGTTCTCGCAAGTACACTCAGCGTACGAGGTTCAAACTCCCGACTATGAATAAGATGTGATGGTCTCGAGGATTACGTTACAAATTTGACACTTTCACACCCCTTATTTTCTCTAAAATTACCCTAACACACCCGGAAGCCTAGAAATCATCCCCTACACCCGAAGAAAGTCCTAATGCTCCAAAAAGCTGAGAAAATAATATTTTCAAGTTGAAACTCTGCCCGCACATGGAACGGTTTTTGGTGCATATTGTGGAAGAAGGAGTTCCTTGAGGAAGCATTGCTTGGCTTGGAGCTTGTGGATCCAAGCCCTAATCAGGTTGATCTAGCTCCAGAAAGAAAAAACTTTGAATCTTGGTGGCTTTTTTTCATGTGGATCTAGTGGGTTGATGACTTGTTATGTTTGTCCTTAGATGAAGAAGGAGCCTTGAAAGAGAATAGCTTGAGCATCTAGCTTTTGGATCTGAGTTATACACTTGTTGGTGCATCTTCCATAAGTATCAAGTTCGAAACTTACTCATTGTTGTGGTAGTTCTTGTTTTGAGTCCATTTTTGGGGTTTTATGTCCCAAGCTTGGAACTTTATGAGTTTGATGAACTCAGAGTATAATATATGGCCTTAGATGCTTTTACTTGTTTAGAGTCATAAAAATGAGATCTTGGTTGTCAAAATCTCTCCATGCATGAGATATGAGAATTTTTGGGAGTAAAGAGTGAGTGTATTTGGGTTTGGGATGTTCTCAGCCATGCAAAGGCTTAAAGTCACTAACTTTATGGAGTAAGATCCATTTGGCAGTCCAGATCTGGGATTTGATTTAATGTCTTAACTTATAAAGACCAAATGACTAGAAAGAGTGAATCTGGGGAGTACGTTGAGCATAATTCCTGTACGTCCCGTGTACTGCCCCAGTGTCTCCGATGGCCAATCTGGATTCGTGAATACGCGGAGCGTACCAAGGGAGGTACGCCCCGCATAACCTCACTGTGGACTTTTGGGCTAAGTCTCATTTTGGGCCTTGAGTGTTGGGCCTGGAGTTTGGGCTTGTTGCAATAGAATTTTGGACCAGAGGAATATATATATAAGTGCTTTGGGCCCTTGAGTTGGGGTTGCCATTTAGATTTGAGAGTTGGGCCTCAGGAGAGCCTATTTATTATTGGGCCTTAGTGGGCCCAATGGGTTTTAGGTTATTGATTAGCTGGTTAGTGGACTACCTTTAGAGCTAATGAGTGAGAGTTTGGACTTAGTTCCTAATTGGGTTAATTGTGTGTTTGGCATAGAGTTAGTGACCGGTGCGTAGCAACAACGTTTATAGGGGTTGTTCATCGTCCGAGGTGAGTCTTCTCACTATACTTACCAGAAGTGGTATCCTTGTGTGACTGAGTTGTCTTATGTGCTTATCTGTGTATTGTGATATTTTGCGTTATGTCTTTGTGATTTATGTTGAATATTATTATTATTATTATTATTATTATTATTATTATTATTATTATTATTATTATTATTATTATTATCATTATTATTATTATTATTATTATTATTATTATTATTATTATTATTATTATTATTATTATGAGTTTATTGAGTTAGGATCGGAGGGTCCACCCAAGTTTTGGGACCGGAGGGTCCCACTGAGACACATCGACCGGAGGGTCTTATCTGAGTATAGACATGAGAGGCTACTGAGATATGTGCGACATTTTGGGGAACTCACTAAACTTCATGATTACCGTGTTATGTGATATGTGTTTCAGGTTCTTCTCAGGATCGCGGGAAGGCGCCGGTTCGATTGTACACACAAGAGAAAAAAGTTATGTTTTGAGGATCCTGGATTATTAATCGAACAATTATGGAGTTGTGTTTTGTAAATTAAATAAATGTGATTTTTGTGAGATATGTTATGAGAATTATGTGGTTTTATAAATGAAAATTTATGTTTGCAAATTTACGTCGTTACAAGTTTGTATCAGAGCCTTGGTTTGAGGGATTCGGATGCACCTTCGGGTATGTCTGGACTCAAACTGGGAATTTGAGAAATCTTTTTAAAAGAAATGATTTTTCTAAAATGAGCAAGAGTTTCTAAGAGAAAATGAGAAGAAACAGTGTGTACAATCAGCCAGAGCCCGAACGGTGATTTCCCAAAATACCCTTACTTATTTATTTGTGTTAATAGTTCTTATTGAGATATTAGTGATGCATGCTAGAAGATAGGCTAGGTGTTTCATATTTTAGGGCTAGAGTTGCCTGATTTGTGATGCCTTAGCCTTGGAATGTTGTTATCTGTGATGTGCTTTGAGTATATGCGGAGTAAGATTATCCAGCAAAAATCTTTTAGAAAGAGAGCTTGGAGTAGAGGAGTAATCTAAGAGAGATACCTAGATGAGCGTCGGAGGAGCCTACTGAGAGAGTAGTTAGATACCCGCGAGGGGTAGAGTTGCTTGAGTTTGGTGATATCTTTCGAGAGTGAGTAGAGCAAATAGAGTTGTAACCTAGAGTGGTTTTACGTGTTAGTGGAGATTATTCGATGCCCAATTGTTGCTTGCTTTGTGCTTTGTGGAACTCTTCATGATGGGAGTCAGCTACTAAGTGAATATGACGATATTCAGGAGGTAGATGGTTGGCATCATAAGAAGTTCCTCAGCAGCTGATGGCAGAAAAGTGTGCGAACCGAGGAAGAGCCTAAGGAGTGTCCGTAGTCAGATAAGTATGCTAAAACATGTGAGTGTTCGCTAGGTAGTGACCAAGTATGATGGGATTGGTGATTGAGGAGGTTGATAAACTACTTAGGAAATCTGGAATGATCTGTGTGGAAAGTATGGGTAGATGTGGCAGGTAGTATGGGCACGTACTACTGAAAGCAGAGGACCTATACTCGATACAAGGAAAACTCCAGAGGTTATAAGTAGCAGATTGAGAGGAGATAACATGGTTTGGGTACCATGATTCAGATCAGATTGAGAGGTGATCACATGGTTGGAGAACCATTATTCATAGAGGTTAGTGCTTCTGGTTTTACCCGTTGTTCCATGGTGGTTGATTAGTCTGAGATCAGATGATAGAGTGTGGGGCCAGAGGGCCATGCCGAGCAAGTTTTACTGGAGTATACCTTGAAAGGGAAATCGAGTTCGTTTCCGAGGGATTTTATTAGTGAGATGATAGTTGGAGTCGCAAGGCTCAGGGATGAGTAGAGATGATGCTTATTGGAGGATCGAGGTCTGAGTCAAGCCATCGGCTGATGGATGAGACGTCACCTTCTGCGGCAAGAGTTGCGTTGTTCCTGTTTCTGGGAGAAGCGAAGGAGATATCGAGTTTTCAGTTTTAGAGTTAGGAGGTAAAATCTGTGCGGTAACATATGGTGGTGACCTTTTCATCAGAGTATTTGGGCAGTTTGTTTACTGCGAGGTATTTTTATACCACGAGAGAGTCGTTAGTGGGACTAAGATGGAAGAGAACAAGAAGGTTCCTTATTGAGGGAAGCATACTTTTAGCAGCAATTCTAGGTGATCAAGAGGAGTATATCATTGCGGTGTCCCTCGTTGTTTACATTTTGTATATTCTGTGAGAGTAAGGTCTCTTTCTTTTATGATGATTCCCGCGGTCGGAGGCTGGTCGAGGAATCAAAGATGAGGTGCGTGATAGTGCACTATTCCTGGACCGAGAGTCAGGGTTATTTCAGAATAGTTGAGGTATCCGGCGGCGTGTTAGCCTGAGGTTTCGAGATGACCAGAGGCAGTCAAGTTGGGAGGATTCTGAGATTCTTGTCTGAGTTACGGGATATTTGGAGTCGCTTGGTTTCCATCAGGAAGATCATTGAGTGTTTGTGTGGTGCGTTCCAAGAATCAAGTGTGATGTACCTTGTGAAACAATCTATAACATAGATTGTTGGTATTCCAATTGGTGATGGTTCGAACCCTGATTGGAGGAGAACTGGATATTCTATTAAGATAACCAACAATTTGTTCAAGTGCAACTAGTTATGGAGATTTGCGGTGCGGGTACATGAGACTTGAGTTATTGGTGGTTGAGGCAAGACATCGTTAGATGCTGTGATGATGTACCAAAGTACCGGAGTGATTTTGTTCCAGTGGGAATCCCTCAGTTAGTTTTCATCGAGGTAAGACTGTCTAAGGGTGTATATGGGCTGAGACTAGTGCCTTGCCTGCGAGAACTTACATCAGGAATGGTGATGCATAAGCTGAATGGGAGTAAGCACCTATCTATGCCGAGTTGCGGATCATGAGTTGGTGAACTCAGTGTGGTGAGGACTTGATGATGAGGTTATGGGGTGGTCAGAGAGCAAGTGAATCTGAGTGGGAGTAATTGCTTGGGATTATCAGGTGAAACCATGGATTGAGCCCATGGCGAGTCAATGGAAGAGAGTGTCGTGATACTGCGGGGAGCCGTAGTCTTCACTACATAGTGGGAGAGGGATTTGATATTACGGGGAGCCATGGTATTCACTAGTCAGCGAGAGAGTTTCATGATGTTACGAGGAGCCATAGTATTCATTGGATAGTAAGAGAGGGTTGTGATGCTACAGGGACCCGTAGTACTCACTAGTTAGAGTGTGTGTGTGTGTGTGTGTGTTGTGATATTTCGGGGAGCCGTAGCATTCACAAGTCAGTGAGAGGGTATCACAAGACTACGGGGGAGGCTGTAACACTTAGTAGTCGATAAGGGTGAATATTGTTCTGCCAGGAGTTGTAGTATTCACTAGTAAGACTATTGGGCATATGAGTTCTTCGGCTTGGGTAGCCTTACCACTTAAGCCTTTGGGGGCCTGGTTGCCGAACCAGGGGCGAGACGGGGGTCTCCGTGTCAATCGAGAAATTGCTATATCCCAGCGTGAGTAGGGATTATCATAATCGGAAGGAATTTGAGAGATGGTGTGTGCATAAATCTGTGAATTTTGGGTCATGAGTTGAGTATCAAATTGGAAATGAGTGGTTCCAATTCTTTTGGTGAATCAGACTCTCGAGCTCGAGTCTAGATCCGTTCGTGTATTGAATAGGCGAGATGAGGTTCCAGATTCGTGGATGGGTTTCATTTTGAGAGGGAGTATTGACCTTCATCTGATATCTTAGGCTGGAGTGGATCAATTTCGTTGGTATGGGAAGAACCGTAAGACGCATGGAACCAGTGGGTGGTAGACGACAAAGGTCGGAAGTGAGACGATTTCATATGAGTTGTAGCATTCGGTTGGGTTAAAGCGAACTTCATGACTTATGTGTCACGATGAGCCGAGATAGTTATCATGAGAAGGTAGTCGGTGAGATGTTTTTGGTTTGCAATGAGTAACCTTTGGAGGTTCATCTTTTGGGTTGGGAGCTGACCTAAGGCTTAGTGTTGAAGAAGATTATTCAGAGGAAGATGGGGCTTATGTCTATAGATGTCAGAGGATGCTTCCAAGGGATCACGATCTTTTTTCTTGTGTTTGAGTTGTGGGGTTCTTTCCTTCCGATGAGTCCTGATAGTTGTTCAGGTGGTGGGTCCTTAGGGGATTATGACCTTTCCGTTCCTTTTGAGTTGCGATCGAGATTGATTATAGAATAAGAGTTGGAAGAGTGTTCTTAGGGTCTGTTAGCCGATGGGCGATTAGGAGGATGATGTTTTGCGAGGGTGGTCTGGCAGGGAGATTGACCACTAGAGTTTGGAGAGTCAGATCGAGTATCGTAGCGGCAGTTGGGTTTGTCCTTATTCGGGGCCGGGGAGTTCCTGTTGGGTTCAGGTATTTTTGAAATAGATTGTTCTATGATATAAGGTCCTTTCGGTGGTGCTTCTCGGATTATTAGGCTCGACCTATGTGTTGATAAGGAGTGATTTCGAGGGCGAAATCTAATTCAAGTGGGGCAGAATTGTAACATCCTGTTCTGGATAGTTTGGTGATTTAAGGCTTGTGGGACTTAATCTGAGTATGAGAAGGTTTTGAGGCTTTGAAAGAGAAAGGTTTAGGCCATTTTGGGATGTAGGTAAGGTAGGTTGTGTGATAAAAGAGTTCGGTTTGTGCTTTAGAGCCCAAATGTATTATTAAAGGCGCTGGTTCGGGCTTTTCATGAATTTTGGACCTAAGTTCGAGTGGGATTCAGGAGGAATAAATTTATAGAAATGTAGGGCTTCTCGTTACCTTTTCGTGGATATAAGGATCGTCGGAAACAGATATATAACGAAGAAGTTATGGCCTTCAGAAGTTTTGTGGTTTCAGGCTTAGCCAAGTACGTTGGGTGTACACAAAGCATACGTTGGGCGTACTAGTGAAGAAGGAAGTACGCTAGACGTACTTTTATGACATCCCCAATTTCACGCCCAGTAAAGACCGATTTGTTTATGCTTTTTTAAAAATCAGAGTAATCGTTTATAGAAACCAATTGCGGAATTTGTTCCCAAAACAACATATGATAAGAATTTATCAAAGCATTTCTTTAAAGAAATGCATTTTCATTAAATAACAAAATCTCGGGATGTCATGTTCCGATACAGACCAAAAGCATAAACAATATAAAATAGACCTTGCATCAATTATTTATAACTACTAATCTGTAATCCAAAATCTCTCGTCAAGTCCACCAACTTATACTCTTGTGGCATTACCGGTAATGCAAAGAAAACTGAGTGGGTCAGGCTTGGGAGCCTGGTGAGCATATAGGTTTTTCAACCCACAATATTATCTTATATATCTATATATATATATATATATATATATATATATATATATATATATATATATTCAATCATCAAACGATCATTCCAATTACCCATCCCTATTATCTTCCTTACTCATAACGGTCTACCCTAAGAGTCATCTATTCATTCACTCCGTAATCGGCAATAAGACAATAGCTGTCAGGATTCTTTATTAGGCACTAAGACAATAGCTGCCAAGGTTCTTTCATAAAGCACTAATTCCACAGCTGCTATGATTCATTCATCAGGTACTAAATCCATAGCTACCAGTGTAGGTACAAAGTCCATAGCTACCAACGTTTATCTAACAGGTACTAAGTCCATAGCTATCATCGTATATCTAACAGTACTAAATCCATGGCTACCAACATTCATCTATACGATACTAAATCCATAGCTACCAAGGTTCCTATATACAGTACTAAATCCATACCTACCGAGGCTTATCTTTACATTACTAATTCCATAGCTACCGAGGTTTATCTTTCGTCTCTTCCTCAAACTCATCCTTCATCACACACCAACTATTTCATCTACCCGTGTTCTACGCAACATATTTGTAGAGATAAAATACATATACAGTTTAACTCCTTTAAAACCTATATAAAACTTCAATTCCATGCCAATCTCAAATATAAAAATAATATATAAACACATAGCACGTATTTCATAGCAAATACTTCGTATTTATATGTTAGAAGAAAGTAACTACACTCACCCAAACATATACTTAATACATTCAAACAATACTTGTATTATACTCGTGTTTATGAAAGGGACTATACACCCACACATATAAACAACTTTATATTAAACACATAGCACGTATTTTATAAAATACTTCATATCTATGTGTAAGATGAAAGTGACCACACACTCACTTGATCAGAAGATTATCGGACTATGGCTTGCAGAAGTAGTATTCTTCGGTAGATCTGGAAGATCTTCACACATCGGGCTTCTCGCAAGCAGAGCTTTGGCTCATAAACTCTTTCCTTCTCGGGATCTTCGGTGCTTCGGGACTCGCTTCGGGTCTCGGGATGACACCGGGGCTTCGGGGGGTTAAAATAGGGCTTAGACAGAGTATCGGGAGTGGGAGAGTAAGAGATTAGCAACCAAACTCAGTTGCCCCTTGAATTCTATTTATAGGGTGAATTTTGTGGGTTCACCTCGTGAATTTCTAATATTCACCTCGTGAGTCTCTAATATTCACCTTGTGAGCTCGATACTTCATTGCTTTCGTCATGGCCACTTGCCCTGGAAGACGTCCATCATTTGTTCACCTCGTGAGTCATTAATGCTCACCTGGTGAGTTCTGACAGTTTTGGGGTTTCGCACCCCGAACTTCAGAAATTCATAACTTTCGCATATGAACTCCGTTTTCGACGTTCTTTATATCTACGCGTAGGTAAAAACAAGATCTACGACTTTCATTTAGAATTTGTTGGCTAATTTTGAATTTAATGCTAATATATTATTAATATATTATTTTTAGTAGGACGGGACAGGAAAACTTCGTTATAAATTTATAACTTCTTCATCCGACTTCCATTTTCGTCTGTCTTTTTACCGTTGGACTACTATCGACGAGATCTTCAATTCTCGTTTAGATTGTTTTGGCTTAATATTGCTTGATCTCATATTCGAACTTCGAGTTGTACACTGCTAAGCCGAAACATCAAAAAATCATAACTTCCTCATACAAAATCAGATTTGGTTGTTCTTTTCATGCACGCTTTCGGTTTAACGTATTCTACGACTTTCATTTAGATCACTAAGGCCAAATATCACTCTAACGTAAATTCACTATTTATGTCGTGCTGTGTCGTGCCGGTTCTGTCACGAAACTTCGACATGTCATAACTTCTTCGTTATAACTCGGATTTCGGCGTTCTTTATATGCACAAAAACCTTGTGACATATACTAAAACTTAGTTAAGATTAATCCATCTAAATAATCTCCATCAAAAACTCATTTTTGATGGTTATCGTCTCTAATTGACTAGCACTGATCTACAGGCATTACAATTATCTCCATCTTAGGATGATTACGTCCCGGAATCATCAACGAAATAGGACTTGTATAATGATTACATACGTTATCTCTTCATCCTAGGTAATAACTGTAAGTTCTATGTTTCCTCGAAAGAGTATCTAACTCTTGGACTTCTCGATAGCAAGTAGTGCTCAATCTTGCATCTGCTCTTTGTACTATGTTGTACTTTCAACTGCAACCTTCGAGTTACAAAATAAATCCTTTTTGAGGACTCTTTCTTCTTCTTAGGATAAGTACTTTCCTTTATCTAATGTAACAAACCAATGAGTCGTGTTCTAATGACCTCTCATCGCATGATGTAATGCTTAGACTCAGGTCTTTTAGAGTTAAAATCCATAATGGAATATACCTTCCTTCATATTCTAATTTGATATAATCACATTTCAGCATGTAGCATTTCTAGCTACAAACTTCATTAACAACGAGCGAGATACAATCGATCGTATTACTTTCAACCTTCTGACTTACGTCAGATGTTACCTCGAACTTGGTTCTCTGAACCACGTAACATACTCATCGTAGTCGGACACAATTGATATGACCACTAGGGTCGGAATAATAACCATCTTACTAGTCACTACCGAAACAAGGGTAATGACACACTTGAACAAAACGGAATCAATTACTAGCTTCTTGGTAACCTTGTGACTTTCCGTGATCAAAGTGCGAGTCTTGTGCTTCCGGTAGTATACGCATCTACTACCTTTCACACCTACTCATACTCGTCCCAAGTATTGACCCGCAGTCAGCCAAGTCACCATACAAGAAAATCACACAATGATACAACACATCAGATAGCAAAACTAGGGTTTATATTATTTCTTGAAACGATTACACAAAGGTTCAAGTTCACCCTATACTACGCCTCTAATAGGCTACACTTCCTGATACAGACTTTATATAGATATATGAAGTCTTCATCCTTGGATCCTCATGTTGTTTTCTGCTTCATCAAGGATCATGTGGAATGTCGTTGGCTTTGGCGGTACTTCTAACCTTGCTGCTTCATTTTTCTTTGGGCAGTCTCTAGACATGTGCCCCTTGCCTCCGCATCCGTAGCACACCTTATCATTGTGTGTACAGTTCTTGGAATAGTGGCCGATCCTTCCACATTTGTAATAGGTTACCTCTTCATTGCATGCTCCAAAGTGCTTCTTCTTGCACTTTTCACACCATTTGGGCCCATACCTTTGGTCATCTAGGTTATACTTTGCAAACTTTCCCTTATTATCAGGTCTTGAGGATCCTTCAAGCTTCCTCTTTTCTCCAACTTCAACCTTCTCTAGACCTTTTTCTCTTATTTGAGTCTCGACATTCTTAGCAGCTCTAACGGCTGCCTTCAACGTACTTGCCATTTTGACCGTTACGCCAAAGTCTGATGGTAATCTGTTAGCAAATTTTTCGATCTTGGCGAGCTCAGTCGGCACCAAGTATGGAAACAATTTCATCTTTTCGATAAACATAGTAGCATAATCACCAATGCTCATTTTTCCCTTTTCCATGTTCTGGAACTCATTGTTCAGATCAATCAGATATATCTCTGAGCAGTACTACATCTTTAACTGCTCCAGGAATGATTTCCAAGACATCCTCAGGGCTTCGCCTTGAGGCATCATATCTGCCAGTAACTTCCACCAGCTCAAGACTCCAGTCTTCAGTTGTCTAACTGCAAAGACAGTCTTCTATTTGTTGCTACAGTCGCAAATCTCAAACACCATCTCCATTTCGGAGATCCAGTCCATAATCTCAACAGGCTTTGGGCTTCCAGAAAGACTTGGTGGCTTGGCGCCCAAGAAATTTTTATACATACGCCCATCCCTATTTCTTTACCTTTACGGGTCATTCCTTTCTGCCATCGGGGGTTCTGCTTGTACAACAGTCCCACTGTGGTTACCTCCCTCCGAATGCCCTCCATTCACTTCAGGCTCTTCCACTTGAAGTGATAGTTCCTCACGCTTTTGTTGGAGTAATCG
Organism: Lactuca serriola; assembly: GCF_051521515.1. Classification (NCBI taxonomy): domain Eukaryota; kingdom Viridiplantae; phylum Streptophyta; class Magnoliopsida; order Asterales; family Asteraceae; genus Lactuca; species Lactuca serriola. The sequence continues at coordinate 22,105,038 of NC_136413.1, read as the reverse complement.
CCTTGTCTCTTCCATTTGGCGATCCAACATCATCTGCATCATCGCTTGCAGCCCAGCCATCGTCATTGGCTCTGGTGCTGCTGCTACAATAGGTGCTTGCTCAATCACTGGTGGTTGATTCCTGTCTTCGTTCACATTTCCAACTCCACTTTTGGTTCTTACTATTTTTTATCTACACACCAAATAAGGTGAATTTAGATCCTCATCAACGGTAGATATTTAAACCATCCTTATCACTCCGAAACGTTTACATGCTAGTTCTAATTTTGTAGTCGTACGCTTAGAATCCTAAACACATAAGGTTTCCAGATCCGGTCGGCAACAGACCATAGATCCGAACAAATAATATCATATATGGAAAACATATAACATTTAGCACATAAAAGCATTTTAGGCATTATTCCTAAAATATACTAGTGCTCGTGTCAATTTAGGTGTACTACCTAACATATTTTAGACACACTCCTCACGATCATTACATACCATTCTAAGTTTAAGTCTAGAAATTTCCTACAAATTCCTAGTTCGCTTAAACTAATGCTCTGATACCAACTACGACATCCCCAATTTCACGGCTAGAAAAGACCGATTTGTTTAATCTTTGTTTTTAAAATCAGAGTAATCGTTTATAGAAAACTGTTGCGGAACTTGTTCCCAAAGAATTTATCAAAGCATTTCTTTAAAGAAACGTATTTTCATTAAATAACAAAATCTCGGGATGTCATGTTCCGATACAGACCAAAAGCATAAACAATATAAAATAGACCTTGCAACAGTTATTTATAAATACTGATCTATAACCCAAAATCTCTCATCAAGTTCACCAACTTATACTCTTGTGCCATTACATGTAATGCAAAGAAAACTGAGTGGGTCAGGCTTAGGAGCCTGGTGAGCATATAGGATTTTCAACCCACAATATTATATCTTATATATATATATATATATATATATATATATATATATATATATATATATATTCAATCATCAAACGATCATTCCAATTATCCATCCCCATTATCTTCCTTACTCTTAAAGGTCTACCCTAAGAGTCATCTATTCGTTCACTTCGTAATAGGCACTAAGACAATAGCTGCCAGGATTCTTTATTAGGCACTAAGACAATAGCTGCCAAAGTTCTTTCGTAAAGCACTAATTCCATAGCTGATATGGTTCATTCATCGGGTACAAAATCCATAGCTACCAGTGTAGGTACTAAGTCCATAGCTACCAACGTTTATCTAACAGGTACTAAGTCCATAGCTATCATCGTCTATCTAACAATACTAAATTCATAGCTACCAACATTCGTCTATATGATACTAAATCCATAGCTACCAAGGTTCATCTATATACAGTACTAAATCCATACCTACCGAGGCTTATCTTTACAGTACTAAATCCATAGCTACCGAGGTTTATCTTTCGTCTCATCGTTCATCACACACCAACTATTTCGTCTACCCATGTTCTACCCAAAATATTTGTAGAGATAAAATACATATACATTTTAACTTATTTAAAGCCTATATAAAACTTCAATTCCATGCCCATCTCAAATAGACAAATAATATATAAACACATTGAACGTATTTCATAGCAAATACTTCGTATTCATGTGTCAGAAGAAAGTAACTACACACTCACCCATACATATACTTAATACATTCAAACAATACTTGTATTATACTCGTATTTATGAAAGGGACTATACACCCACACATATAAACACCTTTATATTAAACACATAGCACGTATTTTATAAAATACTTCATATCTATATGTAAGATGAAAGTGACCACACACTCACTTGATCAGAAGATGATTGGACAGCACTACGGCTTGCAGAAGTAGTATTCTTCGGTAGATCTGGAAGATCTTCACACACCGGGCTTCTCGCAAGCAGAGCTTCGGCTCGGAAACTCTTTTATTCGCGGGATCTTCGGTGCTTCGGGACTCGCTTCGGGTCTTGGGATGATATCGGGGCTTCGGGGGGTTAAAATAGGGCTTAGAGAGAGTCTCGGGAGTGGGAGAATAAGATATGAGCAACCAAACTCGGCTGCCCCTTGAATTCTATTTATAGGGTGAATTTTCTGGGTTCAGCTCGTGAATTTCTGATATTCACCTCGTGAGCTTGCTCACCTCGTGAGTTTCTAATATTCACCTCGTGAGCTCGATACGTCATTGCGTTCGTCATGGCCACTTGCCCTGGAAGACGTCCATCATTTGTTCACCTCGTGAGTCATTAATGCTCACCTGGTGAGGTCTGACAATTTTGGGGTTTCGCGCCCCGAGCATCAGAAATTCATAACTTTCGCATACGAACTCCATTTTCGACATTCTTTATATCTAAGCGTAGGTAAAAACAAGATCTACGACTTTCATTACGTCGTTGGCTAATTTTGAATTTAATATTAATATATTATTAATATATTATTTTTAGTAGGCCGGGACAGGAAAACTCTGTTATAAATTCATAACTTCTTCATCCAACTTCCGTTTTCGTCTGTCTTTTTTATCGTTGGACTACTATCGATGAGATCTTCAATTCTCGTTTAGATTGTTTGGCTAAATATCGCTCGATCTCATATTCGAACTTTGAGTTGTACACTACTAAGCCGAAACTTCGAAAAATCATAACTTCCTCATACGAAATCAAATTTGAGCGTTCATTTCATGCACGCTTTCAGTTTAACGTATTCTCCGACTTTCATTTATATCGCTAAGGCCAAATATCGCTCTAACGTAATTCACTATTTACGTCGTGCTATGTCGTGTCGGTTCTGTCGCAAAACTTCGACAGGCCATAACTTCTTCGTTATAACTCGGATTTCGGCGTTCTTTATATGCACGGAAACCTTGTGACATATACTAAAACTTAGTTAAGATTAATCCCTCTAAATAATCTTTCATCGAAAAGTAACTTTTGATGCTTGTCGTCTCTAATTGACTAGCCCTGATCTAAGGTCGTTACAACTTTTCAGTACACTAGGCGTACTGACCAGGCTTGGTCGCGAATGTTCTTCGGAGTACGTTGGGCGTACGTTGATCAGACACGAACCCTATTTTAGGGTCTTGGACCCTATTTAAGCTCCTTATCACATAACCTAACCCTAATATCTTCAGCCTCCACCCCTCTAAACCCTAGAAATTAACCCTAAGCCTCCGTTTGTGTGATTTTTGAGCATTTTGGTGATTTAGTGAGTTTTTGGTGCATATTGTGGAAGAAGGGGTTCCTTGAGGAAGCATTTCTTAGCTTGGAGCTTCTGGATCCAAGCCCTAATCAGGTTGATCTAGCTCCAGAAAGCATAAAGTTTGAATCTTGGTGGCTTTTTTCATGTGGCTCTAGTGGGGTGATGACTTGTTATGTTTTTCCTTGGATGAAAAAGGACCCTTGAAAGAGAATAGCTTGAGCATCTATCTTTTGGATCTGAGTTATACACTTGTTGGTGCATCTTCTAGAAGTATCAAGTTCGAAACTTGCTCATTGTTGGGCTAGTTCTTGTTTTGAGTCCATTTTTGGGCTTTTATGTTCCTAGCTTGGAACTTTACGAGTTTGATGAACTCCAGAGTATCACATATGTCCTTAGATGCTTTTAGTCATTTAGAGTAATAAAAATGAGATCTTGGTTGTCAAGATCTCTCCATGCTTGAGATATGAGCATTTTTGGGAGTAAAGAGTGAGTGTATTTGGGTTTGGGACTTTATCAGCCCTGCGAAGGCTTAAAGTCACTAACTTCATGGAGTAAGATCCATTAGGCAGTCTAGATCTGGGATTTGAGTTAATTTCTTAACTGATTAAGACCAAATGAGTAGAAAGAGTGAATCTGGGGAGTACGCTGAGCGTAATTCCTGTACGTCCCGCGTACTGCACACGTGTCCCCGATGGCCAATTTGGATTTGTGAGTACGGTGACCATACCAAGGGAGGTACGCCTCGCGTAACCTCACTATGGACTTTTGGGCTAAGACTCATTTTGGGCCTTGAGTGTTGGGCCTGAAGTTTGGGCTTGTTGCAATAGAGTTTTGGACCAGAGGAATATATATAAGTGCTTTAGGCCCTTGAGTTAGGCTTGCCGTTTAGATTTGAGAGTTGGGCCTCGGGAGATCCCATTTATTATTGGGCCTTAGTGGGCCCTATGGGTTTTAGGTTATTGAAGAGCTAGTTAGTGGACTACCTTTATACCTAATGAGTGAGAGTTTGGACTTAGTTACCATGAGTGGTATCCTTGTGTGACTGAGTTGTCTTATGTGCTTATCTGTGTATTGTGATATTCTGCATTATGTCTTTGTGATTTATGTTGAATATTATTATTATTATTATGTGTTTATTGAGTTGGGACCGGAGGGTCCACCCGAGTTTTGGGACCGGAGGGTCTTATCTGAGTATAGCCATGAGAGGGTACTGAGATATGTGTGGTATTTTGGGGGACTCACTAAGCTTCGTGCTTACCATGTTATGTGATATGTGTTTAACGTTCTTCTCAGGATCGCGGGAAGGCGTCAGTTCTATTGTACACACAAGAGAAAAAAGTTATGTTTTGAGGATCCTGGATTATTAATCAAACAATTATGGAGTTGCGTTTTGCAAATTAAATAAATGGGATTTTTGTGAGATATGTTATGAGAATTGTGGTTTTAAAAATGAAAAATTTGGTTTGCAAACTTACATCATTACAAATTGATATGAAAAGTTTGTCACATGATTCACGTATGCCTTTGTTTTTCCTTGTTCCTCTTTGCTTCCGACATATTGAAGTATATATATGGCATAACGTTATATTGTATCTATTATTGAACTAACTAAGCATCGACACTTACCCCTCTCAGTGTTTAACCATTACAGGTAATAAATATCTAGTATAGTCATATACTGATAGAAGATTTTGAATAGTTAAAACTATTACTTTTGTATTTAGTACTCATGTATCTATAAAACTAAAATATCATGGGTAGTTATGTAATATGTAACACTTTGTAATAGTCTAAATAGTCGGTTTGTATCTAGTCTTTTGTAATCAAATTATCAATGTGAAATGTTATTTATGAAAATGCATGTAGCATGTTTTGGTGTAATTTGGAGTAACAATGTCTCAAGTATTAAAGTGTGGGTCTTTCATTATGTGATATGTATAGTTGTTTTAGCTAGTATGATATGTGGTATGTGGTTTGTGTGTGGGTATGCTTTGGGGAACTCACTAAGCTTTCAGCTTACTGTTTACGGATTTGTTTCAGGCATTTGAGCCCAAGGGCAAGGGCTAGGCACGATGGCACGGCGTGCACTCTCCCCCCCCCCTCTCTCTCTCTCACACACACACACCGATATGATATGGTACACTATGTTTTTTTTAAATAAAGTTGTAATGAATGAGGATTTGAAAAAAAATGTTTTGAATTTGATGGTTTATGCAAATGTGTTTGATTAATTAAAAATGAAAATTTTCTTTAAAAATTTGGGTCATTACAAGTTGGTATCAGAGCCTTGGTTTGAGGGATTCGGACACACCCTTAGGTGTGTCAGGGCTCAAACTAAGGAAATGGTAAAATTGTTTTAAAAATAACATAAAAAGGGTTTTAAAAGTAATGAAAAGATGAGAGTGCAACGCGCGTGATCAGCTAAGCCAAGTAACTAGTTCCCCAATATGTTAACCATGTTATACTGATATTTGAGCATTGTTGATTATATGGAACTTGCTATGTGTATGCTTTAAAATTGTATACGGTTAGGAGCTTATAGCCTCAGAATGATTGATTTGGCCTTATTTCATGTTCCTTGTCTGCTTGTGGTCCTAGGGTAGAATCTTTTATTCAAAAGTCTATTTGATCCTTTTCTGTGTATAATTTGCATGCAGAATGGCAACCTGTCATGATTGGTTTGACTGATATGAGTAGAGTAAATCTTAGGACAACCTAAGATTAATGTATGCGGTATTTGTGGCATAGGGTTTAGTTTTGGGACAAATTGCAGTTATCAGGTAGAGTATTGGGGAAAGGTACAAGTAGTTGTGGAAGGTAGTATTGGGCCCGTACTACTAAAAGCACAAGACCTGTAGCCGAACCAATGTTAGATCTGATGACTTCAAGGAGGACCGGTATGGGAAGATCCCTTATAAGGAAATCCTGATCGTTGTGATTTATGACTTTATAGTTTAGCATGGTGGTGACATGCTTTGGAGCAAGAAGATCAGGATCGGGATCTGGATCTGGATCCGGGACTGGATCTGGCGACACTGTCGATGTTATTGATGAGAGGTTGTGCGAGCTCATCGCAGCCGAGGTTACCAGGGGAATCCTTGACGTGACCCCAGTCATTTTTGGGACGGTCAAGGAGGATATGATGGAGATTATGGAGGAGAGACTCGGGGAATTCAGGGCTGAGATTGTTGCGGGTCAGGTTTGGGCCCGAACTCCTTTGTTCTAGGAGTTCAAGTCGTACAGAGCGCCAGATTTTCTCAGGGTCAGGGACCCCATCATTACCCGATGTTGGGCGGCTGATATTGAGAACCCCCAGCGCACAAGATCTTAATTTGATGCGGCCATGGTGGGTTTTGCTTCGTGTATACTGAGAGATAGAGCCCCAGATTGGTGGGGAGAGGTGACCAGCCAGGTGGGAGTAGTTGGTGTTGCTGAGATGACGTGGGCCGAGTTTGTTCGGCGATTCCATGTGGAGTTTGCACCACCTATTGAGGTGCAGCGACTTGTGAGGGAGTTTCACGACCTTCAGCAAACCACCAAGACTGTGGCGGAGAACACCGCCAAGTTTCGAGAACGAGCTTTGTTGATCCTGCAGTACGCTACATACGAGGATTTGAGGAGGACGAGATATCATTCCATGGAGAGGGATGATATCCGAGGGTTTGTGAGCTTTACATTGTGCAAAACCCTGAATGAGATGGTAGAGAAGGCTCGAGAACGGGAGATGGAGTTAGAATTCTGCACCAAGCGAAAAACGAAGCAGGCACACACAATGGTGGGTCAGGCTAAGAAGCCTAATACCTTCGACACTTCCAGAATGGGCCAGCAGGGCCGTGGTCAGTGTGCCAAGTGCGTTAAACCGCACAGTGGGGTTTGCCGGGGGGCAGGCTCGGGATGCTATATGATGAGAATTAATTTCTCTAAGATTGTTTAAGTTCATAACAGATTTAGACAAACACAATAAAAGCAAAGAACACAGGATGAATCAAACAAGAGCTGAAAGATTAATATGCTCCACCTCAGAAGAGCTCGATAAAGAACTTTGACTGTAGAGGTGTGCTAGGGTTACAGTACCATCAGAGGAATAATAATTAAGAAGCGTACAGAGAAGGATTCATGCATGCATCATATATATTAAACCCTAATCACATAAACACAGGTAGACAGGCCCAAAACTGTGATAACAATGGACCGAGGTAACAGGCCCAATGACACAACTCCTAGACTCAACAATCTCCCCCTTTGCGTCAATTGAGGCGAGAGATCATTTCGGTTGAGTGAGAGTAGATTTCTTCACAGTCTTGAAGAGCTTTGGTATGATGGCGAGAAGACTTTGACGAAAGTCAATATACCACCGAAGCATATCCGAAAAATTCTTCTTATCAGCATCACTGTTTTGACTACACCTATGAATGATTTCAAGAATGTGCTCCAGAAAAGTAGTTGAGAACAAGTGTTTATCATCAAGAGGGAACAGGCACTTTTGGCCTTCGACTCTAGTGGACATGACTATGTGATACTTTGGGTCAATCCTACCCATATGCATCTTGTTAACGTTGCTTTCCTTCCCAATTGGTTTGATTGCAAGCTTCTTCCTTAAGGCAAAGGCGATCTCTTGATCCATCTTGGCGACTTCATGAATTTAAGAAACTAACATTCGCTTAATGTGATCGATGATAGGCTCATATTGTTGTTGATCAGATAGCAAAATGTTGTTCGGGAGGATCCAGTCGTGTGGGTTTAAGTTCGGCAGGTCACCTTGAACTTCACATTTATAAAGTTCCCAAAAGTAGTTGGTTTCAATACCTTGACCGATGTGATCTTTTGAACGCTCCAGGTCAAGTATTGTGGTTGAGAGAATGCGAGATAGCAGTCAATTAATTCCCGGTAAACCTTCGGGTCAGGAGAGGGAATAGTTGCGATTGGCTCAAAGCAATGAAACACGAATGCCTTTTGGGTGATAGGAATGTCGAACTGAGAGTCTCTCGAATTTTCACGATCAAACGAGATGATCGGTTCAAGCCAATGAGTCCTCGGAGACACGGTTTCTTCTTTTAAGAGTTTCTCCAAGGACCACAAAGGAAATAGAGTTTTTCTACTTTCCAATGCGTCGTGAGCTTCTTTTCGTTTTCTTTCCCTGTCTTCTTCTTCTCTTGTGATACGACGATTTTCATCAAGCTCTCGGTCACGTTGATTTCTTTTGAGATCATCTTCTTCGGTTTCTTTCTCATTACTATCATTGATTATCTTTTTGTCTTTGTCCTTCACACTAGAGCCCGAAGCTTCATTAACCTTCTGTTCAGTGGTGACATTCAGTTATGAAGAGATTTGAGTAGGTTTTCTTGTTGGAGGTTGTGGTGGTTGACCCTGACGTGCTTCTCCCCTTGTTTCGAAGGGACACCAGTCTCCGGAACACCTTCTATACGACTCAACATGTCAAGAACAGGTATCAGCTTCTCAGCCAAGTGCCTTCGGACTGTGAGAGTAAGAATTGAATCATGCGCCTCAAGGAGATTGGATAGAAGAGAGTGCACATCACCAACACAACTTTTGATAACTGCTCTCTCAGACTTGAGAGCATTAATTTCCTTGGACGCCTAATTGAGCTTCAAGTTCTGAGTCTTAATCTTTGTGGTTTTTAGGGCGAGTCCATCTATGACTTTGTTTTCCAAGGCAAGATCAGCTTGGAGTTTATCAAGACGGGCAGTGCCTGATGTTTGAAGCTCAGTATTGTCAGACTTGATGCTTTTGGCGTACTTCTTCAAAATGCTTCTTCTTAGCTTGAAGCGATTTGGTGAGATTCTCAACTGTGGCATTAACAGTTTCGGTGTTCTTTGCAATACCCTTCTGAAGAGAATCTAGAAAGAGATTAGCATCAGAAATTAGTTTTTCGACGTTTTCGGTCGCTTTCTTGCATGTGTTTGTTGATTCTTCAACATCAATGGTTGCTTTCTGGAAAGAGGAGGTGGAAGCTTCAATGGCTTTGGTAGCTTTGGAAATAAAGGAGTTATGCTCCTTGACAACGTTGCCAACATAGCTTTGATAGCATTCTCTGAGTAAGTCTCGCTTGGAGTGGAAGATAAAGAGGAAATAAGCTTGTCAAGCTTCTCGTTAAGATCCTTTAAATGTCGTTTCATTATAGGAGCATCACCATCATCATCATCGCTCTAAACTCTGTAGGAGGGGCTATACTAAAAGGAATCAAAGTCAACATCCTCCCCACCGAGAACGGTGTCAGATTCATTTGAGGTACATGGAGATAGAGGTTTATATGTAATTGGGGTTTCGGTTACTGAAGTAGGTGCCCCCATATCAGATACGTAAACACAAAATTGAGGTTCGGTTGTAGTGGTGGTGGTGGTGGTAATTTTGGTGAACAAGGGGGTTGGTATTGGTATAGAAGTTGCAGTTGGAGAAGAGATTGGAGGAGGGCATGGAGCAATTGTGATAGGAACAGAGCGAGTAGGAGAAGAAGGAGGTGAGGTTCGGTTAACCTGTTGAGCCGGTGAAGTTGGAGGCGAAGCTCCTCGGAGCAAACTCTCATCTTGAGAATCTTCATTATCGCTTGACTCTTGTTCGGGTTGTTGGTCAGAGGGAACATAGTCTGAATCACTTGATGATGAAAACCGTTCGCTTGTGTGCTTTCTTCTTGATCTTTCGCTTCTTAGGAGCCGAAGTAGCTGCTTGTTCTGACTTTCGCTTTTTAGGCGTAGTAGCTTTAGATGATGGTCCTTCCTCTCGCCTTTTTATTGATCAACCTTCTTCCCTCGTTTCGCTGGTTTATCAGCAGTGTCCAGCGATCTTTTCATTTTAGGAGTTAGCTGCCTCGGTCCCGTAGGAGGAAGCTTCTTGTATTCATGAATGAGCTTGCTTTCCCCAGTAACACAGTTGTACATAGTCTCAAGAATGGAACCGATGAAAAAAAATTGGTTGGATCGGCGACAATAATCTTTGTCGTGTGAAAAGTAGCAATAGATGACATCAAAGAGTCTGCCATTATTGGAATGTGGAATTTCTCCATTGTCGATTGAGTAACTAAAGTCCAAAACCGGCCACATGACATTTCGGAATGTCGAGAAGCTAATTTTAGGCTTTATACCAGTTGACTCTAGAGAATAGACCCATAGTCCATGTTGATCCCATAGTAAAGACCGTAGAGGAGAGTCATAAATTTCTTGCTTGCCCCGTCAGTCCCTGCAACCCTCTCTGATAAGCCCTTGAAGAGAAGAGTAAATAGACCATTCCAATGTGGAGGAAGGAATGACTTCTTGAATTTTGTCACTGTTGTAAGAACTTTGGTGTACCCCATATCATAAAACATGGTGAAAATCTGAGTCATTCTAATCGAGTTTGGGTTGATCATGGAGTCGTTGAAGATTAGCCTTATCAATGAGCAAAACCTAACCTTTGAAATCGAATTCTTCTAATCAAAAATCTCAAAGAAAATCCGCTCATTAGCTTTATCGTATGACGCCGTTGAATAAACTTGAGAAAGGAGAGACATCGGGATAGACTCCACCTTGGTTAGGGCTATCACAAGTGGTGAATATTCGAGGCATTCAACCACCTGAAGAATGTAAGCATCATACTGAAAAGCAGAGAGTTCGATGATAAGGTTTGGATTCGGCTTGATGGTGAGAATCGAGGACTGTGCGCTTTTTTCTTGAACGGAGGATGAGTAGCCATTGATGAAGCTTGGAGTGAAGAAGAAGAACAGTAGAGAGAAATCGACGTTTAATGCTTGAGAGGATTTTGTAAGTGGTAAGGATGTAAAATTGAGGTGAGAAAACCCTTTATACGATTTCCATGAGAGATAAAAATCTGTAGTGATGATTGTACGATCTTCTGAAGTGACGCCAGGAAAAGCGTGAATTGACAACTGTTACTCTGAAAAGTGTGTCAATCGTGTCAGCCGGCGTGAGAAAAGGAAACGGTTCAAATTCATGCGCCTTTGAAAATCTGATCCATTCACCTCCTCTTTGATTTTAAAACTGTTCAAATTCCCTTTGAAATGTGGACTCACCCTTTCGCTTCACACGTATTGAATAGCCTTCGCTCCCATCATAGTGTACCATCACAACATATTGAACCGAAACTATAGATCAGAGAAATAGCCATCAGTACCATGATCAAGACTTGTGGAAAATCATAAAGATCTTCGTGCAAGAGTGTGCCAAAGAAAAAGAAATAAAACAAAGTATTTATGGGATATGAGTGATGTCAATTAAGACACAAAACTTTGGATCTCGGGCATGAATCTCTTCCTTCAAATACAATCAAATGCTTATTAAGAAGCATTGAAAGGCATCTTTTTAGTATAAGCCTATTAGGGTGGCTTTCGCTTCAATCAAACTATTGAACTTGATATAAGACCGAAAGTTAGATGAAGTACTTGTGAAACCGATGTAGCCTATAAAACAAGTAGGGTTGATCATTTTTCAGTGACTTGGTGATATCGTAGAAATCTCAAAAACAAAAATAAACTAGATATTTTGGGTAGAAAAGTCTTGGTGTTAGACAATTTCATAAAGATCGATAAAAAAAAAGATTTCTTGGTACCTCCTACTAAAGTGGTTTCGTTAATACTTGGGTGAAAACTAGAATGTTTGATTGTTCACTATCAATTCATTGTAGGTGTTGGATTTTGGGTTTCACTTAGCACATGGTGAAATGAAACTAAGATCATTAACGCAAATGTTGTGTAACCATAAACCTCAGTGGTAAATTCTAAGAGTCTCAAGGGTTACATTTATGAAATGAAATATGATGGAGAAAAGTGTTGAGGGGGTAAAAGAACCGAAAGTACCTCTGCTTTGCGAAAGTGACCATGCAGATAACTCTTGACTCAATATGAGAAGAGTAAGGTAGCTCGTGACTTAAGTGATTTTATCAGCCTGATTGGGAAGAATCGATTTGTATATATCGAATCAGTAAGGCTTCACTTGAAGTCTTTGAGGATTTGGACAACATGCAGCAACATGCTTCTAGGGTCACTTAGCTAGTACAAAGATAAAGAGAGTTATACCAGCCCCAGCTCCATCATTGGAAGTCGTCCATGAGTCCTTTCAGTGTGATATTTTTGGTATTTTGATTTTATTTGGAAAAAGAAAAGAAATAAAACTAAACACAAAATAAAATATTTTTGATCATTTTGATTTTTCTAAAAAAAATAACAATAAAAACAGAAAATAAAATATTTTTTGATTTTCTGAAAAGAAATGAAAAACATAAAATGAATTGAGAAAAGATATACATAGTGTACAAAATATACAACTGAAATTTCAGCTTAGAAGAATGAAGCGAAATGGACCGAGCGTTCGGTTCCCGAAAAATCTGGAACAAAAATAGACCGAGCGTTCGCTCTATTTCGCTTGTCCAATTTTAATGAGGCGAAAGTGGTTTTGGTACTGATTCTGCTTCCATCATTCCCAAGCTTTGGAGTATTTTATTAAAACTTGCTTCAGGTAAGGCTTTCGTGAAAATGTCAATGCTATATGTTTTGTTTTTGATCGTGAAAACAAAGTGGATGTCAATGTTACCATCTTCTGTGTGATCCTTGATGAAGTGGTATCTCAATGCTATATGTTTTGTTTTTGAGTGTTGCACTGGGTTGTGACATATCCAAATAGCGTTTTCTGATTCACAATAGAGGGGAATTTTCTTCATGTTTAGGCCATTGTCTCTAAGTTGACTTTGTATCCATATGACCTGTGAAGTGCAAGATGTTGCGGCGATGTATTCAGCTTCAGCCGTAGAAAGAGACACGCATGTTTGTTTCTTGGATTGCCAGCTAATGAGTTTTCCATCAAGGAATTGACACCCTCCAGTTGTGCTCTTTCAGTTCAGACCACATCCTCCAAGTTCGGCATTAGAGAATGCTTGAAAAAAGATACCTGATTTTGCAGGGTAATAAAGACCGAGAGACGAGGTTCGCTTTAAATACCTTAAGATATTTTTCACAACCACCATATGAGGTTCTCGTGGATTAGCTTGGAACCAAGCACAATAACAGACATAAAACATAATATATGGTCTACTAGCTGTTAGATACATTAGAGACCCTATCATTTGATGATAGAGGGTCATATCAGCAGCTGGTTTCTCTAGAGATGGTGTTAGCTTCGTTCCGAATTCCATTGGAACCATTACTTTAGAATCTCCCATCATACAAAACTTCGTCAGTAGAGTCTTCGTGTAAGCCTCCTGATTAATGAATATGCCTTCTGGTCCCTGTCTTATGTTCAGTCCAAAGAAAAAATAAATTGGACCCATTGAGCTCATCTCAAATTTAGCCTCCATCAACTTCTGGAATTCATCCGTTAAGCTAGGATTCGTAGAACGAAAGATGATGTCATCGACATAGATTTGGACGATCATGAAATTGTTACCCTCTTTCTTGCGAAAGAAGGTTGGGTCAACCGAACCTTGTTTAAATTTAGATGTTTTTAGAAAGTGAGCTAGTGTTTCATACCAGGCTCTCGGAGCTTGCTTCAGACTGTAAACCGCCTTGTCCAGAATATAACAAAGATCAGGATACTTCTCGTTCACAAATCCAAGTGGTTGCTCAACATACACCGTCTCTTCTAGTTCTCCATTCAAGAACTCACACTTGACGTCCGTTTGAAAATCTTCTAAATTCTTATGAGCAGCGTATGCCAGAATAATCCGAACTGATTCTAACCTTGCTATAGGAGCGAATGTTTCTTCATAATGTATACCTTCTTCCTAACAATATCCCTTAACCACTAGCCTTGCCTTGTTGTGTACCATGTTCCTTTCTTTGTCCATCTTGTTCCGGAATACCTTTTTTAATCCGACCACAGATGCATCCTTCGGTGTAGGAATCAGTCTCCAGACTTGGTTTCGCTCAAACTCATTGAGTTCGTCTTGCATAGCTTGTACCCAATCAGAGTGATCATGTGTAGTGTTAACTATTTTTGGCTCAATATTGGAGACAAACAAATTAAACATGCAGAATTCCACTTGAGAGAATAAAGTTGTTTGCTTCCCTTTCCATTGAGAGCATGTAAGAACTCCCTCATATGATTCACCAATAACTTGAGTTTTTGGATGATCTCTTGTCCATTTTGTGAGAGGATGGTAGTTAGGATCATAAGCAGGATCCAATTCGGAATGGACTTCTTCTTCAAATTCTAACTGAATATCGTCATCATTCGTATTACCATTCTCCCCCTCGAATGATGGAATAATCTTAGTTTTAGGTTCATAAGTCTCCCCCTCAATTGGAATTCCATGGTTCATTGTTGTAGATGAGTTCTCCCCTTAGAGAGGCAAATCAGGCCCCTTGGATGTAGACGAACCCTCCCCCTAGAAAGTGGTGCGGTCATTTGTGGGTTCGCTTGGACCTTGAGGTTCGCTAGGATCTTGAGGTTCTCTTTCCATGGCTTTTGCAGCTTCATTGATTACCTCCTTCAGGTTGTCAACCTCGTTATTAGTTGCTTTCGCTTCAGAGAGAATTGCATTTTCCTGTTCATGAAAGAGCAACATGTACTCTTCAAACATATTTGATATAGGAGCCGTGACTTGACCTGTTTGTGGAAAGATCTCCTCCATTGGACTTTCGTTGGATTGAAGTTTCTTCACGTAACTGTCATCAAATGTGACATAATAGGTTTCTTCTATCTTCTTTGATCTTTTATTCAGAACCCTATATGCCTTGGAGGTAAGAGAGTAGCCAAGAAAAATCCCTTCATTTTCCTTCACATCGAACTTGCTTCAGTTCTCGTTAGAGTTAAAGATGAAGCACCTGGAACCAAAGACATGGAAGAATTTAACACTAGGCTTGCGATTATTCAGAATTTCATATGGTGCGATAGAAAATCGCTTATTGAAGAAGGTTCGATTCTGGGTATAGTAAGCGGCAGAAATCGCATCAGCCCAGAAGTACAGAGGTAGAGAAGTGAAGGTAAGCATCATTCGGGCGGCTTCACAAAACAAACGGTTTCTCCTTTGAACTATACCATTTTTTGTGGAGTATAGGGAGAAAAGAATTTGTGACACACTCCCTTTTCAGCAATAAATTCTTCAAACTCTTGGTTTTTGAATTCCAACCCGTTGTCACTTCAGACATTTCTAACCACCTTTCGCAGTTGAAGATCCACTTGCTTTATAAAGTTTTTGAGCTTAGGAGTCACCTCTGATTTCTGTTTAAGAAAGAAAACCCAAGTGAAAGATGAAAAATCATAAACTCTTACAAGAATGTACTTATTACCACCGATACTTTCTATGGCTGATGGACCGCATAGATCGATGTGTAGAAGCTCAAGAGGTTCGATGATCTTTGTGTTAACACGTGTGAGATGACTCTTCCGGCTTTGCTTTCCCATTTCGCATGCAACACACAAATGTTCTTTGTCAAACTTTAGAAGTGGCAGTCCTCGCACATGATCACCAAGAAGTAGCTTGTTAATGTCTTTGAAGTTAAGGTGCGAAAGTCTTTGATACCATAGCCAGCTTTCATCAGAATGCGCTTTCGTTAGAAGACATACAGCAGGCTTCCCTCGTATTGGGTTTAGATTTAATGGATACATTTTGCCTTTGCGTCGGGAATTCAACAGAACTGTCTTAGTTTTCTTTTCAATGATTCCGGATCCTTCATCATCAAATGAGACATTCAGGCCAGTCCCTACAACCAATTGCGAGACACTTATGAGATTGTGTTGAAATCCTTCCACGTAGGCCACCTTTCAAATGAAAAAATCTTCGTTTGTTATCATTCCATAGCCTTTTATTGTGACATATGAGTTGTTTCCATACTTGACACATCGACTATCTTTTAGAGCCCGAAACTCCCTCAGCTCTTCCCGTCTCCCTGTCATGTGACGCGAGCAGCCACTATCGATATAAATTCGTCGTCGAACTGCTCGTCACGGATAACCTGAAAAAATCAAGCAGATTTAGGAACCTAAAGTCGCTTGGGTCCACATGAGCCTTTTACAAAAAAAAAGGAATAGCAATAGAAAGATCAACCAAATATGTTTGTTTTATTAAAGTGGTTTTGTCTTTCCTTTTGATGGTGAAAACCTTAATTTTGTTAGCTTTCACTACAAGAAAAAAGGCCTTTTACGACGCTCATTGCGCGTCGTAAAACGCTCAGACGATGCGCAAATGCGTGTCAAGGAAGGCCCTGTCATAAGGAGAGACGACGCGCATTTACGACGCGCATTTACGACGCGCGGTTACGACACGCAATGCGTATCAAGGAAGGCCCTGTCATAAAAGAAGACGACACGCATTCACGTGTCGTAACCTTACGACGCGCGTGTTAATGACACGCAATGCGTATCAAGAAAGCCCCTGTCAAGAAAGGCCATGTCATAAATGAAGATGACATACATTTTTGCGTATCGTAAATTTAAATGTTTAAAAAAAAATAAATTTATATATTTATTAATTTTTAAATTAAATTTTCATTTAATTTCTTATAATAGAAATAAAATACCATACACAAAAAATACAATCCATTGCATAATATAAAATAAATTGCACAAATTATAATGTCATACAAAGAATCATTCAAATGTTAAACAAAAATAATACATTGCTAACATGTGTTATACATTCCTATAAAACTAACAAATAATCATACAACTCTGTTTCTTACTGGAAAGGAATGCCAAACATGATTACAAGTCTCCCTTAATCTTGATTATAATCAAATGTATCTTTAATTCTTTATATAAATGAATCTTAAATGATGTCTTTAAATAATGAACACAATAAATGTTATAAACCTTTTGAGGCCCCATAACATCAGGATCTGAGTTTTCTATTTCAACTGCAGGACTACCGTTAGTTTAAGGATCACTTTTTGGACGCTTTTTCTTCTGCATACATTAACAAACATGTTAACTTTCAAGAAATATATTTAGTTTTTAGGCTCATAGTGGCATGCATATAGCTAAGGTGAGAGAAAGGTATACATACAGCTAGTAAGACATCCAGACTATCCATAACAGGTGGTTTCAAATTTTCATAATCAACTGCATTGTAAGATAACATGAACACAAGAAAGGTAATCAAAGGTTAAAATATTACATATTTACATGTTAAAAGTGTAAAGAAAAGATGATGTGGTTACACAGCTTACCATCAGAATTTAAGAGGTCGCTACTTAATGTGTGTCCTACTTGTGCCATAGAAATCAACTACAATCACCACACACACCGAAAAGGATCATGTATACAGAAATGGTGGATAGAAGAGAAAGAAGATAAAGCTAAAAAACTACTTGCATTGTAGTAATAAACTCTTTGAAGCCAAGAAAGCCTTGTCGTCTAGAATCTGCAATTGCCCATACCTTAAGAAGTAGTATGAACAGGCGTAGAGAAATAGTTAGGACAGATTGGGATTAAAAGAGTAGAAAAGCAGAAAGAGAACTATAAGCTAACTTCTGTGCCCTTATGAGCACACTTAGCAATCAAATTAATGATCAAAACTTGAGGAGGTAAAACACTATCTAAAAAATAAATAATCATTTATTTAGAGAGTTAAATGCAAAAAATAGTAACATACTCTTATTGATTTGTTCTAAAATCAAGAAATTCCTATGGTTTTGGTCCTAAGAAAGTTGAAATGACTATTTTTCCCTTTTACTTTTAATTAATAAAATATTAAAACAAATATGAAAAAACATAAAAAAATTAAATTAAAAGGGCAAAACAGTCATTTCAAATCTTTCAGGGACCAAAACCAATTTTGTAGTTTTGTCAACAAAAAAAATAGTAATTTTTATCATTTAAAACTTCAATTCAAAAACACTTAACCTCTATTGAGCATCACTTCTAGGTAGAAGGGTAAAATGGTCATTTACTCAATAAATAACCAGTCTATATGTTCATTCATTACTTTCAAGAGACAGATATCATTTATCCATCCAGAAATTTAACAGAAAAAAAATTAAAAAAAGAAAAAAAAGGAAGAAAGCTCTTACCTGTTATGCAAAGGACCATACCATTAAGCAACAACCATCCCTCATGGCCATTCCTTGAGAAGAATTGATAGATATAATGTGGAGATATTGCCTTGAAAATAGAAAGGTAATGATATATGATGTTGTAAATTCCAATAAAAGGAGTAGTCAATGTCCATGCACCCATAATAGGTGAGAACAAAAAGCTCGCTCTTGCAGTTCCAAATTTTTGAACCAAAAAATAGAACAACAAGAACTAATGCAGACAGAGCTTCCACTAGAGCTGAAAAGTAAAAAAAACATAAAAAAATATGACAAGATCTTTATAAATGTAGTTGAATAAACAAAAATCAGAGGAATGATGCACAGATGATGATGAAGCAGAGACAAATAAGAAAGTAGATTCAAAGAAGAAAGGATGGTTTTCATCCATGTTCCAAAGGTTAGTTTATAACTCGTATTTTTTTTTTTTTCATTTTTAGCATTTTTAATGGTCATTTAGTCTCGTTTAGATGGTCTATTCAGTCTAGAAAGGCAACACTCCTTATGTTATAACAGAGTTGGAAAGTCAATAAATCTTGCCAAGGTATAAAAAAATATTAAAAATTGAATCTTGGCATACAAAAAACAAAAAAAATAATATGTGAAATGTTGTGTGCATAATCTGGTAAATATATATATCATCAAGGATATTAATTATTATTTATTAAAATCAAATAAATCATTTTAAAAGCAAAAAGTAGGCTACTTACCACATTTTCTGGAAGAGATGTTGTAACAGACTTTCCAATATCTGATGCAGCCATAAGTTCATCAGGAGGAGGCTTTTCCTTAAAGACATCCCTACCCTTGGTTGCATCATCGATACAAAGGAACATCGCTTCTTTGAAGATCTTGAGCATTCTAAACAAACCAAAGTTAGGTTAAATCTTCAGAATAGTTAAGGATATATACATTTAAATGTCATGAAACTGAGGGCAAAAGAGTAAATTTACTTACCTCAAGTGATTCATC
This sequence comes from Lactuca serriola, assembly GCF_051521515.1. NCBI lineage: Eukaryota > Viridiplantae > Streptophyta > Magnoliopsida > Asterales > Asteraceae > Lactuca > Lactuca serriola. Next base: position 22,085,898 of record NC_136413.1, on the reverse strand, counting down.
ATAGACACGTCTTAGTTTACCAGTCCTATACCAAAATATACGTATTCTTCGATCTGGTGATGTGATTGCAAATTCTTTAATTTCATCATCAAAAAAATTAAGTTTTTTTAATTAAAATATGTTGATATTGAATGTTAGATACCTGTTCAGAATCACCCCACTGGCGGAAAGCAGAAAAGGATTGCAAACGAGTTCAAATATACTGGCCACCAACTGTGAGCCCAGGTCCCTCTACAATGAGAAAGAAAAATAGTAAATGAAGATGAAAATAGATTTATTATTTGTCTTATAAAAAAAAGATTTACCTGAGCCACATCATTCAAAAACCCCTCACGCACAAGACCACTGATGACCTCCATTTTTGATGTGACCTTCCTTGAAAAAAGATAATAGAAAAATTAAGATTGTAAAAGTTTAACAAGAATCATGTATATGAGATACATCAAGATTGCATATGAAAGTGAATACGTGAGATCATGGGACAATATATAGTTAGATATTTATAAAATAACCAAAAAAAAGTTGTTACTCTTTGTGCAACACAAAACACACCTGGTTAGGCAATGCTCTTAGAGAAATGATCAATTCAGCAGGATGATCATCTCCGTCTCTACCTGCACGTACCTTTCCAGGTGTAGCATCTAAAACCCAAACCTTAAAAAATAATAACAACAACTTATAATATTATTTATCCAGACATCACTTAATGACAAGAAACAAAACAGGGCCTTACTCTTACAGGCCTTGCAAGTGGCTTTGCAGCTTGTTCGACAATGCTCAGTGAAACTGGATCATAATAATAAGTATGAAAACCAAGGAAAGAGAGCACTAGTATAGTTTTAACTTCCATTTTGCCCCACCAGCTTTACCAACCTGATAATTATACACAAGTGAAATCCAAATCAAAATCTAAAAACACAAACTCAACTCAATCTAGATACAGAATACTTGAAACAAAGCTTAAGAAGTTTCGATGACAAAAGGCAAAAAGGAAGATCACTTACAGCAGCAACAGATTTGTTGTCAGGGTGATCTTCTTTGAACTGCTTTCTAAAGTCCTCCCTTTATAACATTAACAAGAGGAAAAATATTTAAACTTTGGAAATGGAAGTAAAACATGAAGGTAGTGATAAACGAAGAACAGCTACTAACATGAACACAAAGAAGGCGCTAGCGGGTCTCTTGGGTTTATTGGGATCCTTAGCTGCTTTCCCCTTGGCTGCAGTCTTCTTTACAGCCAACCTAAAATTACAACAAACAATTGTTAAAAAGTACCGAAATCATGATCCTGAGGAAGAACAAAAACCTAATTTCATTGAAGATGAAAAAAAAATACAACATTAAACCCTAGCAGATGGTATGTTTTAAACATACTTAGATTAAATCGTACTTGGTATCGGCTTTCCTCGTAGCGCCGCTTGATTTGCTTCCTTTCATCGTTTTATCCTGAATGAAACAACCGAAACAACAAACTAGGTCAAAAATCGAAGCGAAAATGGTTGTAAATGAAAAAAATTAGAGTCGACATCGAGGAAAAAGAGGAAGAAAACATACCTAGTTAGCAAAAAATCTAGGGTTAGGGTTTGATTCGTTTGCGATTGGGGGATACTGGGGTAAGGAAATCGACTTATAAATGGCTACGATACGTCAGCAATAGAACTATTTGGGCGGGAAGATTTTCATTCCAAGAGGGCTTGATTATGTTCATGATTTTGGGCCCATTTTGGATAAAACAATGGGGCTTCATTGGTGGCCGTGGTGAACCAGAGAGAAGACAAGGGGTGGTGGGTGTCTAGGTTGTTGTTGAACAGTAGGGGTAGAGAGAGAGATAGAGAGAGAGAGAGAGACTTACAGTTGGTCGTGTATTACCTGCATCAAATTGAAATTAAGGGAATGTTGATAGGGCGGAGGTGGTGAATGAGATGTTTGGTGATACTGATAAGAAGGAGATCAAGTAGAGATCCGATGAACGAGATGTTTGATGATACTGAAGATGAAGATGACGGACCTAGGGCTTTTTCTTGCTAAGTAGAAGAGGCGGGGGGATTAATTTTGGGATTCAATAGGCGGGGGTAATTTTCGTCGATTTCATTTCCCGCCTAAAACGCGTGTTTCACTTAAAATTATAAAGCGACACATTCACATGACGCACATTTTATGAAAGGTGCCCTCCGCATTTCTTTTTTTTCTTTTCTGACACTAATTTTAGGGCGCGCAAAAATGCGTGCCCTCTATCCTTCAAATTTTGCAAAACTGACATTATCTTTTAGGGCACTTACAAATGCGCGTCGTCTATCAGCGAGTGTCATTGTTTGCGCGTCATTAAAGGGCTATTTTCTTGTAGTGTTTCATTTTGTATGAATCAGATTGTTGAATTTTATTTTGATTCTTAACAAACTTGTTCTTTTGTTTCCTAATGTTATTTGTCGTCTTCTTCATTTGTGTTTCATATTCTGAGATGACCTTTCCTTTTCCCTTGACATCCTTGTTAGGATTTTGCTTTGGTTGAGAATGAGGAGGATGGGATTTGGAATCGAAAAAGGCCTTTCAATTCTTGTCACTACTAGATTTAGGACCGAAACCGCTTCTTTGGTTCGTTTGACTACACGATTGGCAGTGAGTGCATGGATCAGAGTTAGTCTTTGCGGACATAATTGGAGTTTTGGGACTGCCAAAACTGCTTACGCTCATTGAGATTCTTTTTATATCTTCTGTTCCGCTGTTGTTTTTGTTCAACAAGCTGCTTTTGAGACTTGTGAATGTTTTCTTTTGGCTTCGATCTTTCTGCATGAGTTTCTCTCTTCAATGAAGAGGTTTTGCTTGTTGCCTTTTCAAGCTCGCTTTGAATTTCATTAGTACCACTTGTTCTTGGTACATCAAAGCTTGTAGACTTGTTGAGTGGTTTTCCCACGTATCTGCCTTTGACTCTCCATGAAGTTCTTTCCGATAAACCGACAGTTTCATCTACATTGTCAATTGGAGAAGACCAAAAATAATCATCATAGCCACCTGCGTTGTCTTCGTTTACTAAGGTTGTAAGTTCGGCGATGTGTTTCTGAGTAACTCCTGTTGTGGCGTATACCTGATTTGGTACTGTTTGTACCTTTTGATATAACACAACCTTTTCTTTCAGAACTTTGAATTTTTCTTGGGATATCCGAGCGAACTCAACTGAATTTTCAAATATAAGACCTTTGGTAGATTCGCTTTTGACAAATTGTAAATAGTCAACTTCATCCTCTACAGATATTTCACTCATATCATTGTCCTCGTCAAATTCAGAAGTGTTTTCCACATTTATCTTGTTTTCTAAACTCAACTTGGCACTCAGTGAGTTAAATTTCTGCATGGTTTGGGTCTTGATTTTTAATTTATTGTTTTCTTCCAATAGGTTTCTAAGCATGTCCTTATGGTCTTTGGACTTGATAAAGGACTCGATTTTGTCCAGAACGAGAGCTGAAAAATTAACGGTGAAGAACCGTTATCCGTTGCCAAGGATCGATGATTTTTTCGATCAGCTGTAGTGTGCGTCTTGCTTTTCCAAGATTGATCTTCGTTCAGCGTACCATCAGATGACGATTCGGGATGAGGATATACCGAAGACAGCTTTCAGGACTCGGTATGGGCATTATGAGTTTGTGGTGATGCCTTTTGGGCTAACAAATGCCCCAGCAGCGTTCATGGATCTCATAAATACGGTATGTAGACCGATGGTGGCTCAGTTGATGATTGTTTTTATTGATGATATCCTGGTCTATTCTAAGACCAAGGAGCACCATGATCAGCATTTGAGGGAAGTACTGGACACCCTGAGGGCAAAGAAGCTTTATGAAAAGTTCTCCAAGTGTGATTTATGGCTGCAAGAAGTACAGTTTTTGGGGCATATCATCAATCAAGAGGGTATTTCGGTTGATCCAGCCAAGGTTGAGGTGGTGCTACGGTGGGAGGTACCAAAGAATGCATCAGTGATCCGTAGCTTCTTGGGTTTAGTGGGCTATTATCAGAGGTTTATCCAGGATTTCTCCAAGATAGTTATGCCATTGACCCGCTCGCCCAAGAAGAATGTGACATTTTGGTGGGGTACGGACCAGCAGTTGGCTTTTGAGACCCTGATACGGAGGTAATGCGAGGTCCCGATCCTAGTACTACCCGAGGGGTTAGACGATTTGGTGATGTACTGCGACGCATCGATTTCAAGGTTAGGTGTTGTACTGATGTAGAGGGGGCATGAGATAGCTTACACATCGAGGCAATTGAAGCCTCATGAGGCGAATTACCCCACTCATGACCACGAGTTGGGGGCGGTGGTGTTTTCCCTCAAGATTTGGAGGCACTATTTATATAGAGTACGGTGCACCATTTATACCGATCACAAGAGTTTGAAATATTTGATGGATCATCATAACCTTAACATGCAACAAAAGAGGTAGATGGATGTGCTGAATGATTATGATTGTGAGATCCTATACCATCCAGGGAAGGCCAACGTGGTGGCCGATTCTTTGAGCCGTAAGGCAGCAAGGTCCTCGATTAGGAACATTTGTATGAGGATGACTATGATTTCTCCTTTGTTGGATATGATCAAAGAGGCCCAAGTCGAGGTAGTGATGAAAGGGAATTGGAAGATAGAGAAAATTCAGGGACAATATCCTTTTTTTGTTAAGGATAGTCGTGGCCTCTTGACTCAGTGTGGCCGGGTGTGGGTATCGGTGACTGGGGGACTGAGACAGAGGATATTAGAGGAGGCACACAAGTCCAATTTCTCTATACACTCAGGGAATACGAAAATGTTTAGGGACTTGAGACTGAGTTATTGGTGGCCCTACATGAAGTGGGAGATCGTCTGGTTCGTGGAGCGGTGCTTGACCTGCAAGAAGGGCAAGGCCGACCATCAGCGGCCACATGGCAAGGTACAACCACTACCCATTCCCATGTGGAAGTGGGTAGAGATCACTATGGACTTCATCACGAAGTTACCTAGGACTACGAGGGGTGTGGATGCCATATGGGTGATCGTAGACAGACTGACGAAGAGTGCCCACTGTTGGATAAGGTGTCTAAGTCCATAACTTATTTGGTATATACTTGACCCGACCGGCATGGTCCATTTGGGTTGCACTTCACCCAAACTGTTTATGGATAATTTTATGAGAATTCTATACTTACGATTTATTAATATATTATAAGTTATAATATATTAATATAAAGTCATGTTATTTAATTAGTTTTAATCTTGAATTATTTATGAATTAATTTAGTGATTAAAAGGAAGACTAATTAAATCATGGGCTATTATATTTATATGGTGTGGGCTAATGCTCATTTGTTAATGGGCTAAGCTTATATGGAAGTCCATGGATGATCCATGGAGCTTTTAACCCATGGATCCTTGGAAAGGAAAAGACATGGGTTATTAGGGTTTCACCCTAACCATGCACACTATATAAACAAGCTTATGTTCCATGAAAAAGCACCCTAGTGTGTGTGTGTGTTAGGTGTGGCCGATTTCTAAGAGTGTGTATACTCTCTCATAAAGTTTTCCAATTTTGTGGTGATTTGTGATTTCCATTTGAGGCATTCACATTATTGGTGCTTGGCTCTCAAACTCCAAGGAATCAACACTCATCAAAAGGTATGTAATTCATCTAGTTCCTTTTATGTTTAAAAGTTCCCCATGCCATGCTAGATAAGTTATAAACCTTGGAAAACAAAATTTGCATGTATTTAGACAACACATAGATCCAACGTTTATTAGGGTTGCATGTACACTTAGGAAGTGTTAGAATGCTCAAAACCCAACAGTGGTATCAAAGCCTAGGCTTGTTTGTTTGACACTTGATGCAAAATAGTGAAAAAAGTCGAATTTTTGTTGTCTACCTGATGAACTCGCCGAGTCCATGGGGGGACTCGCCGAGTTCACGTGTAAACTCAACCTACTCTTCGAGTAGGTTCGTGCACTCGGCGAGTAGGAGCCTCAGAATGGAGATTTTCGACTTTTGCGGCTGGAAATGGACTAGAAACATTACCCTAAACTGTTTTGGTGTTTTAAAACTTGTTTTAGTTGGTGTAATGGTTGTTCTAATCCATTTACAATAGATTATATCAAAATTTTATGCTTTGTATGTGTTCATATAATTCTTGAAACTTTGATGATCATGTTCATGTTCTTATGAATTTAGAAGATGATAGGAATTATTTGCTGAATTGTTTAGGATTAATTCTTGATCATTTATGTATTTTAATGTAGTCCATAATTTGTCCTCAAGTTATCGATATCCAAAGGTCACTTCTTTTAAACACACATTTAAACCACATAAGTTACATAAAAATGAAGAGTCTTCATTTTTATGAACCTTTAATTCATAAGTTATGAAATGAAAAGTTTTGGATAGTTACAAAACTTGCCCTCAAGTTTTGGAATTTGTAAACTTTTACACACTTTAATAAACTTTAATTCCAACCCTTGAAGTTTTAAAAGTTAAAATTCTACCCTTATACTATTTTAAGATTAATGGTTAATATATATATATATATATATATATATATATATATATATATATATATGTATGTATAAGAACAAGTCGTTTTATCGTTAGTAGGCCTCATTCACGAAGCCGGTCTATTAGGGGGTATAACGTTGCTGCCTATAAAATGGCAGCTTAATGGGTTTCCACTCTCACCCACCGCTTCCTTGATCGGTGGAGGGTCGTTAGCCGAACGAGTAGGAAAATGACTTTAAATCCTCCTTAAAAGTATAATGATTATTATAAAGTAATTAAATATTTTAATTCCCAATCTTAGTTACTTTAGGAAAAATGTGAACATGGTGCTAGTCCATGGAATTCACACTTTGTACCTTACCAAGTCGTTAGTGGAGCATGTGTTGTTAACCGGCACACTAGCTTGGACTAGTAAGGATCACGAAGGGTGACTTAATGTTTGTCATAGATCAATGGAGTGTGTGTGGTTAACCGACACATTGATTAGGTGATAATATTAAGGGTACCAAGTGAATTAGTATGGTTATTCACACCTTGTTTTGTGATCCTCAGCATCCCAGTCACAAAACTTGAAGGGCATACTCGAGATTGAAACATGCCATTGAAACGTTCAATGAATCTCAAAATATTTAGGAATTTCAAACCCAGGAAAAACCTAATAAAATTATTTCGTTTTCATGGTGGAAATTGGTGAATCGTCATTCGCCTACCTTCAAATATCTTATAGCTTGGATTACGGCATCCCTCTTTCAAGTTATAAAATATTGTGTTGGGTCTTAGCCTTAATATTTCATATTGGGTGTTATATTAAGGACTTGAATCAACTAACTTGATTTTCTCCCATTGTAGATGTCTGGTTCAGACAACTATGATCTTCCCAAAATGCTTGGAACAAGCTTTCCTCTTGAAGATGATGTCCCTCAACATCATGCTTCACTTCCTCCACCTCCTCCATTTATTCTCCCTGACCCACAAGCTCGAAGACTTGAAAAGTTCAAGATCACTCAAGCCCTACTGGCAATGAAACATAAAGATGGAAACCCTGTGTGCACTCATGTCTTAGAAATAAAGTCACACATTGACAGGTTGAGAATGATAGGTGTCGATATCTCAAGTAAGCTGGTTGCTGACTGGGTTCTTCAGACACTTCCGGAGTCATATAGTGAGTTCATTAAGGACTACTATGTGACAGATCACGACATGACTCTTATTGATCTTTCTTATTTGCTCATTGCTGTTGAATCATAAATGTTTTGGCGCAATGGAAAAGTAAATATTGGTGAAAAATCAAATTCTCAAACTTCCATGGACATGGATGATGACAACATTGGAAGTCCAGAAAAGCTTTCTCTTCCCAATGGAAAGGGATCGACCTTGGTCAACCTGGTTGACCGAAAGGTAAAGGGAAAGTCTAAGTCTGTGATTGTCTCGTGTACCATTCCCAAAGAGTCTATACGTTTTTATTGTCATAAGAAGGGACATTGGAAGCCAAGCTGCCCTGAATACCTGAAAGATTTGAAAGCAAAAAGAGACAAAATGGTTGACTCTGCTTCAAGTAAGTACACTATCTAACTTTGCTGAAGTTCCTAATTGTTGATTCTTATTACATGATGTGACTAGATTGCATCTTGATGTTTAGCAGGATCAAGCAAAAGGAAGGAAGCTTAAAAGAAGAGTATGTTGAATCTGATCGCGAAAATGGATTTCTATCGCATGGTTCGAGGATCGGATTTTTGAGCTACTACTTAGAAGTTATGATAGATTGCTAGGGAATATGTAATAGCATAGTTTCCATTTAAAGTTACATTGTAAGGAATATTTTTCTGCATTTTAATAAAGAAATAAAAATTTTGTTTATTTTATTTTATATTATATCCCCTTACAATGGCACTTATGGAAAATTGATGTTTGTATGTTTCTAGCAATATTGGAAAAATGGGTTTGATTCTCTCATTTGTGGTAGTGTCTAAATTTAACACATGAGGAAAGTTTCTCATCACCCAAGTTTCAATTGGATGGAAACTTGGAATCATACAAGTTGTATTGTATGATGGATGAGAATTTTCATCTTTGGAAAATTAAGACTAATTCCTTATGTGAACAAGGATAGGACTAAAGGGATCGAGTACACATGCTTGTGCACTGGTCAAGTCCACCACAAAGATTGATAAGACTATTCGTCATGATTTGCTAAAGCTTAGTAAATATGGCTATACTTATAAGGTTAAGTAGAATTCTGAAGCATTGAAAACTTTTCAATGTGTGACAGAACGAATGGGAAATAATCAAATTAGGCAGAAAAATAAAAGTTTCTCAAATCTGAAAAGATAGGAGAGTACTTTAGTATCGTGTTTTATGACCATCTTAATGATTAAGATACCATATCACAAATTCATACTCTAAGGACATCTTAGTGCATTGTTATGAATAAGAAGAGGGCTCATTAATTGTTGGAATGGTTAAAATCAAGAGAATGAGTCATACTTCGTTCCAAAACAATTCTTAGAGTTATACTCCAGGATTATAACATTGAGTGACATAAAATAAGGTTTAAAAAACTTATCAAATGTAGTGTAAAATGTTTTCTACTCTTGTACATTTGAAATTGATAAGTTGTGATGTCTTGGATAAGACAAAGACCAACTAAGACTAAGTGTGTGAAGTGTTAGTATTGATAAGAATCCGCACTATCCCTTGAATATTTGTTTTTTCAAGGAATGGTCCTTGACTAGGGAAACTTATATGTCAAGAGGACAGTGGGAGTCTTAAAGATCCTGAAAGGATTTTAAGATTTAATCAAGAGTAAAACCTGAGTTTTACCACTAGCACACGACTTAAGGTTGGCAACCTATTAAGTTGACATAATTCTAGTTTCTGTGTTTGTTCCTATTAAGTTGACTACGCATATGAGTTCTGTTAGTTCTAAATTGTGAGCATAACAGCTTGGAAGCATTGGTGGGCCTTGTGCTACCAGGTGACAAGAAATTAAGATTTAACAAGTTCAACCCATGTAAGGCTGAATTTGTCACTAACCTTGTCTTGTGATTATGGTTTTGACAAATTCACATGGATAGGAACTCATACACCATAAAATCTAAGTGTCATAAGGTTTCTCTCCAATTCATGAGAATGATGGTGAGGAAATGCTTTCACTAAGTAGATTTTAAGTAGATAGCAATTGTGTTATTTGCATTTTCAAAAGTCGTTAGTGGAGCGTGTGTGGTTAACCGGCACACTAACATGGAGTTGTGAGAAATGGAAAAGGTCTAAACAATTGAGACTATGATTACGGCATCCCTTTTCATAGTTCTGGAAATTGTTTAGACACACATGTGAGCTATCTAATGAAAGGTGTATGAATCTAAATTTTAGAAGTCCAACCGATTTCTGAAAACATGTCAAAGCTAGTGGGAGCATAAGTGTTATGCTAATAATCATCATGTTAGTAGGAGCATGATAATTATGATTATTATTATTGCAAGCTAGCAATGTTAATTATAGAAAAACAAAAGTTTCAATTCGTGAAGTTGCAGGGGTTGAAAAATTGTTTTGCTATAATTAAGGGAGGGGAAATTATACTTCAATTCAATTCTAAAAGCTTAGATTGAGATTTTAATCATCTTTAGTCAAGGATATATATATATATATATATATATATATATATATATATATATATATATATATATATATATATATATTTTATGTTGGAATGGTTCAACTTAAAGAAATTCTATGTATATTGCATTATTAAAATTCGATTGTGACTACGGCATCCCTCTTCATAGTTAAATTTTGAAAAAATGGCAAATAAAAAATTTTGTAGCAAAAGGCTGGTCTAGTATCATGTCTTTATGTGAGACATCATGAATCGTGTCCCATATGCTTCGGATATAGGATTGATTTCATGTGCTATAATATTCATCCTTTCTAAAATTTTCAAATGCTCAGGGCATTTAGAAGGGAAAAGTCTAGAACTGGATATGACTAAAGTGATTAAGCAATTGTCGAGGACAATCTGAGGTTTGCCAAAGATTGGTTGCTCAGGGACATTTGGAAGTATAGTGTTAATTTTAGCAGGACCATATTGACATTTTTTGAAAAGAGGCAACTCTTGTTTAGAAGTGATAGTCAAAATGGGACTATGGAAATGTCTCCATAGGTGGAAGTTATTCAATCTGTGTAAGATTAGAAAACCATAATGCAAGAAGGATGTTCAAAGCAATGTACTTTCAATATGAGAATTCGTTTCCATAGAGTTGATCTCCTTTGGAATCCTCTGTAATGACTGATGACAAGGTTTTGGTGACCTTGTGCATAATCATTTTGAGAGGATCAGTGCATATAAGTTTAAAATATAACAGATTTTTGGTAAATGGTAGGAATTAGGAATTTTTACATTTACAATAAGGATTTGGGATTATGAAATGAGCATCATTGGAATCATGTTCAATTGATCTATTTCACAAAGTAAAGATCATAGACAAACATAGTGTGCATACTTGGAGTATGGCATAACTATTGTTTAGAAAAACAAAGTGTACATGCTAGGAGCATGGGATAACTGTTGTTTTATTCAAGTATTAAGTTGATTATTTGAAACATTATACAATCAATAATGTGTAATCAATATGGTGATAAATAAAAGGTGGTTTTATTTATATTTAAAAGGGTTCTGAGACCATATTGGATTCGATTATTATTGTGTTTCAATTTGCATGTTTTGACTTCCGGAATAGCTTAGTTATTCTTTCCGAATGACTAAGTTATTTAAACACTCCACAGTTGTTCATATGTTGGAAGTAGGTATGAATTAAGACTGTCATGAATTGAGGTTGTAGATGGCTAAATGTGTTTAGACATAGCAATGGTTGCTACAACATTCATGACTGCTCATAAGTTATGAGTATTGGAATTAACCCACGCTCACTTGTATCACTTCATGGAATTTATCTCGAGTGATCGTGAGACGATAATATCTTATAAGTCTTCAAGCCTAGAGATATGAGTTGTTACCTATGAGTTGGTTGTGCATTGATTGCACGTAAACGCATCAGTAACTTGATGTTATAAAACGTACCTTTGTGTACAATTCAACAAGTAGTAGAACAAGCATATGAGTCGAAGTTTATATGTTCCTTCTAGAAATAGAAGCGATATCTGGGCCCCTCGATGATTTTTGTGTTGAACCATGTACCGGGCCCGGTCAGAACTAAATTGATGTGTTCAGTTAAGTTCTTTGTCAAACAAATCGGAAATCGAGAAACAACTGCCAGACAATAAGTAAGACATTGTTCCATGTATTTGTCCGGCTGATATCATGAGAACAGAGGACTATATGATCACTTATCTAAAATGGCGCTTCATAGTTCAACAGAGTTTTCGAGAGCTACGATTGTTGGTTGGTTCCTGAATTAATATAGGAAAATACAGTTATTAGACTTATCCAAGTGGGAGACTGTTGGATAAGGTATCTAAGTCCATAAATTATTTGGTATATACTTGACCCGACCCGGCATGGTCCATTTGGGTTGCACTTCACCCAAATTGTTTATGGATAATTTTATGAGAATTCTATACTTACGATTTATTAATATATTATAAGTTATAATATATTAATATAAAGTCATGTTATTTAATTAGTTTTAATCTTGAATTATTTATGAATTAATTTAGTGATTAAAAGGAAGACTAATTAAATCATGGGCTATTATATTTATATGGTGTGGGCTAATGCTCATTTGTTAATGGGCTAAGCTTATATGGAAGTCCATGGATGATCCATGGAGCTTTTAACCCATGGATCCTTGGAAAGGAAAAGACATGGGTTATTAGGGTTTCACCCTAACCATGCACACTATATAAACAAGCTTATGTTGCATGAAAAAGCACCCTAGTGTGTGTGTGTAAGGTGTGGCCGATTTCTAAGAGTGTGTATACTCTCTCATAAAGTTTTCCAAATTTGTGGTGATTTGTGATTTCCATTTGAGGCATTCACATTATTGGTGCTTGGCTCTCAAACTCCAAGGGATCAACACTCATCAAAAGGTATGTAATTCATCTAGTTCCTTTTATGTTTAAAAGTTCCCCATGCCATGCTAGATAAGTTATAAACCTTGGAAAACAAAATTTGCATGTATTTAGACAAACATAGATCCAAGGTTTATTAGGGTTGCATGTACACTTAGGAAGTGTTAGAATGCTCAAAACCCAACACTCACTTCATCCTAATTCCTAAGAGTATATCCACGGAGAAGTTGGCGGGTATTTATGACGAGAGGTGGTGGCTAGGCACGGGGTGCCAGTGTCAGTGGTCTCTGATATGGATGTGCGGTTTACATCCAGGTTCTGGAAGAAGTTCCACAAGGAACTAGGTACTCAGCTACATTTTAGTACGGCGTATCACCCCTAGACTGATGGCCAGAGCGAGAGGACGATCTAGACACTGTAGGGCATGCTTCGAGCATGTATGTTGGATTTTAGAGGTAGTTGGGACACGTACCTCCCACTGGTATTGTTTTCGTACAATAACAGTTATCATGTCAGTATCAACCGAGCTCCATTTGAGATGTTATATGGATGGAGGTGGAGGACCCCAGTTTGTTGGGACGAAGTTGGGCATCGGGTCATCGGGAGCACTGAGGTAGTGCTCAAGACTATCGGCCTGATTCAGCAGGTGCATGACCAGCTGCAGGTCGCGTAGAGCCGTCAGAAAAGTTATGCTGACCGACGGCGATTGGATGTTGAGTTTCAGTGGGGGGTTTTGTGTTGCTGAAAGTGTCACCTGGATAGGGATTATTAGGTTTCGGAAGAAGGGCAAGTTGCGGCCTCGGTATATAGGCCCGTTCAAGATCACGGTCAGGGTGGGCAAGGTGGCATATCGCTTGGATTTGCCAGAGGAGCTTATCCAGATTCACAACACCTTCCACATGTCTCAGCTTCGGAAGAGTGTCACTAACGAGTCCGCAGTCATCTCGTTGGACAATATTCAGGTGGATAGGAGCCTGGACTACATAGAGAGGTTGGTTGCCATCTTATATAGGAAGATGAAGGGTCTTCGGAACAAGGAGGTGAAGCTGGTAAAGGTAAAATGGCAGCACCGAAAAGGCTCCGAATGGCCTTGGGAACCGAAGGAGGAGATGCAGGAGCATTATCCCAATCTATTCGTAGCTACGGACTTCAAGGAGGAAGTCTAGTTCAAGTGGGGGAGAGTTGTAAAACCCCAAATTAGGTACACCTTTGAAACCCTTGAAAATAAATTAATGGACAAAAATGGTCCCTCTCGTACGTTGGGCATACCTAAGGGTACGCTTAGCGTACTATGGAGAAGGATCGCGAAGGAGCCTTGCGTACGCAGGGCGTACGTAAGGGTACACTGGGCGTAAGCAACATAGGGCCAAAACCCTAAATCTCATACTTGACCCCTATTTAAACACCTTTTAGCCTCTTAGACCAAACCCTATCAGTCTATTTAGCCTCATTTCGTCCACTTACAACTGAGATATTGTGTGAGAGAGTTTTGAGCATAAGGAGTGAGTTTTTGTGGCCATTTTAGAGTTCATTCAAAGAAGAAGGATTTGCTAAGCAAGCGTGGGTGGCTTGGTGCTTCAAGAATCTGCATCTAGGTCACTTTACAAAGCTTCTGGAGGTATAAAGCTATGAACTTGCCATCTTATTCATTTGATTTAGCTATGGTTTTCTATTTTTGTCCCTTTGGTTGATTTTGGACCTCCTCTTGTGAGTTAAGCAACTCCAGAGGATGGAAATGATAGATTTGAGGTCCCTTGGTCCTTTTGCAACATAAAATTGGAGTCTTGGTGGGTGTTTTGACCTCATGCATGGGTTAAGAACCTTATAAAGGTCTTAATGGGGGTGTTAGGAGCATATGATACATGCAAAGGAATAAAGTTGCCAACTTTATGCCCTAGGTCGTCTTAATGAGCTTAGATCTGACTTTTAGACATGTGGGAATCGAGTATTAAGCACTTAATGGAACAAGTGCTTAATATGTTAGTACATTGGGCGTAACCCAGTGTATGTGGCACGTAAGTCCCTGAGCCCCAGTATGTTGCGCGAACCAGGGTGGTACGCTAAGCGTACGCATCTCAGATGGGCTTGAATCTTTTTTGGGCCTTGAGCTATTGGGCCTCATTTAGTTATTGGACTTGGTTGCATTCTGAGAATAGTGGGCCATTTTATATATTTTGGGCCATTGGTCTTATGGTAGGGCCTTATTAGGCCAAGAGGCCCATTAATGATTTTGGGAATGGACTTTGGGCCCATTAACAAAGAAAAGACATTTGGGTCTTTTTGGAAGGACTCGGGGCTTGGGTTTCCCTTTGATTATGTGATGTCCTAACATGGATTAATTGTGTGGCTCATCACGGGAGGCTACAGACAGTTAGGAGAGCAGTTTTCGGATTCTTCGAACAGATGTGAGTCACCTCACCATACCAACGGGTCTAAGGCACTAAGGCCGACCAATTTCTTGATATGTAGGGTCCTAGCTGAAATTGTATTATTTGGCATGATAGTTGGTATGAGCTAAGTAATATGCTAGTAGTATGTGTGGTATGTATATATGGAAGACCATAGGAAAGCCCAAGACACTTGGATGTAAGACCATGTAGAGAGCTCATGGCTTTCCTATCAAAGACCATAGGAGAGCCCATGGCACTTAGGAGTAAGTCCATGTGGGGAGCCCATGGCATCCTGGAGTAAGACCCTGGGGACGAGCCCACGACCTCCTTATCTTTTGTATGCATGGCTTATGTGATATGTATAGTTGTTTTAGCTAGTATGATATGTGGTATGTGGTTTGTGTGTGGGTATGCTCTGGGGAACTCACTAAGCTTTCAGTTTACCGTTTACGGATTTGTTACAGGTAGATCTGAGCCCAAGGGCAAGGGCAGGACGTGATGGCGCGCCATGCACACTCTCTCTCTCTCTCACCGATATGATATGGGACACTGATGTTTTTAAATAAAGTTGTAATGAATGTGGATTTAAAAAAATTTGTATTGAATTTCATGGTTTATGCAAATGTGTTTGATTAATTAAAAATGAAAATTTTTTTTAAAAAATTTGGGTCATTACATTCCTATTGTTCTGATGGAGAGAAGAACCTATGATTAGCTTTTTGGGAAATTTCAAAACGAACATTTCCAACGAAATCTTTCAATTTCTTACTTTATTATGTTCAACTCAATGTCATCCTCTATCCCTCGAGTACATTGAGTGTACAAAAATGGCTTTAACAAAGTTTTACTTATTTGTATTAACGACTACTATAGAAGGAATGTTTTATGTGATGCTAACGATTTGTAGCTCCAAAATGTTTCAGTTTATGCTTCTACCTATTATCTGGATATACCAAGAAAGATGTACGGTCTAATGAGGATACTATGACATATTTATTCATGGGTGGGGCAAGCTATTCCATTCTGGTTCACGGTTTCTCTTAGCTATATGGTTCATTCGGAGGAGAGATCGAGCTTCAAGAAATAATGAATGATCTTATCAATACACAAATGTATAACTCTCCGGGAATTTGAATTGCGCTCATAATCAACAGTGTAGGAATTGAGTTCAAGCCTTCCCAAACTCATTCTCATCAATGGACTCCTGACGTATACGAAGGAGTACGGTTAGTTTACGCAATTTAATTTGGATTTATCTTTCAAACACGATAAATTCCTCTTTATCAAATTTAAAATTTGATTTTATTCTAGGGAAAAAATATCATAATGATTATTTTCTTTCTTTTGTAACAATTACCACAACTGTATTTGCAATATAAATATATGACCAAAAACAGAGACGAAAACCCGACAAGCAACAAAAATATTTCCCATAAAACATAAATATACTCACGTACAACATATATACAAAGATTTCTACAATTTTCCTAAATTATTAATAAATAAATTTTAACCTTTTTAAGGGGTGATGTGGATATATTGAATTTGTGGTGCTCCGATAGCCCATGTTCTACCCAATATTCCTAGATTAAGTAGACTACTAGATATAGAAGTGAAAAAGTTGAAGGAAAGTATTAAGAAAAAAAAAAGTTAGTCAAGGCTTAATATGAAAAGATGTGATCCACTTGGATTTTGGTAGAATGGTTGTTAGATAGTAAAGTTGCTTAAAATGTCCCTGTCTTGTTTCTGTTTAACAAAATCATCTTCTACGTACACAAGTAAGGATATATAGCCGATCAAATTTATATTTATGGTTTCCTTTGTTTCATAGATGTCAATTTGTATGTGTGATGTTATCATCTTTCCATAGTTTATAATGCTTTTTATAAAAACTAAAAAGTAGACAAAACTATACAATTGGTTTTTATGATTTATATTTTTTTTATTACACGCATCGTTCTTGTATCAATTTGTAATGTGGTTGGTACATCATGTAAATGATATTTATATTATTTTTAATTTATTTTAATTAAAAAAATAAATAGATTGAATCCCACCCATCCACCCTCGAAACACTTATAATCATATCCATCACTTCACTCTCTCACACATACACACACAAGAACCAAGTTGATGGATCGTAAATTCGAAACTGACTCAACAAAACTAAAGTTGGCTTGGTGGGTTTGAATTTCAGATAAGGGATTCGGTTTTTTAGAACCTTAATAGGATAAATAAGCATTTGGTGTTCAGGTTTTGCTTCCGAACGTTAGAGTGATAGATGCCTTTTGATCAGATTTGTTGGGGCACCGAGTGACGACCCTGTGGCAATAGAAGAATTCGACGGTTGGATTTTAGGGTTATGGTTTCATGTTGGTATGTTGAGTACATATTTGATTAATAAATATGGGTTCAATCTTGAGTTCAGCTAATGGAAACAATTAATTACCTCTTAACACTTCATTATGTACTAACACATAGAAGGGTTGGGCTACTCTTGCTAATTTTTTGTATATTAAAGTTTCGGAGGGTTGGGTTGTTCTTGCTGATTTTCTGAATATTTAAGTTTCTATCACGTGGAAGGTAAAGTAACCAGGCAGTTCACAAGTTGAAGTTAACACAGGGTGGTATTTGTGTCGATGATGAGTGTTGATGATTTTGTATGGGTTTTGATTTGAACTCAAAGTTCGATGATCAGAGATTAACCCTACCTGAATAGTTCTATGAATAATAAGATAATAATAAATTTAGTTCCGCATGTAAATGTTGGATTTTATATAATCAAACAACATTCTAACACAAAAATATAAATTTCAATACTTCAAATTTTAATATAAATTTAAAAAATTATATTCACTTTACATTGTAAATATATAAATAATTCTAAATCACCTTTCTCATATATAATATTAGTTTCATAAATTAAGTTCACTTACGCTCCCACCACAATATTTGTACAACTGATAAACTTGTATATAAGAACATATATTCGCGTCTAGTTAATCTTGTTGTTATAGAAACTCATATACAATTAGTATATTATTTTACAAATGAAATAAGATATAAATAAAAAAAATTAAAACATATATTTTAAATGTCTTAAGCATTATATATATATATATATATATATATATATATATATATATATATATATATATATATATATATATATATATAGTATCGGCTCCACTCTGTTTGTAGGAAGGTCCTTCCGTCCGTCTTTGAGGATACCCGTAAGATACTGTTAGGTTGTGATGTAGGAATAAACCATTTCTAACGAAATATGTTTCTAACTTCATATTTAGAAAATTCAACCAAATGAACTAATAGCATCCGAATATAAATCAATATTACAACTATAATTAGATAACACTTTCAAAACATAGTGTTTAATGGGATTGCAACTTAAAGCATTATTATTAATAAGTAGATCTATCAACAACGCTACCTTAATAAAGAATGTAAACCACCATTAAAGCAAAATAATGATTATCACCTGAGAGTTAATTAACTATATGGGATGCTAAAATCTTATGAGTCATCTTTTAGATAATCTACCGTATAATAAAAAAAGAAGGAGCGTAAACATAATATTATACAAAAAAAAAATGAAAAAAAAATATTAAAAAAAAAAAAAAAACAAATGATCGAAACTTGCATTGTTGTGTTTTTTTAAGAGGGTGCATGAGGGATTTGAATAGAGACATAACCGAAATCCTCTCAACTAGGGATGTAGTGTTAGGGTAGCAATTTTGTACTGACAAAAGAACTTTGTGGGTCAGATTTGGAATTATGCACGTTCTCCCGGATACCCAACACACATATGTCGCCCGGGATTCGGGGAGAAAGAGTATGACATTACAAAGACCTTGGACTTTGACGCACTTCAATTTGACCACATTTGCCCTTCAGAAAGTCTTATTATGCTTTGGACGTACGCGTATCTACTATTTTCTTTTTAATAAAATTATATAATGATAAATAGCATAACGCTATGAAATCTTCCAATTCTATTTGATATTAAGTTATGAACATTATTATTCTACTCAAGTGGAATTTATAAAAATAATGAAAAATTAAATATCCTCCTACCATTTGTTCCTACTTTTCCTCCTACCATATCAAATATTCACGTGTGTCACATTTAATGAAATTAATAATCATTTAATCCACTTGTCAACATTTGATATGGTAGGAGGAAAAGTAGCAACAAATGGTAGGAGGATATTTAATTTCTCAAAAATAATAGCTATCTTATATACCTTAAAGAACTATAGATCTTGATATTATGTTTTTGTAGTGTTAGGTACTTAGGTTCAAAGATCATATATATGGCAACACTTATTTCATAAAGATTTAAGTAGGAACGAGTGTAATTTTGATGAAGGTAGTAAGTCGAAGAAAGAGCAATGATAAACTTTAGAAAGAATATTGAAAGTATAAACGGTAAGCCTTTGAACATCACAATTGACATCACATATACGTATAAATGATAGTCGAAAATATATGGAGTTAAAAGACACAATTAATAAGTACGATGTTCGAATTAAGAACCACAAGATAATATATAGCCATATTTGGTCTTGTCAAATGACAAGTTGGCCTCGTTAATAGATAGTTTAGATGAGTTTATGTAAAGGTTATTCAATTCGACAAATATTGGCCTCTACTTTTGGACCATTAAGTATTGGGCTCCTACTAATCTCTTAAAAAAACGCAGTCCACATGTTTGGGATTCATTGGATTTGATTATTTGTGAGTCACTATGCTTGACCTATCTAATATCTTTTCGATTTTACTTATCACGTTTTTAATATGTGAATGGTCGTTTGGATATCTATCATATGGTCAGTGATTAATTAGAAGCAGCTCATGCAACGAGTTTTTTAGTGTTTAGATCAAAATAACTAATAATTTATTTTATTTACTTCTTTTATATAGTGTTTTTTTTTTTTTAATGTTTTTAGTTTTTTTTTTATTGTTTTTGCATTACATATTCTATTCATTCTTTATCTTGGATCATATAAGGTACTTTCTTTTTTAACATAAGGTGTTTTGGAGTCTTGTGGTTGTGGATTAATTTGTTGTTGGGCTTGCGAGGAGTTATTGGACGGATCCATTTTAAAAGAATTGGGCTTGATGTGTTGAAGGTTTGGATGAGATGGACTCTTGAAGATAGGTCATGGACTCTTAAAGATGAGCTTGGACTATCCATTTTAAAGCTTGAAGATGATTGGTCCATTTTGAATCAAGTGATGTGTGGAGGGGACCAATGCAATCAAAAGTAATGGGAAGAGTAGTGGAAGAATAAACCAATAACATTCAAACTTTATTTGAGAGGGAGAGATCTCTCTCGCGCAACCCTGCATAGTCATCTACACAACTACCTTCTCGGGGGCATGTTGGTCATTTAGCTCATCATTTACCTTGGAGGTTAGGTCTTGCAGCACACACTTCGAATTTCCACCATATGAGCTGTCACACCCCCAAACCAGAACGGCGGAAACGTTCGGGGGCGGAGGACGTCATATTCAGTATCATAACAGTTCATAGAAAGGAAAGTACACACCACCATAATATAAATATATTTGAAAAGTTTACATGATTGTATATGTTACATGTTTGCAAAAGAAATCAAATACAAAATGGTGATCCAAAATATGTTACTAACGCCAGCGTGTTAGTCTTTAGAAGTAGTTGCTACCTGGTCTAGCGGTTTCCTGAGAATACAAGTTATTTCAAAGAAAAAGTGTCAACATTTAAGTTGGTGAGTTCATAAGTGGTGTTTTGAGAAAATGTATGCCATTCGAAAGTGTTTGTATGTTTTCCAGAAAATGTGGTATTTCAATTGTAATGAGTTATGATTCGTGTGTTGAAAATGAATGTATTAGATCCAGAAAATCCCATATTTTCCCTAATAGTTGAGATAAGATTTGTTGTGTTTTCCAAGAAAAACCCTTATTTTCTTATAAAAGTATGAAATGCATATGAATGTTCGTGATATAAGTTGCAACTAATTGTACCGAGAAAATCCCTTATTTTCCTATTAGTTGTTTGGTTTGTATACAGGAAAAACCCTTATTTTCCTGACATAACTGGCAGTCTCTAGGACCGAAAATCGCAAGCAAACGACGTGCTTGTAAGTTGTGTCATAGTTTTATATAGTAAAGCTATACGAAGATTTGCACTTGATAGATGAAGAATAGTTTTAATAGCTACTCGTTCATAAAAGCATAATACCATAATAATTGTATATCCGATGAGTTTTATAACCATACTAAACATAATATGCCTGTAGCGACGTTCTTCAGGCGTCGTAGCGTTATGACAATTGTCACCCCAAAAGACGGACTGTAGCTAACAGTCAGGGTGCGGGATCATGACTTCCCGTATAGATCTATACACATTTGACACGTTCTCCAAACGGGAGACTCTGGTTATAGACAGGACTTGTAGCGATACCTTTTATCAAAAAGGCAGTGTTTGAAGATGTACACGTCTCATGGATTCTCAACTAAGTCTGTATTAAAGTAGTAGTTTGTATGCAAAGTTTATCCTTTTTCACAATGTTTGACAAAGCATAAATCATAAGTTCTTTGAATGCATAAAATGATTTAGTAAAGAATGTTACCCTTGACATGATGTATTTGTATGCAAACGTATAAATAAAACATATTTTTATTTATAAACATATTGTATCCCAAGAGGGTAAAGTTGTGTTGTGAGGCGTTTTGCATGATAATGACCTCATAAGACAGTTAAGACAACAGTATGAAAAGTATATAAAAAGATCGATGTTTCACACGATTTTAGTCGTGTGTTTACTTGTATTTCCCCCCCCCCCCTAAAAGAGTATAAAAAGCATTTAAAAACGCATTTAAAGTGTGCTTGCAGGGGTATGAACTCACCTGATAGTTTGAAGATAGCGAGATGGAAAATCGGACAGAGTTTCGTCTCGGGAAACGGATTTTCCTCGGGATTCTCGGGAATCTCGGGAGTAAAATCGACCCTCGGGACTTGAGCAAAAAGATCAGAGCTTCGGGTTTGAACGGGCACGGAAAACGAGGCAAGATTGTGAGAGAGAGGAGAGAAATGAGCATTTTTCTCGGAAGCCCTCGCATCCTATTTATAGGAAGGCTGAACCGCCTCCGAACGCGGGGCGTACGCCCGTACGCAGCGCGTACGCGTACGTCATGCATGACCGAAGCCTCGACTGCCTCGGCTTCGGATGGGACGGGTTGCTGGGTACGCGGGTCGGATGGGACGGCGGGTCGGACGGGACAGCAGGTCGGACGGGTCGGATGGCTCGGATAGGGCGACGTGGACGACCAGAGGCCAAGTCTCTCGGGTACGCGGGGCGTACAGGGGTACACAGCGCGTACCCGGATGAGGACGCTGACTCCTCTTCGGATAAGGTCCGAAATTTTGATTTAAATAAATATATAATTTATTTAATAAACTTCAAAAATTCATATCTTCTTCATACGAACTCCGTTTTCGATGGTCTTTATATCCACGCGTAGGTGAGACTACGCTCTACAACTTTCGTTTAGACTCCGTTGGCAAATTCCGAAATTATTTTTATTATTTATTTTATAACTCAACGTGTTTAAGGAATT
Source organism: Lactuca serriola (assembly GCF_051521515.1). Classification (NCBI taxonomy): domain Eukaryota; kingdom Viridiplantae; phylum Streptophyta; class Magnoliopsida; order Asterales; family Asteraceae; genus Lactuca; species Lactuca serriola. The sequence goes on along the minus strand of NC_136413.1, from coordinate 22,063,362 downwards.
TCTTTGAAAATTCGTAACTTCTTTATCTGATGTCGGTTTTTGCCAGACTTTTTACCGCTGAAATACCATTGTTGAGACCTTCGATTCTCGCTTAGGTCATTCCGGCCAAAAGTCGCTCGATCTCCGATTCGAGGTTTTAGCTGTCTACTGCTATATTCGGATCTTGGAAAAATCATAACTTCCTCATACGAAGTCAGATTTGGACGTTCTTTTTGTGTACGCTCACGGTTTAATGTTATCTATAACTTTCATTTAGATACCTAAGGCTAAATGCTATCATATTGAAACTTTGCGTTTTCCGTTTAATCGGTGTTGTCGGTTTTGTCGGAAATCTTAGAATGGTCATAACTTCTTCGCCATAACTCGGATTTTAGTGTTCTTTATATATTTGGAAACCTTAAGACGATATCTACTACATAGTGTACTCCAATCAGAGCTTTTGAATAATTCATTTATCGATGATATTCCTATTACATTCCAAAGAGGTTACAAGACTCGATTTATAATGCCCGGAAATAACTGGTTGTTACATCATCCCCCCGTTAGAGGGAATTTCGTCCCGAAATTAAATACAAGATAAAAGTTTTAGGGGCTGAGGAAGAAATGCGGATACTTCTGTAGCATTTGGTCTTCCCGTTCCCATGTGAATTCAGGTCCTCTCTTAGCATTCCATCGAACTTTTACTATTGGAATGCGACTCTGCTTAGTCCGCTTAACTTCCCTATCCATGATCTCGACGGGTTCTTCCACAAAGTTAAGATTTTCGTTTAACTCGATTTCATCGAGTGGAATTACAAGTGTTTCGTCGGACAAACACTTTTTCAAGTTCGATACGTGGAATACTGGATGCACTTTGTTAAGCTCGATTGGAAGTTGGAGTTTGTAAGCCACTGGACCAACTCTCGAAATGATTTCGAAGGGTCCAATGTACCTGGGATTTAGCTTTCCACGCTTCCGAAGGCGTATCACGCCCTTCCAGGGTGAGACCTTCAGTAGTACACGGTCGCCCATCTGGAATTCCAAGGGTTTACGTCTCCTGTCGGCATAGCTCTTTTGCCTATCCCTTGAGGACTTCAGTTGTTCTCGTATTTGCACGATCTTTTTGGTAGTTTCTCTGATGATCTCCGGACCAGTGAGGGTGCTATTAGGGACTAGACCTTTTGCCAATTGTGTGTCGTCCACTTCCGTCCAGCATAGGGGTGATCTGCACTTACGGCCGTAAAGGGCTTCGAATGGAGCGGTCTTGATACTAGTATGGTAACTATTGTTATAAGAAAACTCGACCAAAGGCAAGTGAATATCCCATGCCTTGCCAAAGTCGATTACACATGCTCGCAACATGTCTTCCAAGGTTTGGATCGTCCTCTCACTCTGTCCGTCAGTTTGAGGGTGGTATGTTGTACTCATGTCCAACCTTGTTCCCATGGATTTTTGCAATGATTGCCAAAATCTGGAAGTGAACCTGCTGTCTCTATCTGAGATGATGGACATCGGTACTCCATGAAGTCGTACGATCTCCCGGATGTAGGTTCTTGATAGTTTTTCCATCCTATCGGTTTCCTTGATCGGTAAGAAATGGGCTGACTTGGTTAATCTGTCGACGATTACCCAAATAGTATCTTGACCACTCTGAGTTTTGGGCAGTTTGGTTATGAAGTCCATGGAAATCTGCTCCCATTTCCACTCAGGTATTTTAGGTTGATGGAGTAGACCTGAGGGTTTTTGGTGTTCTATTTTTATTTTGGCGCAAGTTAAACACTTGCTCACATACGTAGCGATCTCCGCTTTCATGTTTGGCCACCAGTAGAGTTGCTTGAGATCTAGATACATCTTGTCTGACCCTGGGTGTACGGAGTATGGGGTCCTGTGTGCCTCGCTCATAACTACCTCTCTCAATCCACCAAACTTGGGTGTCCAGATCCGATTCGTGAGGTAGCATGCCCCATCACTCTTGATTTCTAAGTTCTTGTCCATTCCCCTAAGGGCCTCACCTGCCACGTTTTCGGGTTTCAAGGCCTCTATTTGAGCTTCCTTGACTTGCGTTGACAGGTGCGAATGGATCGACATAGCTAATGACTTCACTCTCCGGCATGAGTACTCATTTCGACTAAGGGCATCGGCTACGACGTTTGCCTTTCCCGGATGATAGCGAATCTCGCATTCGTAGTCGTTGAGCAATTCGACCCAACGTCGTTGTCTCATGTTTAATTCCTTCTGGTCGAATATGTGTTGGAGGCTCTTGTGGTCCGTAAAGACTGTGCACTTGGTACCGTAAAGGTAGTGCCTCCAGATTTTAAGAGCGAAGACCACTGCTCCAAGTTCTAAGTCATGAGTGGTGTAATTGACCTCATGCGTTTTCAGTTGTCGTGAGGCATATGCAATCACCTTTCCCCTCTGCATTAGTACACAACCCAGCCCTTGCTTTGAAGTGTCGCAATACACCACAAAATCTTCGGTCCCTTCCGGAAGAGAAAGGATAGGTGCACTGCAAAGGGCTTGTTTCAAGGTTTGAAATGCGACATCTTGCTTTTCTCCGCAGTTGTAGGTCACACCTTTCTGGGTTAAAGCGGTAAGAGGCTTTGCGATGCTGGAGAAATTTTGGATGAACCTTCGGTAATAACCAGCAAGACCTAGAAATTAGCGAATTTCTGTTGGTGTAGTTGGTGCAGACCAGTTTTCGATAGCCTTGATTTTTGAGGGGTCCACGTGGATTCCTTCCTTGCTGACCACGTGACCGAGGAAGTCCACCTTTCTAATCCAAAACTCACATTTTGAGAATTTTGCATAAAGTCTCTCAGTCCGTAACGTCTTTAAGACTCGCCTCAGGTGTTGACTATGTTCTTCTTTATTCCTTGAATAAATGAGTATGTCGTCTATGAATACTATCACAAATTTATCCAAGAATGGACGACATACCCGATTCATTAGATTCATGAATACGGCCGGGGCATTGGTTAGTCCGAACGGCATCACTACGAACTCGTAATGTCCGTACCTCATCCGGAAGGCCGTCTTGGGAACATCACTCTCTAGGACTCGCAGTTGGTGATATCCCGACCTTAGATCGATCTTGGAAAAGTAGTTGGCTCCTTGGAGTTGATCGAATAAGTCATCGATTCGGGGTAGGGGGTATCGGTTCTTGATGGTAAGTTTGTTGAGTTCTTGGTAGTCGATGCACATCCTGAACCATCCATCTTTCTTTTTGACAAACAACACAGGTGCTCCCCAAGGTGAGAAGCTCGGCCTGATGAATCCTTTTCCAAGTAGTTCATTCAGTTGGCTGGACAGCTCCTGCATCTCTGCCGGGGCTAATCGATAGGGCGCTTTGGCTACTGGGGTAGCTCCGGGAATCAGATCGATTCTGAATTCGACTTGTCTTACGGGTGGTATCCTTGGAAGGTCCTCAGGAAACACGTCGGGAAAATCGCATACGTCGGGCACATCCTTGATATCCCGGACTTCGCGTTTCACGTCTACAACATGCGCTAAAAATGCGTGACACTCCTTGCGTAGGTACTTCTGAGCTTGGATACTTGAGATGATACTAAGAGTGGTACTAGGTTTGTCGCCCAAGACAAGGAAGGTTTCGCCGGTTGGCAGATTAAGGCGAACGGCCTTATCGTAACTTAGGATGTCCACACGATGTGAACTCAGCCAATCCATGCCAATGATGACATCGAAACTCCTAATCGAGACTGGCATGAGGTTGATTTGAAAAAGATTATCGTTTAGAGTTAGGGTGCAGTTTAAATATATCTCCTTAGTGCCTTCGGTTTTCCCGTTGGCCATTTCTACTATGAACGGTTCACTTAATGATTGTGGTATTGGTTTTAGCATGCTTTTAAAGTCGTGACTCACAAAACTCCTTTCCGCTCCACTATCAAACAAAATGCATGCATACGAGTTATCGAGAAGAAACGTACCCGTAACAACAGTAGGGTCCGCAATGGCTTCATCTTGACCCATTGCAAAAACTCGGCCTCTTCCGCCGATATTCCTGTTGTTTGTCTTCGGGCAGTCCTTGCGGTAGTGCCCTGTGCTCCCGCACTCAAAGCAAGCGCGGCTTACTCCGGTATTAGCAGTGGGGGCGAATTGTTGGGTTTGCTCCTTGCAATAGTGGGCTGTATGACCCTTCTTATTGCACCTGGTGCATTGAAGGTCACGGCAGAGACCATGGTGGTGGAAGTTGCACTGGTTACATTTCGGTAGCTTTCCATTGTATGAGCTTGTGGGGGCAGAATTGGTAGGTACAGTAATAGCGTGGGTCGCTATCACTTGTTGTTTCTTGGGGTTCTCCTGGAGGGTTTGTCCCCTCCTCTTGTTCCAAGGCTTACTCTGGCCCTGAGCCTCCCTAGGTGGAATTGCGGCTGCTGTGATGGTACTCTGTTTCGCTCCGTGGTCGATGAGTCGTTGTGCCAGGCGTTTAGCGTTGTTGTAGGTGATAGGGTTGGAAGCTAGGACATGCCCTTGAATTTGGGGTGACAACCCCCAAATGTACCTTTCGACCTTCTTTGATTCTGGGTTGACCATGGTAGGGCACAAAGCGGCGAGATCGTTGAACCTAGCTGTGTAGGCGACTAGATCAGACCTAGTCATTTTCAAATTCCAGAGCTCCTGCTCAAGCTTTTGCACTTCACCCCTCGGGCAGTATTCTTCCAGTAGTAGTACCTTCAGTTCTTCCCAGCTCATGGCGTTAGCGACAGTGAGCGTCACTGAGTTCACATGGCTTTTCCACCAAGTGAGGGCTCAATCTATGAAGGTGCAAGCAGCGAACTTAACCTTGCTTGTTTCTTGGCACGAGCAGATCTCGAAGACCGTTTCGGTCTTTTCGAACCATTGCATTAGTGCAATGACTCCGCCACTGCCATTAAAAGTCTTTGGCTTCGAGTTGGAGAACTCCTTGTAAGTACACTCCCTCACATGACCCTGGCCGGGGCCACGATTGGGATGATTCGTGCTGCTTCCCGTACCTCCATTTGCATTGGAGTTTATTTGAGAGAGAGCTGCTGCTACTGCTGCTGTGATAGCGGCCTGGACCATTGCCGGATCATAAGTTAGTGGTGGAGGTGGTGGTGGGGTTGCGTTGGTACGTGCTGATCTACGAGGAGGCATTGCGCTGCCAAAAGAAAAAAAAATGAGATATTATAAGTTTCGGTGGTTGCGAGTTGAATGTTATTGAGTTAACTATCTAAAATAGATTAAGAATTTGGTTTGACCAACACTGGGTTTTGAGCTTGATTCATGAATAACGTTTGAATGGATGCACTTATGAATTGAACGGACTACACATGATTAAAACAAGAAAGAGATATGCCCTATATATATATTAAACATATAGCTGTGTTACATCCGAGTTTAGACAAAACTTTTTGACCTTTCTAAAGGTCTCCGATTACAGAAAGTTTTAAAGAAAAGAATACTCTTATCCGAAGTCCTAATTTATAACAAAATTTGAAATCCTGGCAGGCACTATTTGCGATGTAGGTTGAGCTTGGAGCTTGATTCCGCATCTGATTGCTTCGATTCCATTAGGCGCTGATTAAAAGCGGCTTGTTGCTCCCTTAATCCGGCTAGGGCTGCAATCATCTGTGCCTAAAATGCCTCAGACTGGGGTTGAGCATTATCTTGCATCTTGTCCAGCCTACGGATGTCAGAAGTGTGAACCTGCACTTCCACGTTGACATCCCGGAGTCGGCTTGCTTGAACACCGGATTGATGGGACTGATTGGCTAACTTACCCACCATTACCGGGAGTGCTCGATCAGCCGAACTTCCACCGCGGACATCATAGAAATCCCGACACATGCCGTAGGGAGGGCGTATGCCTTGTTGTTGGCTCCAATGATGGAGGTGACTCCCCCAGACGGGAGTGGGTCCTTGGAAGTTCCTCACATGGACAGGAGGTTGAATGGGTGGTGGATCGATCACTTCTGGCACTGAGTCAGTACCGGAGTCATCACCCACTTCTATGGGTTCCTCATCCTCTTCGGGATCATCTTCGATCCATCCTCCGTTGCCTTGGTTGGGAAAGTAGGGGTCATTGGGGTGGTGAAATCCAGCCATTTGACTGTACGAGAAATAGGGTCATAAGAATTGAATAAAGTCGAAACATGCAAAACATGTAAGTTAAATTAGTTTAGATAGCAAATACTCCTATAGTATTTAAATCCTTGTGTTTGATTCTAGTAACGGTTTGGTAAGTTTTAAAATTTGTTGTCCACTGCAGACACCGCTCGGCACACGTTAGTCGGCTCTCGGACAAATATAGTTGATCAGGCTATATCCTTCCCAGTTCCGATTATATGTCCCAAGGCGTACCTGCACTGCACAACTTATTTATAATACTTCTAAGATAGTCCGATGTGAAACTGTTATTAGTATGAAATGAATGCATGCTTACTTTACAAAAACTAAATAAATTTAATTTCAAAAGTATGACTCTTCTCAGAGTGTTTTTGCCCAGTTGAATTTATAGTTGTATACCAAAAATGGTTTTGATATACTTAATTCACTATAAACGATGCTCTGATACCAATCTGTCACACCCCCAAACCAGAACGGCGGAAACGTTCGGGGGCGGAGGACGTCATATTCAGTATCATAACAGTTCATAGAAAGGAAAGTACACATCACCATAATATAAATATATTTGAAAAGTTTACATGATTGTATATGTTACATGTTTGCAAAAGAAATCAAATACAAAATGGTGATCCAAAATATGTTACTAACGCCAGCGTGTTAGTCTTTAGAAGTAGTTGCTACCTGGTCTAGCGGTTTCCTGAGAATACAAGTTATTTCAAAGAAAAAGTGTCAACATTTAAGTTGGTGAGTTCATAAGTGGTGTTTTGAGAAAATGTATGCCATTCGAAAGTGTTTGTATGTTTTCCAGAAAATGTGGTATTTCAATTGTAATGAGTTATGATTCGTGTGTTGAAAATGAATGTATTAGATCCAGAAAATCCCATATTTTCCCTAATAGTTGAGATAAGATTTGTTGTGTTTTCCAAGAAAAACCCTTATTTTCTTATAAAAGTATGAAATGCATATGAATGTTCGTGATATAAGTTGCAACTAATTGTACCGAGAAAATCCCTTATTTTCCTATTAGTTGTTTGGTTTGTATACAGGAAAAACCCTTATTTTCCTGACATAACTGGCAGTCTCTAGGACCGAAAATCGCAAGCAAACGACGTGCTTGTAAGTTGTGTCATAGTTTTATATAGTAAAGCTATACGAAGATTTGCACTTGATAGATGAAGAATAGTTTTAATAGCTACTCGTTCATAAAAGCATAATACCATAATAATTGTATATCCGATGAGTTTTATAACCATACTAAACATAATATGCCTGTAGCGACGTTCTTCAGGAGTCGTAGCGTTATGACAACTGTCACCCCAAAAGACGGACTGTAGCTAACAGTCAGGGTGCGGGATCATGACTTCCCGTATAGATCTATACACATTTGACACGTTCTCCGAACGGGAGACTCTGGTTATAGACAGGACTTGTAGCGATACCTTTTATCAAAAAGGCAGTGTTTGAAGATGTACACGTCTCATGGATTCTCAACTAAGTCTGTATTAAAGTAGTAGTTTGTATGCAAAGTTTATCCTTTTTCACAATGTTTGACAAAGCATAAATCATAAGTTCTTTGAATGCATAAAATGATTTAGTAAAGAATGCTACCCTTGACATGATGTATTTGTATGCAAACGTATAAATAAAACATATTTTTATTTATAAACATATTGTATCCCAAGAGGGTAAAGTTGTGTTGTGAGGCGTTTTGCATGATAATGACCTCATAAGACAGTTAAGACAACAGTATGAAAAGTATATAAAAAGATCGATGTTTCACACGATTTTAGTCGTGTGGTTACTTGTATTCCCCCCCTAAAAGAGTATAAAAAGCATTTAAAAACGCATTTAAAGTGTGCTTGCAGGGGTATGAACTCACCTGATAGTTTGAAGATAGCGAGATGGAAAACCGGACAGAGTTTCGTCTCGGGAAACGGATTTTCCTCGGGATTCTCGGGAATCTCGGGAGTAAAATCGACCCTCGGGACTTGAGCAAAAAGATCAGAGCTTCGGGTTTGAACGGGCACGGAAAACGAGGCAAGATTGTGAGAGAGAGGAGAGAAATGAGCATTTTTCTCGGAAGCCCTCGCATCCTATTTATAGGAAGGCCGAACCGCCTCCGAACGCGGGGCGTACGCCCGTACGCAGCGCGTACGCGTACGTCATGCATGACCGAAGCCTCGACTGCCTCGGCTTCGGATGGGACGGGTTGCTGGGTACGCGGGTCGGTTGGGACGGGTTGCTGGGTACGCGGGTCGGATGGGACGGCGGGTCGGACGGGACAGCAGGTCGGACGGGTCGGACGGGTCGGATGGCTCGGATAGGGCGACATGGACGATCAGAGGCCAAGTCTCTCGGGTACGCGGGGCGTACAGGGGTACGCAGCGCGTACCCGGATGAGGACGCTGACTCCTCTTCGGATAAGGTCCGAAATTTTGATTTAAATAAATATATAATTTATTTAATAAACTTCAAAAATTCATATCTTCTTCATACAAACTCCGTTTTCGATGGTCTTTATATCCACGCGTAGGTGAGACTACGCTCTACAACTTTCGTTTAGACTCCGTTGGCAAATTCCGAAATTATTTTTATTATTTATTTTATAACTCAACGTGTTTAAGGAATTTCTTTGAAAATTCGTAACTTCTTTATCTGATGTCGGTTTTTGCCAGACTTTTTACCGCTGAAATACCATTGTCGAGACCTTCGATTCTCGTTTAGGTCATTCCGGCCAAAAGTCGCTCGATCTCCGATTCGAGTTTTTAGCTGTCTACTGCTATATTCGGATCTTGGAAAAATCATAACTTCCTCATACGAAGTCAGATTTGGACGTTCTTTTTGTGTACGCTCACGGTTTAATGTTATCTATAACTTTCATTTAGATACCTAAGGCTAAATGCTATCATATTGAAACTTTGCGTTTTCCGTTTAATCGGTGTTGTCGGTTTTGTCGGAAATCTTAGAATGGTCATAACTTCTTCGCCATAACTCGGATTTTAGTGTTCTTTATATATTTGGAAACCTTAAGACGATATCTACTACATAGTGTACTCCAATCAGAGCTTTTGAATAATTCATTTATCGATGATATTCCTATTACATTCCAAAGAGGTTACAAGACTCGATTTATAATGCCCGGAAATAACGGGTTGTTACATGAGCAGCTTAGAAGCGATTTTGGAGGGATAGAGTCATCACCTTCTAATTCTTCTAATCGTTGCTAATTTCTTGATGTTAAAACACTTTTATTATTATTGCCTTGTTGCTATGAGTAACTAATTTCTTTATTTTGGTTAACTTAGGCCAAAACCCTTAAATATTTGTGGGTTTTGAAGGATTCATGATTGATTGTCATTTATCTCATGTTATTGATTCTTAGCTCATAATTCTTATACTTGGGCTTGAATGAGCGGTTGTTGGTTTCTTTCTTTGATTTAACAATGAATCATTAAAGTTGCTTAGAACAATGACTTTATGATGGTAGAAATCATCTCTAGCGTATGGATAATGACTCCTTTATGGATGTGAGGCATTGACATCCTCTTGGAATCGAGAATTCCTTCAGTCTTAAGGCTAATCAATTTCCTTGAGTTTAGTTGCTTCAATTGGGTTCTTGATTTCGATTAAGAAGGTGTGTTGTGGGTTTCCCCAACCTCCATACTACCTATGAGGAATTTTGTCATAACATGTTTCATGATTGCTATAACTAACTTGGGTTGAATGATAAACATACATATTGAATCCTTTGATAAATACACAAATATTCATTGTGTTGAATTGCCTTAGTTGACAAACTTTCTCCAATATTTGAGCATCTCACCTGATAGGTTATAGAGGTTACAAAAGCAATGTTCTAAGCAGAAAAACATTTAACAATTAAATGATTAGGGCACATGCAACCCATGAAAGATCTATGTTTCTCACATAAAGACAACATACTACGAACTATCAAACTACAAAATTTTCCTAATAAAATTTGAATTCATTAGTAAGAATAATACCTTGATGATTGTTGACGTAAATAACCAAGAATCCATTTTGTTGATCATTTGGAAGCAAGCACCACAAGCGTCGTGCCTCTAGTGGTTCACACCTAACACAAGCAAGAAGCATATTGAGGAGAGAGGAGGGAGGAGATCAGAATTTTGGCCTAGCTCTCTAAGCTATGAGTGCCGCAAATCAAAGCCGCCTTATATAGTGCAGCAAGGAAATCCTAGATAACCCTAAAACAAATATAATAATATTATCTTGTTTTTGGTAATTATCCAGCTTCCTGATTATCCTCTAAGGATAATTCTAGAACCCTAAAGCCTCTACAAACCGTCAACCCTATGTGTGGAATGTTCTGGAGTCATTTTCTCAACTATTGAACAATTTCACTTAGGTTGTCACACCCCAAAACCTGAACGGCGGAAACGTTCGGGGGCGGAGGACGTCATGTACAGTATCACAACAATGCATAATAATAAACAAGCAACAACATCATCCATTGCATTAATAATATAATTTTAATACAAGTATGTTCTGTATAGTTTATAAGAAACCAAAAATGAATAATCAAAATAAAGACGAGTCTTGAAAGCTCCGTCTTCTCAAAACCTAGTCATCGGTACCTGTCTACTGGTGACCTAAGAATACAAGTTATTTTGAAAGAGTAGATCAGCATTAAAGCTGGTGAGTTCATAAGTATTTTAATGTCATTGTTTGTATGAAAGTGTTTGTATTTAAATGTTTGTAAGTGTTTGTAGTAATTGTTTGTATCTCCTAGAAAATCCTATATTTTCTACTAAAAAGTAGCCTCCTACAAAGGCCCAAATGTTTTGTGTGTTGTGTTGTTTGTAAAAGTGTGTATCTTTCCTAAGTATGACTATGATTACTAAAATATAGTTTACATTTCCGTTTATGTGAGAAGATCACAATGTGAATGTAATGGGAAAATAACGATGTACTGTAGTTTTGTGTATAATTAATTACCAATGTACTAACTACCTTAAACCAGTTTGTTAATTAAGGTAAAATTTGATATGATTGTAACCATACTTGATCGACTAGTATAACACGACGTTCGAGACATCGAAATGATATGACATTCGTCACCCGTAGACCTGCAGGTCCCACTGTAGCTAGCATCAAGGTGTAGGAGGGTCAGTCCCGTATAGATCTATACACAAATTCACGCTCTCCATCCCGGAGACTCTGGGTACAAAACGTGACACAGCAGTATATTGTCGAACCATGAAGTACTATCTCACATTATTGTTATAGTATTGTTGTGTTTGTATAGTATGTTCTAGTGTAGTGAATGTTCTTTCTTTCTAGTGTATAGTATGTTCTATCTGTTTCTCTTTATAGTGAGTATTGTCTCTTGTTATAGTATGTCCTCTAGTGTATAGTATGTATTGTTTCTCGTTATAGTATGTTTCAACTGAATCTTGTATGTTTCAATTTTCTAGATATAGTATTAGTGACTTCCTAAACTATACCTATTATAGTTTACAAGAAATGTTGTTTGTTTGAATGAATATGTTTGTATACCTTTGCCACCCAAAGGTATTGGACTGAAAGAAGAACTTTAATATCTATATAGATACACATAATATATAACTAAGATTCAAACGACCTTCAGACAAACAACCGATACCCTAAGTCCACAACCGAACAAGGAATAAGAAATAAGGCGAGATATCAGTCCTAAGTCTTTTCAATCCTACTTATATAACTATATCTATATAGACATGATTTGATAAAGTATAATTTTAAGAGAGTTTAAATAAAGAATTTAATATGTAAAAGAGTTTATAAAACGATTTGAAGCAGTTTGCTTGATATCACGGTTTTGAAATATAAGAAAGCCATTTGCTTGATAGTTATTAATCACATGTGATTGATATAATAACTATAATGTTTCTACTTGTATTCCCCCACCCCCAATAAAGCATTTAAAATCATTTAAAAGATAAGTTAAGGGGTACAAACTCACCAGCAATGAGTGATACGAATGAAAGATCGGTTTGTAGGATGCTAAGTGTGAAGTGTAGACTTGAGCACAACGGATCCTGATAAGCATATAATGACACATATATGTATATAATTAGTGTTTATACAACTAATAATGAAATGAAAACACCTTAGGGACTAGGATACACTTGAATGAAAGGGTATAAATCACAAATGATTGTGTATAAGGGGAGTATGGCCACAATATGGTGTTTACGGACAAGGTGTTCATAGCCTTAGGAGTTCACGACCATAGGATTTACGGCCCTATGTGATGACGGCCGCAAAATCATGAAGTCTTGTGCAAAATGGTGTTTTAAAGTCCTTTCAAGCATCAAGGAAATTTTCTAGGCTCATTCTTAGGCTTAGGAAGAGTTTATGGCCACAAATGCACATGTAACAAGGGTTTACGGCCAAAGGAGATGCTCTTGGCCATAAAATCCTATTGTTCTTGACAAATTGATGTTTTCAAGGTGCAAATCAAGGGTTTCTACTAGATAACAAGTATAGGGAAGAGATACTTACGATATGGAAGTTAAAAGGGTTGATTTCGGCCCAAAACACTAGTGTGTTCTTGAAGATTAAACCCAAAGATGAAGTTAATGATTGAAATCAAAGGGTGATACTAGTTAAGGAGATGTATCAACTAAACAAAGGATGAAACACTAACATTTTTGAAGATCAAAATGAAGATCCTTATGATACTTGAGAGAGAAATCGAGTTCTTGAGATTGAAATGGTGAATAATGAGGAAGAAAAGAAAGAAAAGAAAGAACATCATGTATAAGGCATGATTTTATGCCCGTAAACTCATGGTGATATGGCTGTAAACTCCACATGATCAAGTTTAAGGCGTGGCTAGTGCATAATGGACTCAAGCAGATACTTCCTAACACCCGATTTTTGGATGTACTAGGCTTAGAACACTCAAACGGACTCTAAACAATGCTAAAAGATAGCAGAAACAAGTCTGACGTTGATTGAGTTGAGTCATTGTATAAAATAGAAATTTCGGGTTGTCACATAGGTCCCTGCACTTTTAATTAATTCTTTTAATCACAAATAAATTCCAATTAATTTATGATTAAATATTAATTAAATATTTCTATTTCTAATTAATATATTATTCTCATAATATATTAATAAATTATTTATTTCAATTTATTAATCAACTAATAAATTGTAGAAAACAATAAAATAAAGATTGATAGATCAAAACAGTTTAGTTGAATCAAACAATAAGAACAAAGAATCGAATGTGATTGAATGAATTCTGAATGCTTTATTATCAATATCTTAGAAGGTTCAAATAAGAACTTCTGTAAAAATACATAGGGCGACAAAAACACACTAAAGTAAAACAGTCTTTTACAACACGCAATTCGTGTCGTAAAACGCTCAGATGACATGCAAATGCATGTCAAGGAATGCTCTATCATAACGAAAGACGAAACGCTTTTTCACATCGTCTATTTACGACACGCTTTTACGACGCGCATTTATAGCACACATTTACAACGCTCATTTACGACACACAATGCATATTAAGGAAGGCCCTGTCATAAAGGAAGAAGACACGCATTTGCGTGTCGTAACCTTACGACACACATTTATGAAACACATTGCGTATCATTATAGCCCCTGTCTTAAATGAAGATGACACGCATTTGTATGTCATAAACTTCAGTAGCCATTTATGATATGCATTTACGATGCCTCTTTACGATACTCATTTACGCATATTACACAAATATGGAAACAAGTATATACCAAAACAATCAATTTCATCCAATACCATCATGTCAAAAACTTGTAATACATTGGTATTAAAGGGATCTGATTGTACATTGTTATTAAGAGGTTTTTCCTAACTATATAACCTAATACTACATTGCTATTAAAGGACACCTTGTTTCAAATATCATGTGAAAAAAATTCCTCCATGTCAAAAAATTGGTTGTTGTCCACCTGGTGTAGATGGCAAGTAATGAATTGAGCATTAACTGAAACAAAAAAGCTTTTATTAATCACACAATCAACAACATTTAGAAGTACATCAGAATGCATATATATATATATATATATATATATATATATATACATACTAACAAATGTGATATAATATGTACGATCCTGTAAAAAGAAAAATTGCAAAAAACAATTTAAGGAATAGATTGCCAATGATAATAAATAATAAAGAAATACCTCTTACCAAATGATCCAAGAACTTCTCTAGATTATCATTGAGTGAAGGCAATTCGCTGATATGAAATTTACTCAACCTGCAATATATTTATAAAACTATATGACTACCAAAAAAATAAAAAGTAAAATCTACCCTTAAGCCGACCAGAAAGAATACATGGCATACATAGCATTAAAGACTTGTTAAACCAAAAAGAATACATAGCATAAATATATAGAATATTTAGAGAAATGTAAACTAAAAGTGCCTCCAAACCAAGTTCAAAAGCTTTTTTTTGGCAACAAGACTAGCACCAAGACAAGTAAACTTGCTCTTATTGGGGCTGAGAAAATTTAGATATTGCAAAAATGTTATATTTTAAGAATAAAAAAATAGGAATGTAAGGGAGACATGAAGGGGAATAAGATAAACTAACCTCACCATAATCAACAAACAGTTTGTTTGCTGGCTAGTATGCTTCAATCATAACAAATTACCTTCTTTCATTTTCTCAACAACAACAAAATAGTCATTTCCATTAACTCAAAAACTTCCTTCTCATCATATTTTGCAACTCAAAATGTTCATGTTGAACCACAAGGTGACAAACTCTTAATGAAATTGAAAAAAAAATGATTATGAATTCTTCACATTCTCTTACTGTATTGTAAAATTCAACCAAAAATAAAGAACAAACAAAATCATCTATACTAAATTGATTACTACAACAAAGCGAGCATTCTTATCCAACCAGCAAGGCCAAATATGTAGTATATACCCTAAAAAATGTGCAAATATCAAAACATCACTCACACATACACAAGTTGGATCTGAACACACATAACAGTATCTAATAATAAACACCAAATATATGTACACATTGATGCATATCCGACTCTAAATATACTAAAAAATCAAAAGGAGATACATGCTAAGAACTTGTGTGGAATAGAGGTAACCTTAACAGCAGGAATATCAGTTAGGTGCAAGTGAAGACATACGACTTCAAAATTGAAAAAGAGTACAATACATTGTTATTTCCTGCAATTTGCCCAAACTAAGAATAAGTAGCATTGTTTAGTAACCTACCTTGACAAGCCTGAAAAGATTGAATATAAGCAATGAATAATCCGCTGTTGTCAGTATCTTTGCATTGTTCCTACAAACAAAACAAAACATATCAAAGATTATTCTTAATAGATACTGTTAAGAAAAATGTTAACAAAAAAAAACTCACCTAGAATCAGATAGTAGAGAAATCGACCTACACATAGGGATGCACTAATTAAGCTTGTGTGAAGTATTAAGAACTTTAGATAAGATCTAAAAAACCCTTCAGTCAATAGTATTGGCTGTAAAAAAAAGCATAAATCATTAAAATTTAGCAAATATTAACTTTTAAGCAACAAGTTAATAAATAAAAGAATACCTTGGCGTGTGGTTGTTCAAGTAAGCTACCAAGAAAATCAAGCAATCTTTGAACTTTATATGCATCTATATCAGTTAAGACAGATGGATCTGAAAGCCACTCTTCTATATAAAGTATCATAAGCGTATGTCTGCTTTGTTAGCATGTACACATGCCACACGTACAATAAAAATCCTCAACATGTCTTGTATACAACCAATGCCTGTTTTTTAAGAAAATCCTAAAGTGATAAAAAAGAAAAAGAAATTAATATGAAAGGGAGTAATTTTACTTACACTAATAGCATAACGCAAAATAATCTCTGAAATCTTGTGAAGAATTGGTGCCAACTATCCAATCAGCTTCTCCTTATGTCTAGTGTAACGCCCGTAGATCAGGGCTAGTCAATTTAGAGACGATAAGCATCAAAAATGACTTTTTGATGGAAGATTATTTAGAAGGATTAATCTTAACCAAGTTGTAGTATATGTCACAAGGTTTCCGTGCATATAAGGAATGCCGAAATCCGAGTTATAACGAAGAAGTTATGACCTGTCGAAGTTTCGCGACAGAACCGGCACGACCCAGCGCGACCCAACGCGGCGTAAATAGTGAATTTAAGGTAGATAGATATCTATCCTTAGTGATCTAAATGAGAATTGAAGATCGCATCGATAGTAGTGCAACGACGAAAAGACGGACGGAATCGGAGTTCAGATGAAGGAGTTATGAATTTCGAACGGAGTTTTCCTGTCCCCGCCTACTAAAGATAATTTATAAGTAATATACTTATAATATATTAAAATTAAAGTCAAAATTAGCCAATGGAGTCTAAACGAGAGTTGTAGATCATAATCTCACCTTCGCATCGATATAAAGAACGTCGAAAACGGAGTTCGTATGCGAAAGTTATGAATTTCTGAAGTTCGGGGCGCGAAACCCCAAAACTGTCAGAGCCCACGACGTGGAACAAGGTTGCCACGATGTGGCAAGTGTCCTGACACCTCCGGGAGGCCCCCAGATGCAACTTGGGATGATGCATGTAGTGAGGACCAAGCCCACGACATGGAACAAGGTTGCCACGACGTGGCAAGGGCCAAATTTGCCCTATAAATAGATTTGAAGGGCCAGCCGTTTAGGGTTGCCAATTTCTTCTCTTCTCTCTCCCGTTTTGCATCGTTTTGCGTGCCAGAAATACCCCGAAGCCCCGGTATTATTCTCTAGCCCCGAGGCAAGTCCCGAGATCCCGAGAAGTGCGGTTCCCGAGCCGAAGCTCTGCCCGCGAGAAGTTCGATTTTTGTGGAGATCTTCCAGATCTGCTGTGGATTACTACTTCTGCAAGTCGTAGTGCTGTCCGATCATCTTCTGATCAAGTGAGTGTATACTACCTTTCATAAACACAATAATAATACAAGTATGGTTTGAGTGTATTAAGTATATTGTTGTTTATATGCGCGAGTGTGTAGTTACTTTCTTCTAACACATAAATATGAAGTATTTGCTATGAAATACGTGCTATGTGTTTATATGTTATTTGTCTATTTGAGATGGGCATGGAATTTGGAGTTTTATACAGGTGTTAAATGATTTAAACTGTGTAACTGTTTATATCTACAAAAATTGTTGGGTAGAACATGGATAGATGGGATAGTTGGTGACTATGGAGTTAGCGCCTGCTGTTAGATAAACCTTGGTGACTATGGAGTTAGCGCCTGCTGTTAGATAAACCTTGGTGACTATGGAGTTAGCGCCTATTGAGTAAACCTTGGTGACGATGTGACTTCGTGCCTGTTAAGTGAACCTTGGTGACTATGGAGTTAGCGCCGCTTGAGTAAACCCCGACGACTATGGAGTTAGCGTCTGATAACTATGGATTTAGTACCTGATCTATAAACTTTGGCAGCAATGGACTTCGTGCCAATTCCTTAGGTAAATCCTTAGGAATGAATGAATGAAGGATAGTGGATTCTTAGGGTAAAACCTTAAGAAGATAATGGGGATGGGTATTTGGGTTGATTGTTTGATAATTGAATATAATAAATGTATTATTGTGGGTTGAAAACCCTATATGCTCACCAGGCTCCCAAGCCTGGCCCACTCAGTTTTCTTTTCATTATAGGTAATGACACAAGAATATAAGTCGGCGGACTTGACGAGAGATTTTGGATTATAGATCAGTAGTTGAATAACTACTGTAAGGTCTATTTTATATTGTTTATGCTTTTGGTCTGTAACGAACATGACATCCCGAGGTTTTATTATTTAATGAAAATACATTCTTTTCGAGAAATGTTTTGATAAAATGGTTATCATATTTTATTTTGGGAACAAATTCCGCAACCGTTTTCTTTAAACGATCACTCTGATTTATAAAACAAAGCATAAACAAATCGGTCTTTTCTTGCCGAGAAATTGGGGATGTCACATCTAGGCTGTAAGTACCAGTTGATTTCTCTCTCCTTTTTAGAGCCCAATAGTGTTGCAACTGCCAGCTGGCGAAAAGCACTCAAAAGAGTCATAAATGATGCCAATCTCCTAGATCTACAAGCTCTTTGTGAATCCTTGCTCCTTCTTCAAGCTCCTTTCTCTTCCAAAGCACCAAAACTACACCAAGATACTCTTAAATGACTTCCAAATCACAAGGACACACAAATATGAGTTAGGGATTTTCATGGTGGCTACCTAGAGGTGAGAGGGAGACTGGATCAAACCCTAAAAGTTAGGGTATTAGACTCTATGCGTGTACGCGGCGCGTACCCTTTGGTACATTGGGCGTACGTGCATGGCCTCCCCACTGAATCCTCTTGAGTACGTTGTGCGTACCTGGCATGGTACACCCCGCGTAATGCCTTTCTCAGCCCAAATATTAAAGCCCAACTATCCTGGCCCAAACCAAAACAACTCATTATTCAATAAAATAAAGAATATTAATACCTGCAAATCCCGAATGTTACATTTTTCTAGAAACAGTAGAAAAAAGAAGGACATACCTGAAGAATGAGAAATCGATACCTGAGGCTGTTGAAATCTCAGGAGAAGAATAAGAAATGGGATACATAGGATGAAGTTGATGTAGGCTGAAGTGGTATATTTGTTAAAGATGAAAAAAGCTATAAGGTCACAATTTGCTTAGGAGCTGTAAACAAACACTCACACAAAAAAACAATTATGGTTTTCTTATGGAAATATATTGTAGAGTGATGGAGATGGGGTGGGAAGGGGAACCCAGAGAAGGTAAGAGAGGATAAAAAGGCACTGTATCTTTCTTGTGCTTAGTTGTTATTGTATATGATAGAATCAAGTTTAAGAAAACGGATACATAATTAATGTAGGGGGAAAGAGACCAGAATGTAGTGAAGGTTGGAGGCGATGGAGGTGGGTGAGGGGTGGAGACAGAGGGATGGATATAATAGGAGATATGCGAGAACAAAATAAAGAGACAAGAGAGAAGGGAAGAGAATCGATTTTTGTGAAGAGGAAGATGAAAGGAAAAGAGAATGGAGTAGAAACAAACTGGCCGAGGAGGAGAAGTGAGCCTGAGGTTATCGGAGGAGAAGTGAGCCTAAGTTCGTCGAACCTGAGGTTTCCGGTAAGACGAGGCGAGGCATGCGAGATCGTTGATTGTTGTAGAGGCCATAGAGCATCATCATTCTTGAAAAAAGCCCTAGCTTGAATGGTCTTTTCCATTTTGTGGAATGCGCGTTGGAAAAAATTATAAAGCGACATCTATCTCTACATGATACCCATTTTAGATAGGTTCCTTCCATGTTTGTAAAACAGAAATTATTGGACATTAAATTTAGGGTGCGCATAAATGCATGTCCTCTATCCTTTAAATTTTGAAAGACTGACATTGATTTTAGGACACGCAAAAAAATGTGTATCATAAATCGGTGTGTGTCATTGTCCGCATGTCATTAAAGAGATGTTTTCTAACAGTGACATTAACCCTAAAACGATACATGCATACTATATTTATAATCTAACCCTAGCACCATAATGATGGATGGACAGGCCCAATCCGACAATAATAAAGACTACAAACATGCGTAATTAATTTGACACAACACAATAAATAACCCAATAATCTCCCTTTTTGTGTCAAAAAAAGGAAGGAAATTCTTCATTACTAAGGACGCTTCTGAACCTTGAAGAGTTTTGACATTAGACCAAGTAAAGTGTTGCGAACTTGAATGTACCATTTGATCATATATGTGAAGCAATTCTTATCTGCAATATCATTCACTTTGCACTTGTCTATAATCCCCAAAACGTAGTTGAGGCAAGGAGTTGAAAATAGATGTTTGTCTGGTAAGGAGAACAAACACTTTTGAAAATTCATACCATCTCTAGCACTTTGTTGAAACGCCACACTCCAATTTTCCTTTTGTATTTTTCCGAGCTTCATCTTGGAGACATCATTTGTAGTTTCTTTTGGTTGCACAGTGGGTTTCTTTCGGAGTGTTGTCGTAATCTCCACATCCATTTTCACAACTTCTTGAATGTAGGAGATCAACATCCTTTTCAGATGTGTCACAACGGGTTTAAATTTATGTTCATCTTTTGATAAGATGTTGAAAAAAGAAATCCAATCATAAGGATTAAGGCACAGAAGATCAGCAAGAGAGAATTCAAAGACTTAACTCCCAGCTCCTCGGACAGGTTTGAATCTAACATTGATAAAGCTTTCGGTCTCATCAAGTCCAAAGACTTTCACAGCTATGATCAACTTTGAAATCCATGTTTGGTACTACGGCTTTCCATTTTTAAGATAAAATGAGAAAAGCGAGTGATTGACATCATTATCCAAATCTGGTTCTTTCTCAATCCTCTCAAAGCAACGAAACATGAATGCCTTCGGAGTGATTGGAAAATCGAGCTGAGACTCCGTAGTGTTGTCCAGGTCAAAAGAGACAACTGGATCTAACCGGTACATATTCACATTATCAATTTCCTCGTTTAGAATTCATTCCATGGAACAATGAGGGAAAGAGGGCCTTCTTAGTTTTGAGTGTGACTTGTGCTTCACAAGCCTCCTTTTCCCGAGCTTCAGCTTCCGTGGCAACCCGATGAGCTTCATCAAACTCTTTATCATGTTTCTTTCGTTCGAGCTTTACCCCTTCAGATAAGTCCTCTTCTTCTTCTTCTTCTTCATTAATCAACTTTCCTTTTCCCTTCAATACAGAAGCTTCATTACCCTTCGGATCTTATGATTTTAGTTGTGGCTTATGTTCGTATTCACCAGAATCAACAACCAATTTATTTGGTTCTTTAGTAGATGGCTTCTTCGCTTCTCCCCTTGTTTTGGAAGAGAACCAGATTTCGAAACACCCTTGATACGATTCAACATGGAGAATACTGGCTTTAGTTTGTCAGCGAGATGTTGGCAAACTGAGACTGTAACCAACGAATCACGAGTCTCCACCAGATTTTGCAAAAAGTGGTTAACATCCCCCATACAACTTTTGATAACAACGTTTTCAGACTTGAAGGCATCAAGCTTCTTGTTCTCCATAGCCAGATCTGTTGAATATTTGAGATATTGAAATTGATTTGGCATGTTTGGTTATTTAGGTAAGCCTTTTTAGGGTTAATCATTTTGTGATTCCCTACTTTGCCTTTACATTAGAAGTTCTTCATCGAGCTCTTCTAAGGCATTGGTTTTATATTTTTGGTAAATATTTCATGTTCCCTATAACTAATCATTAGGTTAGATTTTGATGTAAGCTTTTTTCCTGATTAGGGTTTTCTTTGTACGTTCATATCAAAATAATTATACACAAAACCTTTGACATATTACTTTCATATTATGGTGATTGATTCGTGATTGTTCTTGATATTCCACATTCGTCATCTCAAATTTATTCCTAAAAAGTGGTATCAGAACGGGTTCTAGTAGATCTCAACGATTATTGCAAGAACCGATCTTGTTTATGGCAATATTTTTTCGTGAATCTCATCTTGTTCTTCAATTTTTTGTAAGTTTTTTGAAAAGAAAAAGTGAAATATCTCGTTTTGTTGCAAAACCCATCTCATATCTATTATTTGCTACTCATTCTTTCATCTAATTTGTTTTTGATTCGTGTTTTGGAAGAGAAATAGAAGAAGAATTTCGTGTTTATTTGCATGTTTGTGTTCAGATCTACTTTATCTCTATAAAAACCATCTCATATCCATTTTCTCTCTATAGAAATCTTATCAGATCTACTTTCTCTCTTCAAGTTTTGTCACTTGTTGAAGATCTAATGGATTTTTTATTCTATAACTCCATCTTAGAACTTGGATTAAAGGTTACTAAACCAATCTATGGTATCAACAAAGTAACTATGTTTAATATTCTTGGTGAATATACGTTAAGGGATGTTAATGAGTTATATAATCTTTTTGTTGATAAGAATATATTTGAATAGTCACGTGTTAATGACTGTGAATTACAAAAGGATAAGAGAATAGTAGAACAATTTCGTATTATCCATTGACATTTAGATCGAGAAAATAAACAACAGATTTTGGAGATGAAAAGAGTTGAAAAGAAAAAGGAAGGTGTTCTTGATGTTCTTGGTGTTCTTGGTGAAGTTCATAATGTTCTTCATGTTTCTAAAGAAAAAGTGTCTCCAAATGTTCTTGGTAAGGGGGAGTCAAGTGGTTCAAGTTTTTCAGAAGTTTTACAATCCCAAATCTAGATGTTTTGAAGACGAATCTCATGGCAAAAATTTAGAAGTCGTGAATGTAAATACATTTTGTTCTATTGGAACTCAAACAGATGATTTTTCTAGTTCTGATGATGTTTTTGAAGGATTGGTTCCTTACAGAAAGCCAATAATTCAAGATGTTCAGATTTACCAAACTCCTAAGGATTGTGCTCAAAAGTCTTCAAATGTTTAGATTCAGAAAGATGAAGAGGTTGATCAGATCCGAAATTCGTTTTTGAAGCCTAGAAATTAGAACAGAAAGAAAAAGAACAATAGTAAAATGAAGAAAGTTTGGATGCCCGAGGTACAAGTTCTTCAAGCTTGTAAAAAGGGTCAAAAAATTGAAGTCAAACATGTTCAAAGAAACTTCACTTCTCATTTTTCTTCAGATAAGGTTGTTAGAAGTTGGAGAAAAGAGGAAATAATATTTGGTTGGTTTAATAAAGTTTTAGGAAATTTTTTGTTTTCCAACTAAAAAGCGGGTATTATTTTCAGAAGATGATCGATTATTTTCAAATAAATGGGTGTGCAAGAAACCAACTTCAATCTTGAATCTTAAATGGGTACCAAAAGTTTCATAAATGTTTTGTCCTTTATCAAAAAAAAAATGAAAAATGAAAAATAAAGGGGACAAAATCTGGTGAAAGCTGATGAATTTTGAGTCAAAAGGAAGAAATCTTGTTGAAGGAATCAATTTTTATTGATTTTTAATTGTTGGAAATGACAAAATACTGAAAAAGTTAAAAAAATTGGTGAAAAATGACATTTTCTACAAAAAGAGGGCTACCATCTGACACATTTCCGCAAAAGGGGTGTAGGCTGTCAGTGTACTGTAATAGGAGGGTTACATTCGGAATTATTGACAAATAGGGATTAGGTTCGGAAGTTTGAAGAAATAAAAGGTTTAAATTTGGAATTAAAGTCAAAGATTGATGTTTGATTGGTATATTGGGTTGCATTTGATTCTTCACTAATTCTCTAGGGGCCAATTCTATAACTGTGATGAAATACTTACTTTGCATTCGCAAGGAAAAAAAGAAAAAAAAAAGGAAGGCTTTACAGGAAACTCGCAATGAATCAGAGGAGTTCTAGTTTCAAAATTGAATTTAGAGTTCACTATTCATCTCCGACTCCGAGCGCTCGGAGCGATTCGGAGTTCTAAGATCAGAAACCTTTATCGGATTCACAATCGGACTCGTATTCGCAAAACGAAATCCGAATCTGAAGCTACGAATGCGAATCTACTATTCATCTCCGAGCATTCGGAACTATTCGGACGGTATGACTCGGATTCGGAACTTCATCACTCTCGGAGTTCTGCGTTCGGAGTTCTAGGCTCGGAGGTTGCAATCGATTCGGAAGTTCAAATCAGAATCGGAGTTTCATCACTTTCGGACTCGAAATTCTGGACTCGCATCTTACTTGGAAAATGGAATTATTCTGAATCAGAATTAAATGTCACGAACTCGGAAATCATCATCGTACAGCAGGTTATCATAAGAGTTCGATTTCGAATATGAAGACTGCAAGCAAAACGAAACTGAAATCCGGTTTCAAGCAAATTGAAATCGGAAATTTCATTCACAAAATTCCAAATTGGAATTGGAAGTCCCATCAGATCTGTTGAACCGGAGTTAATGAATATCTCAGTCGAAAATTGGAATTCACATATATAATCGGAACTTATGAAGAAAAGTCAGCATTCGATTTGCGTCATATATATGATCGGAATCTGATTTTGACTTTACGAGTCAAAATGGTGTGTTTCATTCCGATTAAACTGAAGACGAGTTCTTTTTCTCAAATTCAGTACCCTAACTTTCAGAGTTTCACAGTTTCAACCCCACATCCAAAATTTCTTTACAAATTCTTGGATTTTACCATTTTTACCCCTTCTTACCAAAATATTTTCACTTCTTATTCTTTTCTTTGGTCTTATTCTTTTTAATCTCTTCTAAATAATTTCTTCTTATTCTATTCTTTTTGTCTAATATCTAAAAATCGAAAAATACAAAATTATTTTTTGTTATTTTTCCGGTTTTAATTTTTGAGAATTGGGTATATTCTAGAAGGATTTATTTCATCAAGTTTGATGGGTTTTGAAGATCCTTTTTGGCAACTCGCTCCTTATGGCAGAGCAGGTTATACGACTTACTCTATGAGATAGCAAAGATTGTTCGTGATTCTTCTTAACTTTCCAGATTCTCTCCATAGTATTTTGTTGAAGATTTAAGGAGGGGGGGGGGGGAGGGTGATGATTATTCAAGGGGGAGTTTGTATTTGGAAGATGATATTTAAAGTAGAAACTGATTTGGCATGTTTGGTTATTTAGGGAAGGCTTTTTAAGGTTAATTATTTTGTGATTCCCTACTTTGACTTTATAGTAGAATTTTCACCGAGCTCTTCTAAGGCATTGATTTTATATATTTGTAAATATTTTATGTTCCCTATAAATAATCATTAGGTTAGCTTTTGATGTAAGCTTTTCCTGATTAGGGTTTTTTTGTACGTTCATATCAAAATCAATATATACAAAACCTTTGACAGATTACTTGCATATTGTGGTGATTGATTCGTAATTGTTCTTGATATTCCGCATTCTTCGTCTCAGATTTATTCCTAACAATATCTTCTTGAAGCTTCTCAATCTTGGAAACGATGGAGGCACTCAACTCCGTATTGTCCACTCGGAGTTCGACACGAACCTTGGATAAAGCTTCTTTCTCAGTTTGGAGCCTATTCCCAAGATTAGTAATGACCTTGTTCGCAGCTGTTGTGTTGTTGTCAAAGGAACTCCAAAAGTCCTCCATGAATTGAGTGACATTTGCAAGTAATTTTTTTTTTTGACTTTTTTGGTCGTATCAGGAACAATCTTTTTAGAGTTTTCAACAGCTTTGCTAGAAGCATCAACACTCTATGCATGTTCCTTGGTGAGAGTCCCGATTAAGGCTTTAAAAGAGTTATAGGAGTATTTGTTGCTTGATGATGTTTTGAGGACTCAAGTAGAGTATCCAAGTTTTCATTGAGGGCCTTGAACTGCCCTTTCATCACAGGTGCATCATCATCACTTTCCTCGTGAACAGTGAATGGAATGTAGTGGAAATCTTGAAGGTCATCCCAATCATCACCAAAGATCATATCCGGATCATCAGTCCTTAGGGGTGAGATTGGGGTAGAATCCTGACCAATAGTAACACCAAAAGAACCTGCCCCCGTATCAGATATGTTGACAGTTACTGGAGGTGAACTCGTAGTGGTTGTTGTTGTTGTTGTGGATTCGATGTATAGGGGAGTGGTGTGAGCAACAAAGATTTGTGGTTGCAAAACACCAAAAAATACATTTGGACAAGGAGCGATTGTGATTGGTGTAGGTATGGGTGTAGATGTAGTAGTAGGAGATAGTGGAGGAGAAGGAACATGAAAAGTGTCATTTGGTGAAGGAACGGCAGTAGGAATCAGAGAATATACCTTCGCAGTAGACTGAGTGGGAGTGGGATTCCAGACCATAGGTTGGGAACTAACTCTTGTATCTTCATTATTTTCCCGAGCCTGAATATCTTCCGAAAAGGTTCAGGAATCTGAATCCTTCTGAGCGACTGGTGAGGGTGATCTCGGCTTGCAAGTAGCCCTCTTTATTTTCTTCTTTGGAGTTTGAGCTGGCTCGGAGGGACCAACTTCCGCCTTTTGTTTTCTGCCCTTTTTGGGTTTGTTACCTTCTTCAAGAGCCTTTCATAAATCTTCAGGCCTAGGACGAACACCAGAAGCAGGTTTCTTTCGGTACTCGTTTATCACAACATTATCACCTGGAACATTTAAGAGCATTGCTTCAGGAATCGAGCCAACGAAGCTAAATTTTGTGGGGTCAGAGATAATGAAGTTCGATGTATGAAGATTGGAATTTCTTCAATCACAGAATTATCGTGAACTTGAATCTAAAGGCGTGTAATGGCATGTTCGACAATGACCGACCAATAACGTGCACATGATTTTTCTGAATGTCTTGATGAAGAAAGTGTGCTCTGAACTAGATGTGCCCAAATAACATAACCATAATCGAGCTTAATCCCCTTGTAAATGTCATAGATCAGTGTGCAAAAAAGCTTGCTAGCACTGTCTGACAAAGTGACTCATTCAGAGAAGCTCTTGAAAAGTAGCGTGAAAAGTCCATTCCACATGGATGGAAGATTCGGCTTCTTGAACTTGGATAGTAGACTAAAACTTTCAAGATACCCCATCTGGTAAAACATCTCAACAGTAGCTGATGACGGAATTGATTTAGGGTCAACGAGATCATCTGCAACAGTAAACCCTAGCACCCTAGAAAATCGAGATTTGGAAATAGAGGTTTTTTGAGAATCGGCCTCAAAAGTGATGAAGGCTTCACTTTGCTTGTAAATAGCAGTGGAGAAAGCCTTCGACAGAAGAACTAACAGAACATTTTCTGCCATCATCAAAGTTTGAGCAAGAGGATAATATCGCATGCATTCGACCATCGGCGCTAGAGATTCAGCGTATTTAGAAGAATCAAGATCCAAAGCCAGATTCTGGTTTGGTTTGATGTTCAACATAGTCGTGGAGGCAGTTTGCTCAACAATAGATGGAGTCTCAGACGAAGAAATCGTGAATGCAGATGGAGAAGGCGATGAATAGTGCAGAGAAAGAGAGAGAGGGAGAGGGATTTTTTTTGTAGAGAGTTTGAAATCTTTGAGAGTGATAAAAGAAATCAATCGTCAATTTTCCTTTTATACGTCAGGATTGGAGAGAGAAATCTGGCGGTTGACTTTTCCGTAACCATGAAAAAGCGCCTAAAAATGAGTGACAGCTATACGTGTGTCAGGTGGCGTAACTAACGTCCGTGATGTCAGGTTTTCAAAAATTATCATGATTGATTTGAAAGCTTATCCCTTGTAAACCGCCGTTTCAGGTTTGCACATTCGTAATTTAGCATTGTTCACCATAACCTGTTCTCAGAAATGAAAGTAACCATTCATAAGTGAGAACCAAATAATTGGAAAATCACGGAGATTTTTGTGCAAGAGTGTGCCAAAGATAAAGAAATAAAAAAAATCTGGGGTTCTATGATGTCAATTTAAAATTAACATAAAATCTGAAGGATCCCGAGCAACGATCTCTTCCTTCGGAGTCAAGAGAGACTCGGAAGTGCTTGCATGGCTTCCCGTTGAATAACGATTAGCTATTTGTTGAGAAATAGTGAAAGGCTTTTTTCATTAGGCAGGAATGGGTGACTTTGATTCAACCAAACTACAAAACTCAACATAAGTACGAAAATATGAAAGAAGTACTTGTCTGACCAGTGTAAATATAATAACAAGTATGCTTTGGATTCATTTAAGTGGCTAGAAACAATCAAAATCTCAAAAAAAATAAAAACTGGATCTATTGGGAACAAATGTCTTAGGTCGAGAACACTCCATTAAGATCTCGCAAAAATAAAAATAATGAGATTTCAAGGTACAAACCACGAGGGTTGAATTTTGTCAATTCCATGTTGAAAAATCAAGAACTTATTAAATGTTCATCGTCAATACATAAATAGGATTTGGATTTTGGGTTTCACTCAAATCATGGTGATAAGAATTTGAAGATCATAAACACAGAATTTGTGTAAACATAAACGTCAGTGGTCATTTATGAGAGTCTCATAGGTTACGAATGTGAAAGTGAAGGTGATGAAGACCAGATAAGGTGGTTTCGAAGTTAATGATGTACCTTCACTATATTGCGAATGACTAAGCATTCAACTCTTAACTCAATATGAGAAGAGTAAGGTAGCTCAATGAATTATATGAATATTAGCCTGATTGGGAAGAAACATTCAGAGTGAAAGTTTCATTACGACTTCAACATAGAGTCTCAGAGGCTTTGGTTAACATGCAACAACAAGCTTTTAAGGGCACTTAACTAGTACAAAGATTTAGAGTTAAAAACCTTCCCCGTCGTACGAAATTGAGAGCAAGATGAAAACGAACCTGATGCTAAAAAGACAATATGAAAATAGCAAACAAAATAAAGAGAATTTTTTTTGGCATTTGGAGTTTATTTGAAAAAGATAAAACATAAATAAAGAAAATATTTTTGTGATTGTTGAATTTTCTGAAAAAGAAATAAAAACAGTAAAGAAAATACCGAAAATACGTAATATACAGAGGATACATGATACTTTGAGTACCAGACGAACAGTAGACTCTAAGGCGTTGCGAGTGCTTGGACCCGTTCGGATTGTAAACAGTAACTTATGAGTACCTTCGAGAGTTCGGACATGTTCCAAACATAAGTGATACATTCCAATTACGAAGCTGGTTTCAGAACAAATTCTGGTTCTATCATTTCTAAGCCTTGTAGAACTCGATTGAAGGTTGTTTCAGGTAAGGCTTTTGTGAAGATATCAACAAGTTGATCAAATGATCTTACAAAATGTACTAGGTTGCATTGATACCTCAGTGCAATATGTTTCGTCTTGGAGTGTTGCACTGGGTTGTGACAAATCCGAATAACACTTTCTAAATCACAATAAATTGGAATCCTCTTTATGTTTATGCCATAGTCTCGAAGTTGTCTTTGTATCCAGACGCTTGCGAAGTGCATGATGCGGCTGCAATGTATTCAACTTCTGAAGTTGATAGGGATACGCAAGTCTATTTCTGTGATTGCCAACTTACTAGTTTTCCATCTAGAAACTGACATCCCCCAGAAGTGCTTTTACGATCGAGACCTCATCCACCTAGATTAGCATCCTTAAATGCTTGCACAAAGAATCTGGAGTTTGAAGGATACCATATTCTGAGTGAAGATAATCTTTTAAGATATCTCATAATATTCTTCACAGCTGTCATGTGTGATTCATGAGGATTCTCCTGAAACCTAGCACAATAACACACAACAAACATTATGTTTGGTCAACTAGATGTTAGATACATTAAAGATCTAATCATTTGCAGATAGAGAGTAATATCCGCTACAGGCTTGTCTAAGGACGGTGTTAGCCTCGTTCCGAATTCCATCGGTACATTAACTCGTGAATCTCCTACCATTCTGAATTTCGCAAGTAACGACTTGGTGTAGGCTTCCTGGTTGATGAAAATCCCCTCTGAACTTTGTCTAATATTTAAACCAAGGAAAAAATTAATAGAACCCATTGAGCTCATCTCAAATTTAGTCTCCATCAATTTTCGGAATTCAGAAGTCAATCTAGGATTGGTTGATTCGAAAATGATATCATCAACATAGATTTGGACAGTCATCAGATGGTCACCATTATTATTACAAAATAAGGTTAGGTCGACCGAGCCTTGTTTAAAATTTGATTGTTTTAAAAAAGGAGTAAGGTTTTGATACCATGCTCGAGGAGCTTGTTTTAAACCGTACATAGCCTTATCCACAATGTAGCAATGGTTTGGATATTTCTCGTTCATGAAACCTAGTGGTTTCTCTACCTAGGCCGTTTCTTCTAACTCACCATTCAGAAAGGCACATTTAACATGCATCTGATAGACATCGAAATTCTTATGAGCTGCATAGGCGAGACAAATGCAAACAGATTCAAGTCTTGCAACCGATGTGAATGTTTCTTCGTAGTCTATGCTTTCTTCCTGGCAGTATCCTTTTACAACCAACGGAGCTTTGTTCCAGATGACATTCCCTTCCTTGTCAAGCTTGTTATGAAACACCCATTTTAGACCAAACACAGAAGCATCCTTGGGAGTTTGAAACAGTCTCCATACTTCGTTGTGTTCGAACTCATTAAGCTTTCCCTACATAGCTTGCACCTAATTAGAGTGATCAAGAGAAACCTTTACATTCTTGGGCTTAATTTTGGAGATAAATGAATTGAGCATGCAAAATTCCATCTTTGAAAATAATGCAGTTTGATTTGCTTTTCGTTGAGCTCTCTTGAGAACTCCTGAAGATGGGCCTCCGATGACTTGAGTTTTGGGATGATCTTTGGTCCATTTGGTCAATGGTGGGTAGTTTGGATAATAAGTTGGGTTCAATTTGGCATTGACATCTTCAAATTCTGATTGAACATCATCAAATTCATTATTTTCATTTTCGTTCTCCCCCTGGGAGTTTGCATGTGACTCAACGTTTAGAATTGGATTCTCGCCCTGGATCGGAATGTCAGTACTGAATTCAGGGTTTGAATTCTGCCCCTCAACAAATGTATCAAATGTGGATGTTGAAGTGGAACCCTCCCCCTGGAATGTAGTAGAAGTAGGTTGTGTTTGGGGTGGAACTTCAGAAGTCTTCGGAATATCATTGTTAACTTTTATATCCTTCGAAATTCGTGGTTTAGACTCAAGATCTTTTATAGCATCGTCGATGATCTTCCTTAACTCATCCTCTTGATTTTCCTTAGCAGTCGATTCAGAGGAGATGGCTTTTTAGGTTTATCAAACAAATTCATGAATTCCTCATATAAGTTCATCAGAGGAATCGTTTGAGAGTGTGTGAATAGAAAAATCTCTTCGGATGGACTGTTAGACTTCTGATACTTCTAGAGATAGTTGTCGTCAAAAGTGACATAGTAGGTTTCTTCAATTCTTTTGGATTTCTTTTTTAAAGCCCTATATGCCTTCGAAGTAAGAGAATACCCTAAGAAGATTCCTTCGTTCTCTTTCACGTCAAATTTTTTCCTTTTCTCTTTAGAGTTGAAAATGAAACACTGGAACCAAAAACATGAAAAAACTTAACATTAGGATTTCATTTATTAACAAATCTCATAAGGAGTGATTAAGAATCTTTTGTTAACAATGGAGCAATTCTGAGTAAAGCAAGCAGTTCCGATCGCATCAGCCAAAAAATAGAGTGGTAAGTTCGCAAATGAAAGTGTGGCCCTCATAGCTTAACAAAGAGATCAGTTTCGTCTTTCAACGACCTCGTTCTGTTGAGGAGTGTAAGGTTCAGAGAAGTTGTGAGAAACTCCCTTTTCAGTTAAGAATTCTTCAAACACTATATAACATTCATAAAATTCGAGCCAATTTAAAACTTTTTAAATCATTTAAAACCATTCAGTCATTACAATTCGTTTTCAAAATAGTTTGAACATCAGAGTTCCCAGAAATCATAATCATCAATCGAGGAAGTGTACGGTCACACCTTCGCCTTCCCGCGGCCATCCGCTGAACCTGAAATAATAAACTGAAACTGTAAGTGTGACATCCCCAATTTCACGGCCAGAAAAGACCGATTTGTTTATGCTTTGTTTTATAAATCAGAGTGATCGTTTAAAGAAAAAGGTTGCGGAATTTGTTCCCAAAATAAGATATGATAAAAACTTATCAAAACATTTCTCAAGGAGAATGTATTTTCATTAAATAATAAAACCTCGGGATGTCATGTTCCGATACAGACCAAAAGCATAAACAATATAAAATAGACCTTACAACAGTTATTTATAACTACTGATCTATAATCCAAAACCTCTCGTCAAGTCCACCAACTTATACTCTTGTGTCATTACCTGTAATGCAAAGAAAACTGAGTGGGTCAGGCTTGGGAGCCTGGTGAGCATATAGGGTTTTCAACCCACAATAATACAATTATTATATTCAATTATCAAACAACCAACCCAAATACCCATCCCCATATCTACTTTATTTTCTCAAGGGTTTACCCTAAGAATCCACTATCCTTCATTCATTCATTCCTAAGGATTTACCTAAGGAATTGGCACGAAGTCCATTGCTGCCAAAGTTTATCTATCAGGTACTAAATCCATAGTTATCAGGCGCTAACTCCATAGTCGTCGGGGTTTACTCAACCGACGCTAACTCCATAGTCACCAAGGTTCACTTAACAGGCACGAAGTCACATCGTCACCAAGGTTTACTCAATAGGCGCTAACTCCATAGTCACCAAGGTTTATACAATATGCGCTAACTCCATAGTCACCAAGATTTATACGATAGGCGCTAACTCCATAGTCACCAAGATTTATACGATAGGCGCTAACTCCATAGTCACCAAGATTTATACGATAGGCGCTAACTCCATAGTCACCAAGGTTTATCTAACAGTAGGCGCTAACTCTATAGTCATCAAGGTTTATCTAACAATAGGCGCTAACTCCATAGTCACCAAGGTTTATCTAACAATAGGCGCTAACTCCATAGTCACCAAGGTTTATACAATAGGCGCTAACTCCATAGTCACCAACTATCCCATCTACCCATGTTCTACCCAACATTTTCGTAGATATAAATACTTACACAGTTTAAATCATTTAACACTTGTATAAAACTTAAATTCCATGCCCATTTCAAATAGACAAATAATATATAACACATAGCACGTATTTCATAGCTAATACTTTATATTTATGTGCTAGAAGAAAGTAACCACACACTGACACATATAAACAACAATATATATACACATAGCACGTGTTTTATAAAATACTTCATATCTATGTGTAAGATGAAAGTGACTATACACTCACACCAAACATATACTTATTACATTCAAACAATACTTGTATTATAATCGTGTTTATGAAAGGTAGTATACACTCACTTGATTAGAAGATGATCGGACAGCACTACGGCATGTAGAAGTAGTATCTCTCCGCAGATCTGGAAGATCTTCACAAAAATCGAACTTCTCGCGGGCAGAGCTTCGGCTCGGGAATCACGCTCTTCGGGATTCTCGGGGCTTCGGATCTTGCTTCGGGACTCGGGAATGATACCGGGGCTTCGGGGTACTTCTGGCACGCAAATCGAGGTAAAACGGGAGAGAGAAGAGGGAAAATAGCAACCCTAAACGTCTGACCCTTCAAATCTATTTATAGGGCAAATTTGGCCCTTGCCACGTCGTGGCAACCTTTTTCCACGTCGTGGGCTTGGTCGTCACTGCATGCGTCATCCCAAGTTGCATCTGGGGAACTCCCGGAGCTGTCAGGAGACTTGCCACGTCGTGGCACTGCTTGCCACGTCAAGGTCTCTGACAGTTTTGGGGTTTCGCGCCCCGAACTTCAGAAACTCATAACTGTCGCATACGAACTCCGTTCTCGACGTTCTTTATATCGACGCGAAGGTGAGATTATGCTCTACAACTCTCGTTTAGACTCCATTGGCTAATTTTGACTTTATTTTTAATATATTATAAGTATATTACTTATATATTATCTTTAGTAGGGATAGGAAAACTTCGTTATAAACTCATAACTCCTTCATCTGAACTCCGTTTTCGTCTGTATTTTTATCGTTGGACTACTATCGAAGAAATCTTCGACTCTAGTTTATATCACTAAGGATAGATATCTATCTACCTTAAATTCACTATTTACGTCGCGCTGGGTCGCGCTAGGTCGTGCCGGTTCTGTCGCGAAACTTTGACAGGTCATAACTTCTTCGTTATAACTCGGATTTCGGCGTTCTTTATATGCACGGAAACCTTGTGACATATACTACAACTTGGTTAAGATTAATCCTTCTAAATAATCTTCCATCAAAAAGTCATTTTTGATGCTTATCGTCTCTAAATTGACTAGCCCTAATCTACGGGCGTTACAATTATCTCCCCCTTAGGATGATTACGTCCCGGAATCATCAACAAAACAGGATTCGTATACTGAATCCATATGCTATCTCTCCATCCTAAGTAATAACCGTAACTTCTATGTTTTCCTTGAAAGAGTATTTAACTCTATGGTTTTCTTGACCGCAGACGATGCCCAATCTTGCATCTTCTTATCGTACTATGCTGTACTTTCAATCATAATTTCCAAGTTACAAAATAAGTCCTTATTGTGGACTCCTTCTTCTTCTCAGGATAAATACTTTCATTTATCTATTGTAACAAATCGATGGGTCGTGTTCTAATGACCTCTCATCGTATGATGCAACGCTTAGACTCAAGTCTCTTAGAGTCAAATTCCAGAATGGAATATACCTTCTTTCATATTCTAATGTGATATAATCACATTTTTACATGTAGCATTTCTAGCTACAAGCTTCCTTAACAACGAGCACGATGCTATCGATCGCATTGATTTCAATCTTTTGACTTAGGTCAGATGTTACATCGAACTTGGTTCCATGAACCACGTAACAAACTCCTCGTAGCCGGACTCAATTTGATATGACCACTAGGGTCGGAATAACAACCATATTACTAGTCACTACCGAAACAAGGGTAATGACACACTTGAACAAAACGGAATCAATTACTAGCTTCTTGGTAACCTTGTGACTTTCCCTAATCCAAGTGCGAGTCCTGTGCTTCCGGTAGTATATGCATCTACTACCTTTCACACCTACTCATACTCGTCCCAAGTATTGTCCCGCAGTCGACCAAGTCACCATACAAGAAAATCACAAAACAATTTAACACATACGAATGTGTCCAAGTAATCATAAACAATTTCCCTAGACTCTACTAGGACTTCTTCACTGCTCAATCTTCAATCTTCAACTCGATTGGTGATGAAAATATTAGACGATGAGACAACTTCAAGAATTTCACCAATCGTTCCATCATCCTGCCAATCGAAGGTGTACTTTAGACGTACCGTACTCCTCTAAATGTACTTTTATTTCATAAGACATACTCTAAAGGCAAGATACCACTCTTACGATATCTTCTGATAGGTGTCATCCACTATCATAAGCCTTCTTCATTTCCTCCATTTACTCAATTTATCTACGAGTCTTCACCATGACCTCTTGTACATCCAAGCAGAAATTTGGTGTACCAAGCGAGAATTTTTAAGATAAGAAAGTTTTTAATTACGATAAACGTATAAATCTCCTTATCACCCCGAAACGTTTACATGCTAGTTCTAATATCGTAGCCATACGCTTAGAATCCTAAACACATAAGGTTTCCAGATCTGGTTGGCAACAGACCATAGATCCAAACAAAAATTTCATATATGGCAAACATATAGCATTTAGCACATAAAAGCATTTTAGGCATCTTTCCTAAAATATACTAGTGCTCGTGCCTAAAACATGGTAGACACTCATCTCACAATCATCGCTTAGCATTCTAAGTTTAAGTCTAGAAATCCTACAAATTCCTAGTTCGCTTAAACTAATGCTCTGATACCAACTGTGACATCCCCAATTTCACGGCCAGAAAAGACCGATTTGTTTATGCTTTGTTTTATAAATCAGAGTGATCGTTTAAAGAAAAAGGTTGCGGAATTTGTTCCCAAAATAAGATATGATAAAAACTTATCAAAACATTTCTCAAGGAGAATGTATTTTCATTAAATAATAAAACCTCGGGATGTCATGTTCCGATACAGACCAAAAGCATAAACAATATAAAATAGACCTTACAACAGTTATTTATAACTACTGATCTATAATCCAAAACCTCTCGTCAAGTCCACCAACTTATACTCTTGTGTCATTACCTGTAATGCAAAGAAAACTGAGTGGGTCAGGCTTGGGAGCCTGGTGAGCATATAGGGTTTTCAACCCACAATAATACAATTATTATATTCAATTATCAAACAACCAACCCAAATACCCATCCCCATATCTACTTTATTTTCTCAAGGGTTTACCCTAAGAATCCACTATCCTTCATTCATTCATTCCTAAGGATTTACCTAAGGAATTGGCACGAAGTCCATTGCTGCCAAAGTTTATCTATCAGGTACTAAATCCATAGTTATCAGGCGCTAACTCCATAGTCGTCGGGGTTTACTCAACCGACGCTAACTCCATAGTCACCAAGGTTCACTTAACAGGCACGAAGTCACATCGTCACCAAGGTTTACTCAATAGGCGCTAACTCCATAGTCACCAAGGTTTATACAATAGGCGCTAACTCCATAGTCACCAAGATTTATACGATAGGCGCTAACTCCATAGTCACCAAGATTTATACGATAGGCGCTAACTCCATAGTCACCAAGATTTATACGATAGGCGCTAACTCCAATGTCACCAAGATTTATACGATAGGCGCTAACTCCATAGTCACCAAGATTTATACGATAGGCGCTAACTCCATAGTCACCAAGGTTTATCTAACAGTAGGCGCTAACTCTATAGTCACCAAGGTTTATCTAACAATAGGCGCTAACTCCATAGTCACCAAGGTTTATCTAACAATAGGCGCTAACTCCATAGTCACCAAGGTTTATAGAATAGGCGCTAACTCCATAGTCACCAACTATCCCATCTACCCATGTTCTACCCAACATTTTCGTAGATATAAATACTTACACAGTTTAAATCATTTAACACTTGTATAAAACTTAAATTCCATGCCCATTTCAAATAGACAAATAATATATAACACATAGCACGTATTTCATAGCTAATACTTTATATTTATGTGCTAGAAGAAAGTAACCACACACTGACACATATAAACAACAATATATATACACATAGCACGTGTTTTATAAAATACTTCATATCTATGTGTAAGATGAAAGTGACTATACACTCACACCAAACATATACTTATTACATTCAAACAATACTTGTATTATAATCGTGTTTATGAAAGGTAGTATACACTCACTTGATTAGAAGATGATCGGACAGCACTACGGCATGTAGAAGTAGTATCTCTCCGCAGATCTGGAAGATCTTCACAAAAATCGAACTTCTCGTGGGCAGAGCTTCGGCTCGGGAATCACGCTCTTCGGGATTCTCGGGGCTTCGGATCTTGCTTCGGGACTCGGGAATGATACCGGGGCTTCGGGGTACTTCTGGCACGCAAATCGAGGTAAAACGGGAGAGAGAAGAGGGAAAATAGCAACCCTAAACGTCTGACCCTTCAAATCTATTTATAGGGCAAATTTGGCCCTTGTCAAGTCCTGGCAACCTTTTTCCACGTTGTGGGCTTGGTCGTCACTGCATGCGTCATCCCAAGTTGCATCTGGGGGACTCCCGGAGCTGTCAGGAGACTTGCCACGTCGTGGCACTGCTTGCCACGTCAAGGTCTCTGACAGTTTTGGGGTTCCGCGCCCCGAACTTCAGAAATTCATAACTTTCGCATACGAACTCCGTTCTCGACGTTCTTTATATCGACGCGAAGGTGAGATTATGCTCTACAACTCTCGTTTAGACTCCATTGGCTAATTTTGACTTTATTTTTAATATATTATAAGTATATTACTTATATATTATCTTTAGTAGGGATAGGAAAACTTCGTTATAAACTCATAACTCCTTCATCTGAACTCCGTTTTCGTCTGTCTTTTTATCGTTGGACTACTATCGAAGAAATCTTCGACTCTAGTTTATATCACTAAGGATAGATATCTATCTACCTTAAATTCACTATTTACGTCGCGCTGGGTCGCGCTAGGTCGTGCCGGTTCTGTCGCGAAACTTTGACAGGTCATAACTTCTTCGTTATAACTCGGATTTCGGCGTTCTTTATATGCACGGAAACCTTGTGACATATACTACAACTTGGTTAAGATTAATCCTTCTAAATAATCTTCCATCAAAAAGTCATTTTTGATGCTTATCGTCTCTAAATTGACTAGCCCTAATCTACGGGCGTTACAATTATCTCCCCCTTAGGATGATTACGTCCCGGAATCATCAACAAAACAGGATTCGTATACTGAATCCATATGCTATCTCTCCATCCTAAGTAATAACCGTAACTTCTATGTTTTCCTTGAAAGAGTATTTAACTCTATGGTTTTCTTGACCGCAGACGATGCCCAATCTTGCATCTTCTTATCGTACTATGCTGTACTTTCAATCATAATTTCCAAGTTACAAAATAAGTCCTTATTGTGGACTCCTTCTTCTTCTCAGGATAAATACTTTCATTTATCTATTGTAACAAATCGATGGGTCGTGTTCTAATGACCTCTCATCGTATGATGCAACGCTTAGACTCAAGTCTCTTAGAGTCAAATTCCAGAATGGAATATACCTTCTTTCATATTCTAATGTGATATAATCACATTTTTACATGTAGCATTTCTAGCTACAAGCTTCCTTAACAACGAGCACGATGCTATCGATCGCATTGATTTCAATCTTTTGACTTAGGTCAGATGTTACATCGAACTTGGTTCCATGAACCACGTAACAAACTCCTCGTAGCCGGACTCAATTTGATATGACCACTAGGGTCGGAATAACAACCATATTACTAGTCACTACCGAAACAAGGGTAATGACACACTTGAACAAAACGGAATCAATTACTAGCTTCTTGGTAACCTTGTGACTTTCCCTAATCCAAGTGCGAGTCCTGTGCTTCC
Organism: Lactuca serriola; assembly: GCF_051521515.1. Classification (NCBI taxonomy): domain Eukaryota; kingdom Viridiplantae; phylum Streptophyta; class Magnoliopsida; order Asterales; family Asteraceae; genus Lactuca; species Lactuca serriola. The sequence continues at coordinate 22,024,777 of NC_136413.1, read as the reverse complement.
GGTAGTATATGCATCTACTACCTTTCACACCTACTCATACTCGTCCCAAGTATTGTCCCGCAGTCGACCAAGTCACCATACAAGAAAATCACAAAACAATTTAACACATACGAATGTGTCCAAGTAATCATAAACAATTTCCCTAGACTCTACTAGGACTTCTTCACTGCTCAATCTTCAATCTTCAACTCGATTGGTGATGAAAATATTAGACGATGAGACAACTTCAAGAATTTCACCAATCGTTCCATCATCCTGCCAATCGAAGGTGTACTTTAGACGTACCGTACTCCTCTAAATGTACTTTTATTTCATAAGACATACTCTAAAGGCAAGATACCACTCTTACGATATCTTCTGATAGGTGTCATCCACTATCATAAGCCTTCTTCATTTCCTCCATTTACTCAATTTATCTACGAGTCTTCACCATGACCTCTTGTACATCCAAGCAGAAATTTGGTGTACCAAGCGAGAATTTTTAAGATAAGAAAGTTTTTAATTACGATAAACGTATAAATCTCCTTATCACCCCGAAACGTTTACATGCTAGTTCTAATATCGTAGCCATACGCTTAGAATCCTAAACACATAAGGTTTCCAGATCTGGTTGGCAACAGACCATAGATCCAAACAAAAATTTCATATATGGCAAACATATAGCATTTAGCACATAAAAGCATTTTAGGCATCTTTCCTAAAATATACTAGTGCTCGTGCCTAAAACATGGTAGACACTCATCTCACAATCATCGCTTAGCATTCTAAGTTTAAGTCTAGAAATCCTACAAATTCCTAGTTCGCTTAAACTAATGCTCTGATACCAACTGTGACATCCCCAATTTCACGGCCAGAAAAGACCGATTTGTTTATGCTTTGTTTTATAAATCAGAGTGATCGTTTAAAGAAAAAGGTTGCGGAATTTGTTCCCAAAATAAGATATGATAAAAACTTATCAAAACATTTCTCAAGGAGAATGTATTTTCATTAAATAATAAAACCTCGGGATGTCATGTTCCGATACAGACCAAAAGCATAAACAATATAAAATAGACCTTACAACAGTTATTTATAACTACTGATCTATAATCCAAAACCTCTCGTCAAGTCCACCAACTTATACTCTTGTGTCATTACCTGTAATGCAAAGAAAACTGAGTGGGTCAGGCTTGGGAGCCTGGTGAGCATATAGGGTTTTCAACCCACAATAATACAATTATTATATTCAATTATCAAACAACCAACCCAAATACCCATCCCCATATCTACTTTATTTTCTCAAGGGTTTACCCTAAGAATCCACTATCCTTCATTCATTCATTCCTAAGGATTTACCTAAGGAATTGGCACGAAGTCCATTGCTGCCAAAGTTTATCTATCAGGTACTAAATCCATAGTTATCAGGCGCTAACTCCATAGTCGTCGGGGTTTACTCAACCGACGCTAACTCCATAGTCACCAAGGTTCACTTAACAGGCACGAAGTCACATCGTCACCAAGGTTTACTCAATAGGCGCTAACTCCATAGTCACCAAGGTTTATACAATAGGCGCTAACTCCATAGTCACCAAGATTTATACGATAGGCGCTAACTCCATAGTCACCAAGATTTATACGATAGGCGCTAACTCCATAGTCACCAAGATTTATACGATAGGCGCTAACTCCAATGTCACCAAGATTTATACGATAGGCGCTAACTCCATAGTCACCAAGATTTATACGATAGGCGCTAACTCCATAGTCACCAAGGTTTATCTAACAGTAGGCGCTAACTCTATAGTCACCAAGGTTTATCTAACAATAGGCGCTAACTCCATAGTCACCAAGGTTTATCTAACAATAGGCGCTAACTCCATAGTCACCAAGGTTTATAGAATAGGCGCTAACTCCATAGTCACCAACTATCCCATCTACCCATGTTCTACCCAACATTTTCGTAGATATAAATACTTACACAGTTTAAATCATTTAACACTTGTATAAAACTTAAATTCCATGCCCATTTCAAATAGACAAATAATATATAACACATAGCACGTATTTCATAGCTAATACTTTATATTTATGTGCTAGAAGAAAGTAACCACACACTGACACATATAAACAACAATATATATACACATAGCACGTGTTTTATAAAATACTTCATATCTATGTGTAAGATGAAAGTGACTATACACTCACACCAAACATATACTTATTACATTCAAACAATACTTGTATTATAATCGTGTTTATGAAAGGTAGTATACACTCACTTGATTAGAAGATGATCGGACAGCACTACGGCATGTAGAAGTAGTATCTCTCCGCAGATCTGGAAGATCTTCACAAAAATCGAACTTCTCGTGGGCAGAGCTTCGGCTCGGGAATCACGCTCTTCGGGATTCTCGGGGCTTCGGATCTTGCTTCGGGACTCGGGAATGATACCGGGGCTTCGGGGTACTTCTGGCACGCAAATCGAGGTAAAACGGGAGAGAGAAGAGGGAAAATAGCAACCCTAAACGTCTGACCCTTCAAATCTATTTATAGGGCAAATTTGGCCCTTGTCAAGTCCTGGCAACCTTTTTCCACGTTGTGGGCTTGGTCGTCACTGCATGCGTCATCCCAAGTTGCATCTGGGGGACTCCCGGAGCTGTCAGGAGACTTGCCACGTCGTGGCACTGCTTGCCACGTCAAGGTCTCTGACAGTTTTGGGGTTCCGCGCCCCGAACTTCAGAAATTCATAACTTTCGCATACGAACTCCGTTCTCGACGTTCTTTATATCGACGCGAAGGTGAGATTATGCTCTACAACTCTCGTTTGGACTCCATTGGCTAATTTTGACTTTATTTTTAATATATTATAAGTATATTACTTATATATTATCTTTAGTAGGCCGGGATAGGAAAACTTCGTTATAAACTCATAACTCCTTCATCTGAACTCCGTTTTCGTCTGTCTTTTTATCGTTGGACTACTATCGAAGAAATCTTCGACTCTAGTTTATATCACTAAGGATAGATATCTATGTACCTTAAATTCACTATTTACGTCGCGCTAGGTCGTGTCGGTTCTGTCGCGAAACTTTGACAGGTCATAACTTCTTCGTTATAACTCGGATTTCGGCGTTCTTTATATGCACGGAAACCTTGTGACATATACTACAACTTGGTTAAGATTAATCCTTCTAAATAATCTTCCATCAAAAAGTCATTTTTGATGCTTATCGTCTCTAAATTGACTAGCCCTAATCTACGGGCGTTACAATTATCTCCCCCTTAGGATGATTACGTCCCGGAATCATCAACAAAACAGGATTTGTATACTGAATCCATACGCTATCTCTCCATCCTAAGTAATAACCGTAACTTCTATGTTTTCCTTGAAAGAGTATTTAACTCTATGGTTTTCTTGATCGCAGACGATGCCCAATCTTGCATCTTCTTATCGTACTATGCTGTACTTTCAATCATTATTTCCAAGTTACAAAATAAGTCCTTATTGTGGACTCCTTCTTCTTCTCAGGATAAATACTTTCATTTATCTATTGTAACAAATCGATGGGTCGTGTTCTAATGACCTCTCATCGTATGATGCAACGCTTAGACTCAAGTCTCTTAGAGTCAAATTCCAGAATGGAATATACCTTCTTTCATATTCTAATGTGATATAATCACATTTTTACATGTAGCATTTCTAGCTACAAGCTTCCTTAACAACGAGCACGATGCTATCGATCGCATTGATTTCAATCTTTTGACTTAGGTCAGATGTTACATCGAACTTGGTTCCATGAACCACGTAACAAACTCCTCGTAGCCGGACTCAATTTGATATGACCACTAGGGTCGGAATAACAACCATATTACTAGTCACTACCGAAACAAGGGTAATGACACACTTGAACAAAACGGAATCAATTACTAGCTTCTTGGTAACCTTGTGACTTTCCCTGATCCAAGTGCGAGTCCTGTGCTTCCGGTAGTATATGCATCTACTACCTTTCACACCTACTCATACTCGTCCCAAGTATTGTCCCGCAGTCGACCAAGTCACCATACAAGAAAATCACAAAACAATTTAACACATACGAATGTGTCCAAGTAATCATAAACAATTTCCCTAGACTCTACTAGGACTTCTTCACTGCTCAATCTTCAATCTTCAACTCGATTGGTGATGAAAATATTAGACGATGAGACAACTTCAAGAATTTCACCAATCGTTCCATCATCCTGCCAATCGAAGGTGTACTTTAGACGTACCGTACTCCTCTAAATGTACTTTTATTTCATAAGACATACTCTAAAGGCAAGATACCACTCTTACGATATCTTCTGATAGGTGTCATCTACTATCATAAGCCTTCTTCATTTCCTCCATTTACTCAATTTATCTACGAGTCTTCACCATGACCTCTTGTACATCCAAGCAGAAATTTGGTGTACCAAGCGAGAATTTTTAAGATAAGAAAGTTTTTAATTACGATAAACGTATAAATCTCCTTATCACCCCGAAACGTTTACATGCTAGTTCTAATATCGTAGCCATACGCTTAGAATCCTAAACACATAAGGTTTCCAGATCTGGTTGGCAACAGACCATAGATCCAAACAAAAATTTCATATATGGCAAACATATAGCATTTAGCACATAAAAGCATTTTAGGCATCTTTCCTAAAATATACTAGTGCTCGTGCCTAAAACATGGTAGACACTCATCTCACAATCATCGCTTAGCATTCTAAGTTTAAGTCTAGAAATCCTACAAATTACTAGTTCGCTTAAACTAATGCTCTGATACCAACTGTGACATCCCCAATTTCATGGCCAGAAAAGACCGATTTGTTTATGCTTTGTTTTATAAATCAGAGTGATCGTTTAAAGAAAAAGGTTGCGGAATTTGTTCCCAAAATAAGATATGATAAAAACTTATCAAAACATTTCTCAAGGAGAATGTATTTTCATTAAATAATAAAACCTCGGGATGTCATGTTCCGATACAGACCAAAAGCATAAACAATATAAAATAGACCTTACAACAGTTATTTGTAACTACTGATCTATAATCCAAAACCTCTCGTCAAGTCCACCAACTTATACTCTTGTGTCATTACCTGTAATGCAAAGAAAACTGAGTGGGTCAGGCTTGGGAGCCTGGTGAGCATATAGGGTTTTCAACCCACAATAATACAATTATTATATTCAATTATCAAACAACCAACCCAAATACCCATCCCCATATCTACTTTATTTTCTCAAGGGTTTACCCTAAGAATCCACTATCCTTCATTCATTCATTCCTAAGGATTTACCTAAGGAATTGGCACGAAGTCCATTGCTGCCAAAGTTTATCTATCAGGTACTAAATCCATAGTTATCAGGAGCTAACTCCATAGTCGTCGGGGTTTACTCAACCGACGCTAACTCCATAGTCACCAAGGTTCACTTAACAGGCACGAAGTCACATCGTCACCAAGGTTTACTCAATAGGCGCTAACTCCATAGTCACCAAGGTTTATACAATAGGCGCTAACTCCATAGTCACCAAGATTTATACGATAGGCGCTAACTCCATAGTCACCAAGATTTATACGATAGGTGCTAACTCCATAGTCACCAAGATTTATACGATAGGCGCTAACTCCATAGTCACCAAGATTTATACGATAGGCGCTAACTCCATAGTCACCAAGATTTATACGATAGGCGCTAACTCCATAGTCACCAAGGTTTATCTAACAGTAGGCGCTAACTCTATAGTCACCAAGGTTTATCTAACAATAGGCGCTAACTCCATAGTCACCAAGGTTTATCTAACAATAGGCGCTAACTCCATAGTCACCAAGGTTTATACAATAGGCGCTAACTCCATAGTCACCAACTATCCCATCTACCCATGTTCTACCCAACATTTTCGTAGATATAAATACTTACAGAGTTTAAATCATTTAACACTTGTATAAAACTTAAATTCCATGCCCATTTCAAATAGACAAATAATATATAACACATAGCACGTATTTCATAGCTAATACTTTATATTTATGTGCTAGAAGAAAGTAACCACAGACTGACACATATAAACAACAATATATATACACATAGCACGTGTTTTATAAAATACTTCATATCTATGTGTAAGATGAAAGTGACTATACACTCACACCAAACATATACTTATTACATTCAAACAATACTTGTATTATAATCGTGTTTATGAAAGGTAGTATACACTCACTTGATTAGAAGATGATCGGACAGCACTACGGCATTTAGAAGTAGTATCTCTCCGTAGATCTGGAAGATCTTCACAAAAATCGAACTTCTCGCGGGCAGAGCTTCGGCTCGGGAATCACGCTCTTCGGGATTCTCGGGGCTTCGGATCTTGCTTCGGGAATCGGGAATGATACCGGGGCTTCGGGGTACTTCTGGCACGCAAATCGAGGTAAAACGGGAGAGAGAAGAGGGAAAATAGCAACCCTAAACGTCTGACCCTTCAAATCTATTTATAGGGCAAATTTGGCCCTTGCCACGTCGTGGCAACCTTTTTCCACGTCGTGGGCTTGGTCGTCACTGCATGCGTCATCCCAAGTTGCATCTGGGGGACTCTCGGAGCTGTCAGGAGACTTGCCACGTCGTGGCACTGCTTGCCACGTCAAGGTCTCTGACAGTTTTGGGGTTTCGCGCCCCGAACTTCAGAAATTCATAACTTTCGCATACGAACTCCGTTCTCGACGTTCTTTATATCGACGCGAAGGTGAGATTATGCTCTACAACTCTCGTTTGGACTCCATTGGCTAATTTTGACTTTATTTTTAATATATTATAAGTATATTACTTATATATTATCTTTAGTAGGCCGGGATAGGAAAACTTCGTTATAAACTCATAACTCCTTCATCTGAACTCCGTTTTCGTCTGTCTTTTTATCGTTGGACTACTATCGAAGAAATCTTCGACTCTAGTTTATATCACTAAGGATAGATATCTATCTACCTTAAATTCACTATTTACGTCGCGCTGGGTCGCGCTAGGTCGTGCCGGTTCTGTCGCGAAACTTTGACAGGTCATAACTTCTTCGTTTTAACTCGGATTTCGGCGTTCTTTGTATGCACGAAAACCTTGTGACATATACTACAACTTGGTTAAGATTAATCCTTCTAAATAATCTTCCATCAAAAAGTCATTTTTGATGCTTATCGTCTCTAAATTGACTAGCCCTAATCTACGGGCGTTACAATTATCTCCCCCTTAGGATGATTACGTCCCGGAATCATCAACAAAAAAGGATTCGTATACTGAATCCATACGCTATCTCTCCATCCTAAGTAATAACCGTAACTTCTATGTTTTCCTTGAAAGAGTATTTAACTCTATGGTTTTCTTGACCGCAGACGATGCCCAATCTTGCATCTTCTTATCGTACTATGTTGTACTTTCAATCATAATTTCCAAGTTACAAAATAAGTCCTTATTGTGGACTCCTTCTTCTTCTCAGGATAAATACTTTCATTTATCTGTTGTAACAAATCGATGGGTCGTGTTCTAATGACCTCTCATCGTATGATGCAACGCTTAGACTCAAGTCTCTTAGAGTCAAATTCCAGAATGGAATATACCTTCTTTCATATTCTAATGTGATATAATCACATTTTTACATGTAGCATTTCTAGCTACAAGCTTCCTTAACAACGAGCACGATGCTATCGATCGCATTGATTTCAATCTTTTGACTTAGGTCAGATGTTACATCGAACTTGGTTCCATGAACCACGTAACAAACTCCTCGTAGCCGGACTCAATTTGATATGACCACTAGGGTCGGAATAACAACCATATTACTAGTCACTACCGAAACAAGGGTAATGACACACTTGAACAAAACGGAATCAATTACTAGCTTCTTGGTAACCTTGTGACTTTCCCTGATCCAAGTGCGAGTCCTGTGCTTCCGGTAGTATATGCATCTACTACCTTTCACACCTACTCATACTCGTCCCAAGTATTGTCCCGCAGTCGACCAAGTCACCATACAAGAAAATCACAAAACAATTTAACACATACGAATGTGTCCAAGTAATCATAAACAATTTCCCTAGACTCTACTAGGACTTCTTCACTGCTCAATCTTCAATCTTCAACTCGATTGGTGATGAAAATATTAGACGATGAGACAACTTCAAGAATTTCACCAATCGTTCCATCATCCTGCCAATCGAAGGTGTACTTTAGACGTACCGTACTCCTCTAAATGTACTTTTATTTCATAAGACATACTCTAAAGGCAAGATACCACTCTTACGATATCTTCTGATAGGTGTCATCTACTATCATAAGCCTTCTTCATTTCCTCCATTTACTCAATTTATCTACGAGTCTTCACCATGACCTCTTGTACATCCAAGCAGAAATTTGGTGTACCAAGCGAGAATTTTTAAGATAAGAAAGTTTTTAATTACGATAAACGTATAAATCTCCTTATCACCCCGAAACGTTTACATGCTAGTTCTAATATCGTAGCCATACGCTTAGAATCCTAAACACATAAGGTTTCCAGATCTGGTTGGCAACAGACCATAGATCCAAACAAAAATTTCATATATGGCAAACATATAGCATTTAGCACATAAAAGCATTTTAGGCATCTTTCCTAAAATATACTAGTGCTCGTGCCTAAAACATGGTAGACACTCATCTCACAATCATCGCTTAGCATTCTAAGTTTAAGTCTAGAAATCCTACAAATTACTAGTTCGCTTAAACTAATGCTCTGATACCAACTGTGACATCCCCAATTTCATGGCCAGAAAAGACCGATTTGTTTATGCTTTGTTTTATAAATCAGAGTGATCGTTTAAAGAAAAAGGTTGCGGAATTTGTTCCCAAAATAAGATATGATAAAAACTTATCAAAACATTTCTCAAGGAGAATGTATTTTCATTAAATAATAAAACCTCGGGATGTCATGTTCCGATACAGACCAAAAGCATAAACAATATAAAATAGACCTTACAACAGTTATTTGTAACTACTGATCTATAATCCAAAACCTCTCGTCAAGTCCACCAACTTATACTCTTGTGTCATTACCTGTAATGCAAAGAAAACTGAGTGGGTCAGGCTTGGGAGCCTGGTGAGCATATAGGGTTTTCAACCCACAATAATACAATTATTATATTCAATTATCAAACAACCAACCCAAATACCCATCCCCATATCTACTTTATTTTCTCAAGGGTTTACCCTAAGAATCCACTATCCTTCATTCATTCATTCCTAAGGATTTACCTAAGGAATTGGCACGAAGTCCATTGCTGCCAAAGTTTATCTATCAGGTACTAAATCCATAGTTATCAGGCGCTAACTCCATAGTCGTCGGGGTTTACTCAACCGACGCTAACTCCATAGACACCAAGGTTCACTTAACAGGCACGAAGTCACATCGTCACCAAGGTTTACCTAATAGGCGCTAACTCCATAGTCACCAAGGTTTATACAATAGGCGCTAACTCGATAGTCACCAAGATTTATACGATAGGCGCTAACTCCATAGTCACCAAGATTTATACGATAGGCGCTAACTCCATAGTCACCAAGATTTATACGATAGGCGCTAACTCCATAGTCACCAAGATTTATACGATAGGCGCTAACTCCATAGTCACCAAGGTTTATCTAACAGTAGGCGCTAACTCTATAGTCACCAAGGTTTATCTAACAATAGGCGCTAACTCCATAGTCACCAAGGTTTATGTAACAATAGGCGCTAACTCCATAGTCACCAAGGTTTATACAATAGGCGCTAACTCCATAGTCACCAACTATCCCATCTACCCATGTTCTACCCAACATTTTCGTAGATATAAATACTTACACAGTTTAAATCATTTAACACTTGTATAAAACTTAAATTCCATGCCCATTTCAAATAGACAAATAATATATAACACATAGCACGTATTTCATAGCTAATACTTTATATTTATGTGCTAGAAGAAAGTAACCACACACTGACACATATAAACAACAATATATATACACATAGCACATGTTTTATAAAATACTTCATATCTATGTGTAAGATGAAAGTGACTATACACTCACACCAAACATATACTTATTACATTCAAACAATACTTGTATTATAATCGTGTTTATGAAAGGTAGTATACACTCATTTGATTAGAAGATGATCGGACAACACTACGGCATGTAGAAGTAGTATCTCTCCGCAGATCTGGAAGATCTTCACAAAAATCGAACTTCTCGCGGGCAGAGCTTCGGCTCGGGAATCACGCTCTTCGGGATTCTCGGGGCTTCGGATCTTGCTTCGGGACTCGGGAATGATACCGGGGCTTCGGGGTACTTCTGGCACGCAAATCGAGGTAAAACGGGAGAGAGAAGAGGGAAAATAGCAACCCTAAACGTCTGACCCTTCAAATCTATTTATAGGGCAAATTTGGCCCTTGCCACGTCGTGGCAACCTTTTTCCACGTCGTGGGCTTGGTCGTCACTGCATGCGTCATCCCAAGTTGCATCTGGGGGACTCCCGGAGCTGTCAGGAGACTTGCCACGTCGTGGCACTGCTTGCCACGTCAAGGTCTCTGACAGTTTTGGGGTTTCGCGCCCCGAACTTCAGAAATTCATAACTTTCGCATACGAACTCCATTCTCGACGTTCTTTATATCGACGCGAAGGTGAGATTATGCTCTACAACTCTCGTTTAGACTCCATTGGCTAATTTTGACTTTATTTTTAATATATTATAAGTATATTACTTATATATTATCTTTAGTAGGCCGGGATAGGAAAACTTCGTTATAAACTCATAACTTTTTCATCTGAACTCCGTTTTCGTCTGTCTCTTTATCGTTGGACTACTATCGAAGAAATCTTCGACTCTCGTTGATATCACTAAGGATAGATATCTATCTACCTTAAATTCACTATTTACGTCGCGCTGGGTCGCGCTAGGTCGTGCCGGTTCTGTCGCGAAACTTTGACATGTCATAACTTCTTCGTTATAACTCGGATTTCGGCGTTCTTTATATGCACGGAAACCTTGTGACATATACTACAACTTGGTTAAGATTAATCCTTCTAAATAATCTTCCATCAAAAAGTCATTTTTGATGCTTATCGTCTCTAAATTGACTAGCCCTAATCTACGGGCGTTACAATTAAAGTGGGTTAGATCTGATCCCACATCGGCTTGGAAGGAGAACGAAACATTTCCTTATAAAGGGGTGTGGATACCTTCCATGTCACAACGCGTTTTAAAGCCGTGAGGGCAGCAGATCCCATAAGAACTCTGCAGTTAAGCGTGCTCGGGCGGGAGTAGTACCAGGATGGGTGACTCCCTGGGAAGTCCTCGTGCCGAGTGGCCCAAAGTGGACAATATTGTGATACGTGCCAGAGGGGGATGTTACAAATGGTATCAGAGCCAGGGCACGGGTCGATGTGTTTGATGGGGACGTCGAACCCTATAATGGGGGGTGAAAGTGGGTTAGATCTGATCCCACATCGGCTTGGAAGGAGAACGAAACATTTCCTTATAAAGGGGTGTGGATACCTTCCATGTCACAACGCGTTTTAAAGCCGTGAGGGCAGCAGATCCCATAAGAACTCTGCAGTTAAGCGTGCTCGGGCGGGAGTAGTACCAGGATGGGTGACCCCCTGGGAAGTCCTCGTGCCGAGTGGCCCAAAGCGGACAATATTGTGATACGTGCCAGAGGGGGATGTTACAAATGGTATCAGAGCCAGGGCACGGGTCGATGTGTTTGATGGGGACGTCGAACCCTATAATGGGGGGTGAAAGTGGGTTAGATCTGATCCCACATCGGCTTGGAAGGAGAATGAAACATTTCCTTATAAAGGGGTGTGGATACCTTCCATGTCACAACGCGTTTTAAAGCCGTGAGGGCAGCAGATCCGATAAGAACTCTGCAGTTAAGCGTGCTCGGGCGGGAGTAGTACCAGGATGGGTGACCCCCTGGGAAGTCCTCGTGCCGAGTGGCCCAAAGCGGACAATATTATGATACGTGCCAGAGGGGGATGTTACAGTAAGCCCAAAAGCTTAGTGAGTTACTCCCAAAATACCCACACACACAATAATACACATATAATAACAAACAACATACTATGAGTCCAATCATCCATCGGGATTGTAATGACCCAATTTTCACGACTAAAAATTTATTTTAAACATTACTAAAACCATATGTATAAAAACCGTTTCATAAGTCGTAACATAATTTCATAGTAATAATTCAAATCATAAACTTATTATCAGAGTAAAACATCCCAGGCTAACTGACTATGGTGTGTGCACTGCAACCTGTCCGAGCTCCTCCTTTGAAAACCGAGTACCTGAAACCAAAAACTGAAACCATAAGCACGAAGCTTAGTGAGCTCCCCAAAACTACCACATACCATACAAACATATAAAGCACATACTGGGCCTCCTCTTGCACCACTATGAATCTCTTCTCTTCCAAGCTTCAAATTACTTCACCAAGGGTAGGTCTTGCTCCAAAAATGGTTATGGTGGCTAGGGTTTGGGGTTCTGGGCTATAAGGGCCGCAAATGATCCCTAGGGAAGAGAATAAGGTGCTGAAATAGGGTACCAAGTCCCGGAATTAGGGTTTCCTAACCCATACCAGACTCGCCGAGTCCACTTGCCGACTCGCCGAGTCAGTCACTTACTTTACACCCGGATCCTGCTGCGACTCGCCGAGTTCCTCCCTGGACTCGATGAGTCGACCCTCTTTAACTTATGGTTTTCCTTTCCTTTCTTGACCTTTCTGATTTCGGGTGTTACAGGGATAAAATACCCCAGGCCCTCAACAATTGGGTTGGAATGCCAACATACCAATACACTTCACATAACACATATACAACTAACAGCATGTACTGGGTCCACAGCTTTCTAGACTGGATTACCCCGGGGCCTACAGTGTGAGTCTGGATTGCCTTCTGGGCCCACAACTCACATATGGATTGCTATCGAGCCCACAGTATGACACTCCCTAAGCTCGTATCTGGAATGCTCCCGAGTTTGTTGGTTACCGCACGGAGCAGTTTCACCTCAACCCATCCCACATAATATGTCGACATATAACACAAATAATGCACATATACATAATCACATAATACTACAAGTAGTCCTACAAATCTACCTATCTAGGAAAGCAACTAACATGCAACACTAACTCATACTCAACATAATACCAACTGCTAGGATATCATATCTGATGGGCCGGCCTTGGTGCCTTAGACCCCTTAGTATAGTGAGGATAACTCACCTCGCAACTGAGGCGCTAAAGTGATAAGCTCCACTCTCGGATCACTATCACAAATCTAGCACCTATATTCACCATAGAACCATACTTATAATTTCCAATTTACCAAAATGCTCCCAGAAGTCAACTAGTCAACCCTTGGTCAAATTCCAAGTCAATGGTCAAGGCCAACAGTCCATGTTGACCTAAACTCGCCGAGTACAACCTGCCACTCATCGAGTTCCTTGCATAACTCGTCATCTCGCCGAGTCACTTGAGTGACTCGTCGAGTTCCAAATGATTTCGGCCGTAAACTCCTTGGCCAACTCGTCGAGTTTCCATGGAACTCACTGAGTTCATGCAAGCCAAAATCTAGGAAACCCCTAAATGACTCGCCGAGTCACCATAATTACTCATCGAGTTCACGACAATCTTCATCAGACTTGCCTAGTTGGCCATGCAACTCGCCGAGTGCCTTCAGTCCATTATCCATTCAGATGCTTTTTAAGCCATGATAAGGTCCTATATTACAGATCCATCTTCCCAAGGCATGTTGATCACGTAAAGTTGCAAACTGTTTATGCAAGGATCCAAAGCCATATGATGACAAAACCAAGCTTGCAATGGAGTTTTACACTTAAGGAGAGGTTCACACTTGCTAAAGTTGAAAGCTTTATAGGCTTAGAGACCAAAGAGAGTTCAAATCTGAAGTTACAACTTCAAATCTTAGCTCATACCCAATAATAGCTTCTTATTATGCTAGAAAAGCCCAAATCTTTAACCCAATAAGATATAGAATGAAATGAGGTCAAGGAAACGACTTGATACCTTCCAAAAGATGCTAACTTAGGTAGATTTTAGATCCCATACGTTCTTTGCTCTTAGCCACTTGCTCTCCAAGTTCTTCTTCCAAAGATCCCCTTTCCAAAGCTTGAAAAACACAATAATGGAGCACACTCACGAATTAGGGTTTGCTGAACTATCAAGAAGCTGCAAGGAGGCCAAATGAGGCTAGTGATCCCTTAAAAAGGGTGCAAAACCCTGAAAATTAGGGTTTCATTGTCCACCTCCTACTCGTCGAGTCCCTTCTTGGACTCGGCAAGTAGGTCACTTAAACACGTGGACCAACCCGCTGTAACTCGACGAGTCAGGACATCCAACTCGTCGAGTAGACCTTGAATTATGAAAATTAACCCTAAATTAATACTTGAGAATTAGGGCGTTACAATTCTCCCTCACTTGAACTAGATTCCATCCTTGAAGTCTGCCACGGTGAACAACTCCGAACAGTGCTCCCGCATCTTTGCCTCCGACTTCCACGTCCATTCGGACCCTCTTTGGTGCTCCCATTGTACCTTTACCAAAGGTACCTCCTTGTTCCGCAGAGCCTTCACCCTTCTCTCCAGAATGACCACAGGCCTCTCAACATAATTCAGGCGCTCATCGACCTAAATGTCATCCAACGATACTACCACCTCATGATCCATGATGCACTTTCAAAATTACAAAACCTGAAAGGTGTGACATCCCTAAAATCACGGTAAGAAAAGAATTGCGGAATTTGTCCCAAAACAATATTATGATAAAGATTTATCGAAAGCATTTCCTTAGAAATGTATTTCATTAAAAGACTCGGGATGTCATGTTCGATACAATACATAAGTATAAACAATACAATATAAGCCTTACTACATTATTTCATATCTACAGGCCTATATCCGTAATCCCTCGTCCAAAACATCACATCTATGCTCATGCGCCACTACCTGTAATACAAGAAACTGAGTGGGTCAGGCTTGGGAGCCTGGTGAGCACATAGGGTTTTCAACCCACAATAAATAAGTTTATTAATTTCATCAATCAACAATAACCCGATTACCCGTTCCCGTTATCCTCACTTTACGTCCCTAAACACTTATCATAAGGGACCTAGCCTAAGGATCATCATCGGGATGGACACTACAACTAAGGGGATTCCGCAGCAATAAATGTCCTAAAGGCAACCATGTGGGGGATGGAGTACACCGGTACACACATCGTTCACAAACACCTACAGGTTGCGAGCCTGCTAGTGATCCACTGGACTGTCTAGAAGAGTCTGTGGTCGTCATCCATACTCCGCTAGATGACAGAATCAACAACATCAACATCGAGGCCTCTCATCATTTTATCACACATCACCTATTACATCTACCCATGTTTTACCCCAACATTTTCGTAGATATAAAATACATATACAGTTTAAATCATTGAAAACATGTATAACAATGTTCATCCAGCATAGATAGCAAGTATTCAGATAATATGCACACATAGCACGTAATTTATATAAAATACTTCATATCTATGTGTAAGCTGAAAGTAACTATGCAATCACCTGAAAGGTGGTGACTCAGCACTCGGACAACGCTTCGGTACTCTCAAAACGATTTTCCTTCGATAAAACCTAGTATCAATACCACTAGGGTTTAGTCTAACGATAACCGCGACTAATTAATAGTCTAGCTATTATTATTATTATATAAGCGTTAAACGAGACTTATATGACCCATAATAATAGCCCAAGTACTTATTATAAGGACCTAATAACATTACTATATTAAAACGTAAGCTAAACTAAAGATAGGTTAGGTGTAGCTCGCTTACAGCGGGTTTTCTCGAAAACCGGGCTTCGTTGGAGCAGCGTTCCCAAACCGAAAGACCCCTTTTCTCGGGACTCCGGGAGCCTCGGTGCTTCCTTCGGGTGCTAGGGTGTTTACCTAGGCTTTTAGGGGGGTTTGGGGGGTTAGAGAGAGAGTTTAGAGAGAGAAAGAAGTGGGAAAAAGTGTGAGAAATGAGGGTGCCCCGACTCCCTTTTTATAGGCTAGAAAAGCCAAAAAATCGTCGAGTTGGCCTCAAACTCGTCGAGTTCCAGGCCAGGTGTCACCATCTGGTGGCTAGCCTTGGGGAGGAAGCAACGGCTAGGATTGCGCCACGTCACCCGATTTCGCACATCAACCTTACGACTTAGAAAAATCATAACTCGCGCATACGAGCTCCGTTTTTGACGTTCTTTTTTTCCACACGTAGGTAAAAACAAGATCTACAACTTTCATTTAGACTCCGTCGGCTAATTCTTGACCAATCTTAAATTTAACAGTAGGAGGAGATTAGACTTCTAAATGACCGCGAAGAATTTGTAACTCCTTCATACGGACTCCGTTTTCGTCTGTCTTTTTACCGTTGAGTTCCTATTAATGAGATCTTCAACTCTCATTTAGGTCGCGTAAGCCAAAAACTGATCGAACTAAAATTCGAGTTTCGGGCTGTACACTGCTAAGCCGAAACATCGAAAAATCATAACTTCCTCATACAAAGTCAGATTTGGGCATTCTTTTTATCGACGCTCTTAGTTTAACGTATCCTACAACTTTCATTTAGATTTATAAGGCTAAATCTCGCTCTATCGTAAATTCACTATTTACGCTTCCCGGTGCCGTGCCGGTTTTGCCGTAAAACTTCGACGGGCCATAACTTCTTCGTTATAACTCAGATTTCGGCGTTCTTTATATGTACGGAAACCTTGAGACATATTGTACAACTTTATGTAGAGATATCGGGCTTATCTCACACTTTACTTTTGATGTTTATTTTTATTCTTTATTAATTATACATTTATAATTAAATTATAAGCACATAAATACACATAATACTCGAATATTTCTTCTTTATTACTTAAAAAAGAGTTACAATAGTTGACCTAGACTATTACGTTGACAATTATGCTTAGCCCTGAAACCCGGGCATTACAATTCTCTCCCCTTTAGGATGATTCCGTCCCGGAATCATGCATCAGCAAACAGATGTGGATAGCGACTCATCATGTCATCCTCTGTTTCCCAAGTGAGATTCGGCCCATTCGAATGTTTCCATCGGACTAGCATTAAGTCGACCATCTTGCGTCGAAACTTCTTAGTCTTACGGTCAACAATTGCCTCGGGCTCTTCGATCAGCCTCTTATTCTCATCCATCCTTAACTCTGAGATTGGAATTATATCGGGAACATCTCCCGTGAATTTCCTCAAATAACACTGATAAGTTATAAAACTAAGTTGAAGATCGTTTAGATCTTTATAACAGGTAAAATAATGAATACGAAAACTACAAATAACACAAGTATGGATCAAAGTGTGTCGAATGATTAGATCAACAATCCTCAGCAGAGCTCGATAAAGAACTTCCACTGTAGAGGATTTAAGGTTACAGGAACGATAAAGATATAATGCTCTGATCTATCGTAATAATCGTTTTTCTATCGTTCTACCAAGATGCATGCAAGCACCTATATTTATATTAAACCCTATCAAACTCACGGTTGGACAGGCCCAAACCGGAGTTACAAAACTGGACTAATAAGCGAGCCCAATAGACGCAATACATAACAAAACGCTACCCAACAATCTCCCCTTTGCGTCAAATGGGAGCGAGATTACTTCTTCTTCTTGCTTGGGCCAGTAGCGGGAACCTTCTTCTTGACAGTATCAAACATACGTGAGATAAGCGCAAGAATCGTCTGTCTGAACCGAATGTACCAGTGTATCATGTCGTCGAAGTACTTGATATCATCCGCTTTGTTTTGTTTGCATCTGTGGATGATCCCCAACACATGCTCTAGGCAAGCAGTGGTGTATAGATGCTTATCAGCTAAGGCAAAAAGACATTTATGTCCTTCATTCCTAGTGAACATGACTGAGTTTCGCCTCGAGTCAATTTTTCCCATCTGCATTTGATTCAGATCACTGGCTGAGCCAACAGGAGATATTGTTGGTTTCTTCTTGAAGACGCTTGCTATCTCCTGATCCATCAGTGCAACTTCCATGATGTAGCACACCAGCATCCTCTTGAGATGGTCGATGATCGGACCATATTCAGCTTCATTGGTCAGAAGGATGTTGTGCAGGATGATCCAATCATGGGGATTGAGGTTTGCAAGATCTGCTAAAGAGATGGCATGTTCGGTTTTGGCAGATCCCCTAAGCACCTTGAACCGAACGTTAATGAACATCCCTTCAGTGTACGGTTTCAAGACCCGAACATTGATAATCTTCTGAGCGCTCCAGGTTTGATATTGGGGTTGAGCAGCCTTCAGATAGAATTCAATTAAGTCCCGATCAACCTTGGGATGAGGATGAGGGAACTCTGCAACGTTGGCGAAGGCGTGAAAGATGAACGCCTTTCGGGTCAGTGGCATGTCGAACTGAGAGTCGACAGTATTGGAACAGTCAAAAGAAATAATTGGTTCCAGCCACAAGATGCTCGGAGTATCGATTGCTTCCTTTATCATCCTCTCGAGAGTCCAAGCAGGAAAAAGAGTTTTCCTACTCTCGAGAAGGTCGTGGGCTTCCTTCTGTTTTCTTTCAGCTTCTTCAGCTTCTCTAGCCACACGAGCACTATCATCAGCCTCATTGCGTCGACTTTTGCGTTACAACAAGTCGGCAATGGTTTCTTCGTCATCTTCCTCTTCTTTCTCAGCAAGCTTCTTGCCTTTATCTTTCACACCCGAACCGGAGGCTTGGCCTACAGGAGGAGGTTCGGTTGTGTGAGTTGCCTTTGAGGAATGAGGTGGTTGAGGTACAGACTCCTTTTCTCCCCCTTGTTTCGGAATGGACACGAAATCGGGTAGCCCTTCAATTTTTCTTAACAGGTCTAGGGCAGGAGCGAGCTTCTCTGCAAGGGTACGCCTCACAGAATGGTTAAGGATAGGATCATGTGCTTCGAGGATGTTGGAGATGGCTGAGTGGACATCCAAAACACACGTCTTAATGACCTCCCGTTCGGACCGAAGAGAGTCAATCTGCTGTTGAGAATGGGAGAGTTGGGCACTCTTGACCTTCAGGGCAGTGGTCTTCTTTGCTAAAACATCCATCAACGAGTTCCCAGCAGCCAAATCTTCTTGGAGCTTTGAGAGACGCTCGTCAATAGTAGCATGGAAGGCTGAGTTGTCGTCTGTGAGCGATTGACGAAGTGAAGCAAAGGACTTCAACTCAGTAGAGACAGATGTGGCCAATTGTTGAACAATTGGTTCCAACGTAGTCTTGGTAGCATTAGCACTCTCCTGTAAAGACTTTAATAGGGCAGAGGCATCAGAAAATAGTTTATCGACTTTTTCGGTCGCAGCCTGACAGGCTTTTGTTGAGGCATCGATGGTGGAGGTTGCAGAAGCGATAGAATCTTGCTGAGCCCTTGAGAAAGCATCAACAATCTTCTGAATAGCAGCTTCAGAGAGTGATGATTGAGACGTGGAAGAAGAGGCAATGAGCAAGTCGACCTTGTCATGGAGCTCCTTAAGATGTTTCTTTGTGACCGGAGCGTCATCATCATCATCGCTTTGAACTTGAAATGGACTGTAGTAGACCAAATCAAACGTCATGTTTTCCCCGCCAAGGAAAGTGTCGTCTCCGTCAGAGGCGTTACCGGGAGATGGTGGTGGTGGTGAAGCTGGTGGTATAGTGGTATGGGTAGGTTCAGGTTGGGTTGTTTCGGGTGTAGGTGTAGGGGTAGGTTCGGGTTCTTTTTGGGTTTCGGTTGTGTTTATGGTTTCGGGTGCTGGTGGAGGTTCGGTTGCATCAGTATGAACCCCCGTATCAGATACATTGGCTCTAACATCTGCAGTGGATGTTGTGGTTTCTTCGGTGAATATTGGAGGTGGCATTGGGATTGAAGTGTTTGGAATGTGGGTAAAGGGGTTTATGGTGGGAATGGAAGTAGGAATAGTTTTAGGAGGAGAGGGAATTGGAGAAGGAGGGATTTGAATCTCAGGGGTAGGAGATCTGGGTGGTGTGTTGCCTCTTGGAGAGTCGTCAGAATCCGAACTCTCACCCTCTGACTCACTGGATGAGGAAGCGATAACCAGCTTTCTCCTGGGTTGAGTTTTTCGCCTCTTATGCTGCGGAGACTAAGCAGCTTTTGTGGGTTTCCTCTTCTTAGGAGAAGGACCTTTAGCCCCTTTCGCCACCTGTTTCCCTTTGTCAGCCTTCTTGCCTCTTGGAGTAGGCTTGTCGGCTTCGTGAATCGACTTCAACATCTCCGGTGTGAGATCCCTCGGACTAGAACGCTTGAATTCTTTGTAGGTTCTGATAATCCGACTGTCAGCTGGAACGTCAGCATACATGGATTCTGGGATGGAACCATTGAAGGGAAATTTGGAAGCATTTGAGACGATGATCTTCGTGGTATGAAATGTACCAATCGAAGACATCGGAGCACCGGCGACAATGGGGACGTTGTACTTGTCCATCACCCACTTTGTAATCAAAGTCCAGAATCTGGCGTATGAAATTTTAGAATGCCTGGATGTAGAGGAGAGACTCTGGATGAGTTGTAGCCACAGAACAGACCCATAATCCATGTTGATGCCATTGTAGACACCATACATTATCGATAAGAACAACCGGCTAGCACCATCGGAACCGGAGCTTCTTTCAGAGAGTCCTTTGAATAGCACAGTGAACATCCCGTTCCACTGTGGAGGCAGGCACAATTTCTTGAATTTCGCGACTGAAGTAAGCACCTCCGTATAACCCATATTGTAGAACATGTTGAACAAATGCCCCAATGGAACCGTTTCTGGATTAACCCTCGTTGAGTCAGCTTCAAACCCTAACAGGGAGCAAAATCGTAGTTTGGAAATCGACGCTTTGTGCTGAAAAACGTCAAAAAAAAATTCTGTCCACCGCTTTATCATAGTGAGCAGTCGCAAAGATCTGCGACAAGAACTCCATTGGAACAGATTAAACCCTTGAAAGTGCAGGAGCAATCGGCGAAAACCTTAAACACTCGATTATTGGGAACATGAAGGCGTCGTAAACATGAGGAGATAAATCGATTATCAGGCTTTGTTGTGGGCGAATAGGCAGAATGTGGGAAGTGGCGTGAACAGAAGAAGAATCAGCCATTGTTTGAAGTAAGTGGAGAAGATGATGAACAGTAAAAGTTCAGAGATTTCTTGCGCTCTGGGAATTTTGATTGCAGTAAAGAGGTACATGGTAGAAGATGTTGCCTTTTATACTGTGGGTTAAGGAGAGAGAAAGATCTTCCCAAATCTTCTATCGAAAAACGAAGAGTTTTCCGGAGTTGACAGATGCGTGACAGTTGGGGTAGCCGATGATCACGCATGAGAGAGAGAGTGTCAGATTCCAAAGAACACGCCTCCCATCAAGCGCCGTTTAGATATGAAGCGTTTCAGATTCACACGCGCCTCTTCTGCGCCATTTGGAGATGAACCGTTTCAAATTCACACACGCGTCTGCGACGTCATTTGGAGATTAGACGTTTCTAATTCGCACGCTTTCTCTTTTACGCCGTTTGAAATCAAATCGATTGGACTCCCGCCTGAGTCTGCAACTCTTCATCTTATCCCTTTAAGGTGTAACGGTATCTTTTGAACAATGCTCCCATGTGGATTAAAAATGACCACAGCTTATAATTAACCACCAATCCAATAAAAAAGCCTGTAATTATTAGAACCAGAGTTTTGGAAAATCAAAGATTTTCGTGCTAAGGGTGTAAAAGAAAAGAAATAAAGCAATCCTTTTTAGGAAAAATTGTGATGTCAATAAAGACATGAAACAAATGATCCCGGGCACGAATCTCTTCCTTCAAAGTCAAGAGAGACCTTAAGGTGTTAGTGTGGTTTCCCGTTGAATAACGATCAAACACTTATTAAGAAGTGTTGAAAGGCTTCTTTTAATTAAGCTTTTTAGGGTGGCTTTTGCTTTGATTCAACAGTCCTAATCTTGAAATAAGATAGAAAGTGAACAAAGTACTTGTGAGACCGGTGTAGTCTGTTGAACAAGTAGGTTGGTAATAATTTTAAATTAGCTGGGAAAAATAAAATCTCAACAAAAATTAAAAACTGGATCCCAAGGGAAGAAATGTTATGGTTTTATTAACAATTCCATAGGAATCACACAAAACAAAAATTTGAGACTTCATGAAGATATGTCCGTCAATTCATTAGTGAAAACTAGAGCAATATAATTGTTCACCGTCAATTCAGATTGGGTATTGAATTTTGGGTTTCACTCAGCTCGTAGTGGCACGAAACTAAGATCATGAACGCAGTTATTGGGTAACCATAAACCTCAGTGGTAATTGCTGAGAGTCTCAAGGGTTACATATGTGAACTGAGAGGAATGGAGAAGTGTAATTTAGATGGTGTAAGAAAGCAAAGTACCTCTGCATTGAAAGATAGGACTAAGCAGAAAACTCTTAACTCTTGTGAGAAGAGAATTAGGTAGCTCTCCATTAGAATAAATGTGATAGCCCAATTGGGAAGACAAGGTTTGTGTATACCGAGTCATTAAGGCTATTATTCAGAATCAAAGGAGGCTTTGGACACATACAGCAGCATGCTTCTAGGGACACTAAACTAATTCAACAATCTCCCCATAAACAAACACACAAATAAACTCAACGTCAAAAAGAAATAAAGAACAAAATATTTTTGGAGTTTTTGAAAGTATATATTAAGAAAAATATTTTTGGAATTTTTGAAAAAATAATAGTGAAAGAAAAAATAAAAAAAAATTATAACTGAGAAAGAAAATAAAAAGTAAAAAAAAAAAAAAAACTTTGGAAAACCGAACCCGGGCGTTCGGTTTATTTCGGGTGAGAAAAATTAAGAAACCGAACCCGAACGTTCGGTTTATTTCGGTTACCAAAGAAAATGGATTTTCAAAGAGAGAGTACTTTTAACAATAAAAGAAATGTAATAGGAACGATTATACATGAAATTTACAACCAAGAAAACCACCTTTGATTGATGAGCGAAATGCAGATTATTCAACCGAACCCGAGCGTTCGGTTCATTTCGGTACATGAGTACAAAAACCGAACCCGAACGTTCGGTCTATTTCGCTTCTTACTTTTGAGTTTGAGAGGTGATTTGTGGTACTGACTCTGATTCCATCATGCCTAGCCCTTGTAGAATTTTGTTAAATGATGCTTCAGGAAGGGCTTTGGTGAAGACATCAGCCAGTTGATCAGTGGTTCTAACGAAATGAATTTCAACGTTTCCATCTTCCACATGATCTTTAATGAAGTGATACCTCAGTGCTATGTGCTTAGTCTTTGAGTGTTGCACTGGGTTATGACAGATCCTAATTGCACTTTCTGAGTCGCAATATAATGGGATCTTTTTCATATTGAGTCCATAATCCCGGAGTTGACTCTGGATCCAAATCACTTGAGAAGTACAAGAGGCAGCTGCAATGTATTCCGCCTCAGCTGTGGATAAAGACACACATGTTTGTTTCTTTGATTGCCAACTAACTAACTTTCCGTCTAAAAATTGGCAGCCTCCTGTGGTGCTTTTCCTGTCTAGTCCACAACCTCCAAGGTCTGCATCTGAGTAGGCCTGAACGAAGAAGCCCGAGTTGGATGGATACCATAGACCTAAAGAGGTAGTTCGCTTGAGATAACGAAGAATGTTCTTGACTGCAAGCATATGAGGTTCACGTGGATTCGCCTGAAATCTAGCACAATAACAAACAGAGAACATGATATCAGGCCTGCTAGCAGTAAGATACATCAGTGAACCGATCATCTGGCGGTATAGCGTAATATCTATTGCTGGCTTATCCAAGGATGGAGTGAGCTTGGTGTCGAACGCCATGGGAACTTTGACTTTTGAATCTCCCATCATGCGAAATTTTACAAGGAGAGTCTTCGTGTAAGCTTCCTGATTAATAAAGATGCCTTCGGGTCCCTGTCTAATATTTAAACCAAGGAAAAAGTTAATTGGACCCATTGAGCTCATTTCAAATTTAGTCTCCATCAGCTTTCTGAATTCAGCCGTTAAGCTGGGATTCGTAGAGCCAAAGATGATATCATCGACGTAAATTTGAATAATCATAAGGTGGTTACCTTCCTTCTTACGAAAGAAGGTTGGGTCAACCGAACCTTGTTTGAATTTGGACATCTTTAAAAACTTTGTCAGCGTTTCATACCAGGCTCTCGGAGCTTGTTTCAGTCCATACACGGCTTTGTACAAAATATAACAATGATTAGGATACCTTTCATTTACGAATCCAGGAGGTTGCTCCACGTACACTGTTTCTTCAAGTTCTCCATTGAGAAATGCACACTTGACGTCCATTTGGTAGACTTCAAAGTTTTTGTGTGAAGCATAGGCGAGAAATATTCTAACGGATTCCAGCCTAGCTACAGGAGCAAAAGTCTCTTCATAGTCAATTCCTTCCTCCTGACAGTATCCTTTCACTACTAGACGTGCTTTGTTTCGTATCACATTCCCTTCCTTGTCCATTTTGTTCCTGAAGACCCATTTGAGACCAACAACTGAGGCATCTGGAGGAGTTGGAATGAGTCGCCAAACTTTGTTCCTTTCGAATTCATTCAGTTCGTCTTGCATAGCTTGAACCCAATCGGAGTGATCAAGAGCAGTGTTAACTGTCTTTGGTTCAACTTTTGAGACAAAGGAGTTAAACATACATAATTCTACTTTTGAAAACAAGGAAGTCTGTTTTGCCTTGAGTTGAGATCGGGTTAGAACTTTTTCAGATACATTACCAACAACTTGGGAGACAGGATGATCTCTGGTCCATTTGACGAGAGGAGGGTAGTTTGGATCAAAGGTTGGATCCAATTCAGCATTTACCATCTCTTCTAGTTCGGATTGACTTTCATAGTCGTAAGACATATCTACATTCTCCCCCTCGATGGATAAGCTTTCTGGTGTGTCTTGAGTTTCTTGAGCTACAGAGGTTTCTTATGGTGCTGAGCTTTCGGGCATTGATGCACCTTCGGGTGGTGAGGCACTTTCGGTTGGTGAAGTGCGTTTCGGGAGCAGCTTGAGAGCTGTACTCCCCCTCAACATGTGAGCTCGTCTGTGATGATGAAGATATGCCCTCCCCCTCAACTGAAGTATCGTGTTGTGGAGGGTCGTCAGAACTTGATCCTCCTTCATTCATTCTCTTTACAGCATCTTCGACAAGTTGCTTCAAATGATCTACCCTGTTGTCTGCTGCACTGGCTTCTGAGAGAGTGGCCTTCTCTGGTTCATCAAATAACTCAACGAACTTCTCAAAGAGGTTTGCAATTGAGGCTGTGACTTGGCCAGTTTGAGGAAAGATTTCTCCATTTGTGTCTTCGTTGGCCTTTAGCTTTTTGACATAGCTATCGTCAAAAGTCACGTAATAAGTTTCTTCTATTTTCCTCGAGCGCTTGTTTAATACCCTGTACGCTTTAGAAGTGAGAGAATAGCCCAGAAATATCCCTTCGTCGGCTTTGACATCAAACTTGTTGCGGTGTTCTTTAGAATTGAAGATGAAACACCGTGAACCGAACACATGGAAAAACTTGACATTTGGCTTCCTGTTGTTGATGATCTCATAAGGAGTGAGAGTGAAGCGCTTATTGAGATATGACCTGTTCTGTGTAAAACAAGCAGCAGAAATAGCATCAGCCCAAAAGTATAAAGGTAAGGAAGCGAAACTTAGCATGCTTCGGGCCGCCTCGCACAACGAACGGTTTCGTCTTTCGACAATCCCGTTTTGCTGAGGAGTGTAGGGAGCTGAGAAGTTATGACTGGTTCCTTTGTCGGCTAAGAATTCTTCGAATTCTTTATTTTTGAATTCTAGACCATTATCACTATTGATGTTACGAACGACTTTCTTTAGCTGTACTTCAATCTGCTTGATAAACGTCTTCAGTTTGAGTGTCGCTTCAGATTTGTGTTTTAAAAAGAACACCCATGTAAAACGCGAAAAGTCATCAACAATAACAAGAATGTACTTGTTACCACCGATACTTTCGATAGATGATGGACCACACAAATCAATATGAAGTAACTCTAGTGGTTCAACAACTTTAGTGTTTATAATTGATGGATGACTTTGACGACTCTGCTTTCCCATTTCACACGCAGCACATAAATGTTGTCGATCGAATTTGAGCAATGGAAGACCTCGAACATGACCACCTGTGACAAGTTTGTTGATATCTTTGAAGTTGAGATGAGAGAGCCTTCGGTGCCACAACCAGCTTTCGTCAGATTGTGCTTTGGACAAAAAGCAGATAGCTGGATTGCCTTTGATGGGTTTGAGGTTCAGGGGAAACATTTCACCTTTGCGCTCTGATTTGAGAATAACTCTTTTCGTTTTCTTCTCAATTATCTCTGAACCCTCATCATCGAATGAAACCTTGAGACCGGTACCTCCAACAAGCTGAGATACACTGATGAGGTTATGTTGTAGTCCTTCCACATATGTAACCTTTCTAATCGTGAAATCACCGTTTGTAATCATTCCATAGCCTTTTATGGTGCCAAAGGAGTTGTTCCCGAACTTGACATTTCCACCGTTTGAAAGAGACCGAAACTCCCTCAGTTCCTCCTTCCTTCCTGTCATGTGACGTGAGCAGCCACTGTCAATGTACCATTCTTCGTCAAACTGCTCGTCACTGATAACCTGCAAAAATTAAGCAGATTTATGAACCCAAAGTTTCTTGGGTCCTCGTGAGCCTTTCACAGGAACAGGAATAGTAAGAGAGATGTCAACAAAATATGTTCTTTTTATTAAAGTTGTTTCATCTTTCTTTTTAATGGTGAAAGCCTTAATTATATTAGGATTTGTTACTTTCGGTTTGGTTTCTGGTTCAGGCACTGGGACATTGGAATGCTTTTGATCGGTTTTGACTGAGGAAACCTTCGATTTTCCTTTCAAATCTGTTGAAGATTTTGGATTTTGAGCATTAAAAGAATTGGATTTAGAATGAGGTTGAGAGGAATTAGAAGAATTAAAAGAAGAACGAGAGAAGTTAGACTGAGATGATTTCTTGACTTGAGATTCTAAGTGACCCTTTTGTTTTTGATCATTAGTGGGATCGAACCTAGATCTTTGGTCTCTTTTGCTCTCGGAACCGAACCTCTGCTTTCGGTTGACGTTGTCCTCTGAACCGAACCTTTGCTTTTGGTTGATGTTGTTCTCTGAACCGAACCTTTGCTTTCGGTTGATGTTGTTCTCTGAACCGAACCTTTGCTTTCGGTTGATGTTGTTCGCGGAACCGAACCTTTGCTTTCGGTTGTTTTGACATTCTTGTGACCTTACAGTGTTATTCTCTGACTTCAAGTTTCTGTCATGATATGAGAAATATGCATTTTGTGACTGCCAAAACTGTTTTCTTTCAGAGAGATTCTTCTTGTATCTCTTATTCCTTTTCTGTTTCTGATTTCTCACTTGATTCGGCTGACGATGGATATTCGCTTTTGGTTTTTGCTTTCCTTCAGCTGGTTCACTCTGAACTGATGATGTTTCGCTTAATGTAGTGACTCCTTTAGCATGAATTCCTTTTTCTTGAGGAGCATCTTTTGTACCACTAGTACTTGGCGCGTCGAAGCTATCAGGCTTGTTCAAAGGTTCTGGCACATATCTACCTTTACTTTTCCATGAAGTTCTTTCTGACAGACCTACCGTTTCGTCAGCATTGTCGATGGGAGTTGACCAGAAGAACTCGGCGCAGCCGTCAGCATTGTCTTCGTTTACAATGGCTGTGAGTTCAGCAATCTGATGTTCGGTTACGCCTGTGACCTTATACACTTGATTTGGAGTGGTTCTTACCTTTTGGTATACTACAGCCTTTTCTGCAAGAATCGGGGACTTTTGTTGGGACAAACGAGCAAACTCCACTGAATTTTCTGAAATGAGATTCTTGTGGTTTTTGGGTTCGCTCTTGACAAACTCTGAACAATCCACTGTGTCTTCTACAGAAATTTCACTCATATTGTCGTCCTCATTAAGCTCAGATGCATTTTCAACATCAATTTTATTTTCTGAGCTCAAGTTGGAATTCAATGAGTCAAATTTTTGTATGGTTTCGGTCCTCAGTTTCAGTTTATCATTTTCATCCAAAAGGTTTTTAAGCATGTCCTTATGGTCCTTGGACTTTATGAAAGATTCGATTTTGTCTAGTCCATACATATATGTCGGATTAACTTCTTCAGACGAAATAACACTTTCACAATTATACGCTTCAGCATCAATTTCATCCTCCTTAAACTCAAGGAAGGGTAAAATCATACGATGAATCTTTTGTCCTATTTCACAGTCCAAATGAAGCTGAGTGATATTAGTATAAAGACATTTAGCAATCAAACAAAAAACATTTCTCTGTTTTAAAAGCTTTAAATTGTCTCTTTGCAAATAAATGTTTTCATCTTTGATTTTGATTAACTCCGACTCCTTCAGTTCGATCCACATCCTTCTTTCCTCACTCTTTGAAGATACCCTGCTTATTTGGTCAGTTAGGTTAGAATTGGTGACTCGTGTTTGAGTTAAACTGCTGTCTAGATGAGAGATTCTTGAATTAACATTTTTTAATTCTTTTTCATATGAGCTTTGTGGTACTTTGAATGCAATAAAAACGGATTGTACCTTTTTGATTAATTCATCAAGTTCTTTGAACTGTACGCTGAGCGGTTTTGCTGTGAAGCACAAGTCCTCTCGCTCCTTTGCGTCTTCATTCCCACCATCTGTGTTGTATCCCCTCATCTGAGATACATCAGACACCATCAAGCATTTTCCACCACTACTCTCTTCTTTCGCCACATAAGCCTTTCCATGAGAAGGCTTCCTTACTTCATCATCTTCAGAGTCGGTTGACTAGACCTCCACGCCACCGAACTCATCATCAGCTACCGAACCCTGCACAATTAAAGCATTCATAGAAGGGTTAGTAGTAGATTTCTTCTTCCTAATCTCATCCAGCTTTTTCATCAACAAAGCTTCTTCATCTTTTTGATCATCCTTTTCTGCCATTTTCTTGAGGACACAATCTTTTGCATAGTGGTTCTTTCCTCCACAATAATAGCAGCTTACTCCCGAATCTCCTTCAGCTTTCGGTTCCTTCTTTGGGTCTTCTACCTTCGGTTCTTCCCTGACCTTTTCTGAACTATAACTTCCATGCCAATTTCTGTTCTTGTTGGTGGGGAATCTTTTCTTGATGAGCCTTTTTGGGTTTGACACCATCATTGCATAGTCTTCAGAGGTAAGGTCATAATCCTCTAGGTTGAGGTCTTCATTTTCCGTCACAACTTTGCTTTTGGATAGAAGGGCTAATGAACCCAAGCTTGA
The DNA here is from genome assembly GCF_051521515.1 of Lactuca serriola. NCBI lineage: Eukaryota > Viridiplantae > Streptophyta > Magnoliopsida > Asterales > Asteraceae > Lactuca > Lactuca serriola. The sequence goes on along the minus strand of NC_136413.1, from coordinate 21,995,381 downwards.
AACCACATTTTTCTCCTGTAACACGATCTTTTCTTGAGACTTCAGAATGCCTACCAGTTTCGCCAGAGAATAGGATTTGAATTGCTCATGCGCTTTAACTGTGGACACTACAACTCTCCACTCAGATCGAAGGCCGTTTAAAAACGTGACCTTTTGTTTAATCAGCTTCCTTTCAATATCACGTTTAATCATCTTACTAAGAAGATGATTGAAGCGATCGAACGTTTGAGTCACGGTTTCCTCAGGACTCTGCTTGAATTCACCAAATTCGGACAGCAGCAAGGTTTGAATGGAATGCTCAAGATCCTCATCCGTAGAATACAACTCTCGCATCCTATCCGATATTTCTTTGGCAGTTGTGCATGAACTCACCAGCCTTAAAGTGTCAGATTGAAGAGCGAATCTGATTAATCTCAATGCTTTAATATTGCACTGAAATTTATCTTTTTCGTCTTGAGCAATATCTTTAACGTCCTTCAAAAGATCATTATACTCCTTCTGAGTCTTAATAATTCTTGAAGTTGCTGAATGAGCGAATGGTCCAGATACTATTGCTTCCCAGATGAGGTATCCATTGTCCTCAGATCCTATAACATAGTCTTCAAAGTGATGAGCCCAGACTTCATAATCCTGGGTGTAGAGGATGGGAATCTTCGTCGTTGATCTGATGCTGTTCGAGATATTAATTGGATTTGATTGTGACTCGTCCATCCTAGATCGAATAACCTGTTTAAAAGATCAGACTTGTAATGAATTAAATTAGGGCAAAACAAATAAATACCAAGTTACGTCAATTATGGGATAACGGCTCAATAAATATCCGTAAATGCGGAATAACCCTAATCGCAACCTTTTTCACAGAAAAGAAGTGTATGAATTACACAGCCTCCTGCTCTGATACCAATTGATAAGTTATAAAACTAACTTGAAGATCGTTTGGATCTTTATAACAGGTAAAATAATGAATACGAAAATTGCAAATAACACAAGTATGGATCAAAGTGTGTCGAATGATTAGATCAACAATCCTCAGCAGAGCTCGATAAAGAACTTCCACTGTAGAGGATTTAAGGTTACAGGAACGATAAAGATATAATGCTCTGATCGATCGTAATAATCGTTTTTCTATCGTTCTACCAAGATGCATGCAAGCACCTATATTTATATTAAACCCTATCAAGCTCACGGTTGGACAGGCCCAAACCGGAGTTACAAAACTGGACTAATAAGCGAGCCCAATAGACGCAATACATAACAAAACGCTACCCAACAAACACACATGGAAGGTGTTATGAATACCATTGAGTTCTTCGGGCAATTTCAACTTGTAAGCTTGGTTACCTATCTTCTGAAGAACTTTGAACGGTCCAATAAAGGTTGGACTCAACTTCCCTCGTTTTCCGAATCTTATAAGTCCCTTCCACGGTGAGACTTTAAGCAAAACGGAATCCCCAACTTCAAAAGTCATTGGTCGTCTTTGCTTGTCAGCATAGCTCTTCTGTCGATCCTGGGCTGGTAACATTCTTTCCCTAATCACCTTCAACTTCTCAGCAGTCTCATGGACTATCTCGGGGCACATAAACTGCTTCTCTCCGGCTTCAAGCCAACAAGACGGCGTACGACACTTATGTCCATACAATGCTTGATAAGGTGCCATCTTGATGCTCGAGTGAAAACTATTGTTGTAGGAAAGTTCTACCAGAGGTAAGTGCTCGTCCCAATTCCCTTGGAATTCGAGGGTACATGCTCTCAGCATATCTTCCAACATCTGAATCGTTCTTTCGCTCTGACCATCAGTTTGCGGATGGTAAGCAGTACTCAAACATAATTTCGTACCCAATTCCTCTTGCAGACTCCTCCAAAACCTCGACGTGAAACGACTATCACGATCAGATACAATTGTAAGAGGGACACCGTGAAGTCTTACAATTTCCTTCACGTAAGCATTTGTTAGCTTATCCATAGACCACCTCTCGTTGGCTGCTATGAAGTGTGCACTCTTGGTGAAACGATCCACGACTACCCAAATCATGTCGTGTCCGTTCTTCGTTCTGGGTAGTTTAGTCATAAAATCCATGGTGATGTCTTCCCATTTACCCATGGGTACAGGTAAAGGTTCTAAACTCCCATACGGTTTTTGATGTTGTGCCTTAACTCTCGCACATGTTATGCACTCGGCCACATACTTCGCAATATCGAGCTTCATCGTCGGCCACCAGTAGTAGGGTTTTAGGTCCCTATACATTTTAGTGCTACCGGGATGAATTGAGTACATGGTCTTATGTGCTTCTTCCATCAGAAGATCTCTTATTCCTCCCGTCTTAGGTACCCAAATTCGATCTTGGAATACCTTCAGTCCTCGACTGTTTGTACCGAACACTAACGTTCTTCCCAAATGTTCTTCCTTTCGGTCATTCTTCTCTAAAGCTTCTTCTTGAGCTTTCCTGATACTTTCCACAATCGTCGAGACGACTTCAATTCTTAACGCTCTTGGCCTTTTCCTTTCAAGATTGACTTTCCGACTGAGAGCATCAGCAACAATATTTTCTTTACATGGGTGGTAAAGTATCTCACAGTCGTAGTCCTTGAGTAGTTCTAGCCAGCATCGTTGCCTCATGTTCAACTCCTTTTGATTAAAGAGATACTGGAGACTCTTATGATCATTGAAGAGCTTGCACTTAGTGCCGTAGAGGTAGTGCCTCCATATCTTTAGGGAAAATACTACCGCTTCCAACTCCAGATCATGAGTGGGGTAGTTCTTTTCGTGCTCTTTCAATTGTCGAGATGCGTATCCTATCACCTTTTCTCATTGGGTCAGAACACAACCCAACCCGACTCCAGATGCATCACTATAAACCGCAAAGTCTTCAACTCGATCGGGTAGAGAAAGTATCGGTGCTTCACATAACTTCTTCTTTAGCTTCTCGAATGCCTCATCGTGTTTCTCACTCCACGTATACGTAGCTCCTTTATGAGTCAAAGCTATTAATAGAGCAGCTATCGAAGAAAAGCCTTGGATAAATCGTCGATAATATCCAGCTAATCCTAGAAAGCTTCGAATCTCCGTGGGACTCTTGGACGTTCCCACTTCATCACAGCCTCGATTTTTGCAGGGTCAACCATTATTCCCTCCTGGTTAACAACATGACGAAAGAATTGGAGAACTTTGCAAAAAGCTTCTCCTTCTTCAACACTTCTAATACTTCCCGTAGATGCTTGCCATGCTCCTCTTGGCTTTTCGAGTAGATGAGAATGTCGTCGCTGAACACTATCACGGATTTATCGAGGAGTGTTTTACAAACCCTGTTCATCAAATCCATCAATGCTGCTGGAGCATCGGTTAGTCCAAACGACATAACCAAGAACTCGTAGTGTCCATATCTCGTTCTGAATGCAGTCTTCTCGATATCTTGATCTCTCACTTTGAGATGATGATATCCCGACCTAAGATCGATCTTTGAGAAGTAGCTCGAACCTTGCAGCTGATCGAATAGGTCATCAATCCTCGGCAATGGATACTTGTTCTTCACCATTGCCTTATTCAGCTATCGGTAGTCTATGCACATTCTCATACTTCCATCCTTCTTCTTCACGAATAACACCGGAGCTCCCCAGGGTGATGAACTAGGTCGAATGAAACCGTTGTCCAACAGCTCCTGAAGTTGCGTCATAAGCTCCTTCATCTCCGTCGGTGCTAATCGGTAAGGTGCCTTTGCTATCGATGTTGTTCCTGGTAACAATTCTATACGAAATTCCACTTGTCTATCAGGTGGTAATCCGGGGATGTTGTTCCTGGTAACAATTCTATACGAAATTCCACTTGTCTATCAGGTGGTAATCCGGGAAGATCTTCGGGAAAGACTTCCGGATAATCACACACAACCGGTATATTCTACACCTCTTTCTTCTCCTTCTTAGCATCGATTACGAATGCCAAGTATGATGCACATCCTTTGGACAAACATTTCCTGGCTTTCATCAGGGAGATGATTCCAGAATTCACTCTGTGTTTGTCCCCGTACACCATAAATGATTCCTTTCCGGGTGGGTTCACCCTTACTATCTTCTTTCGGCATTGAATCTCAGCATCGTTGGCGCTAAGCCAATCCATACCCAAAACGATGTCGAAACCGTTTAACTCTATGGGTAATAGCTCTTCGTGGAATTCGTTTCCATTTAGGTCGATGACGATGTTCCTAATACGATTACTAACAGGTACGAATTTGCCACTGGCAACTTCTACAATCAGGGCGTTATCTAGTTTTTCTACAGGTAATGCTAATTTCCCACCGAATTTATGCGACACAAAGGAGTAGTTGGCTCCGGAATCAAATAGTATATTTGCAGGCAAACCATTTACAAGAAAGGTACCTGAAGCGACGTCTGCTGCCTCCTTTCCAGCCTCGAGCGTCATTTGGAAGGCTCTCGCCTTCGGCTTCGGTGGTATGTTAGGTCTTCTTGCCTCCTTCTTCTTCGGGCAGTCCTTCAAAATGTGCCCTTCTTCATTACACCCATAACAGGCCTTCTGGATGAGGGTGCATTCATTGGCATAGTGCCCAGGCTTTCCGCATTTGAAACAAGTGACCCCTCCGTCACACTTGCCAGAGTGCTTCTTCTAGCAGTTGTCACACCACTTCGCTTCTGATCCTCCTCCTCTCGAACCAGACTTCGAGAATCTACTTTTCTTGTTGGATTCGAGGATCCATCGAACTTTCGTTTCTCACCAACCTCAGCCCTTTCCAGACCTCTTTCCTTTTGTTGGGTCTCCACATTCTTAGTTGCTCGAACGACAGATTTCAGAGTGGTTGCCATCTTGACTGTTGGGCCAAAGTCAGCCGGTAGTCCTTTTGCGAACTTCTCAATTTTGGAAAGTTCAGATGGCACTAGTTATGGAAACAACTTCATCTTTTCCGTGAATGCCACATCATAGTCATCGATGCTCATTCTCCCCTTCTTCAAATTTTGGAACTCATTGTTCAGATCAATCAGATCTATCTCTGAACAGTACTGCGTCTTCAGTTGTTCCAAGAACTTATCCCATGACATTTTCAGAGCTTCTCCTCGTGGCATTGTATCTGCCAATAGCTTCCACCAGCACAAGACCCCAGTTTTCAATTGTCTCACAGCGAAGACAGACTTCTGCTTCTCGCTGCAGTCGCAGCTCTCAAACACCATTTCCATCTCGGAGATCCAATCCATAATCTCAACAGGCTTTGGGCATCCTGAGAGACTTGGTGGTTTCGCACCCAAGAAATTTTAGTACATCCGCCCATCCTTGTTGTTTCTCCCTTTTAGGACATCCCTTCGCTCACCTTGAGTCCCTACTTGACTCAATTGGTGGCTGTAGTTCCCTTCCTCAGATTGCTCGGGAACTGGCTCCGTTGGTTCAACATGTATGTTAGGTTCGTCCCTATTTTCGTGGAGCATCCGTCTCATTTCTTCCCTTTGTTCAGCTAGCATAGCCTGAATCATGGCTTGAACTCCAGCCATGGTGACTGGCTCAGGTGCAACTTCTTCAACAACATGTATTTGCTGAACCACTAGGGGTTTGTTCCTATCTCCATTTGCGTTCACGTTTCTGCTACGGGTCCTTGCCATCTTGATCTATACACCGAATAAGGTGAATTTAGATCTTTATTTAGGTTAGACGTTTAAATTGTCCTTATCACTCCGAAACGTTTACATGCTAGTTCTAATATCGTAGTCGTACGTTTAGAATCCTAAACACATAAGGTTTCTAGATCCGGTCCGCAACAGACCATAGATCCGAACAAATAACAGCATATCATGCACAAAGCATTTAGCACATAAAAGCATTTTAGGCACAATTCCTAAAATAAGCTAGTGCTCACACCTCACAATCATCGCTTAGCATTCTAAGTTTAAGTCTAGAAATCCTACAAATTCCTAGTTCGCTTAAACTAATGCTCTGATACCAACTGTGACATCCCCAAAATCACGGTCAGAAAAGACCGGTTTTGTTTATACTTTATTGCAAAATCAGAGTAATCTTTTAATAAAAGAATTGCGGAATTTGTCCCAAAACAATATTATGATAAAGATTTATCAAAAGCATTTCCTTAGAAATGTATTTCATTAAAAGACTCAGGATGTCATGTTCGATACAGTACATAAGTATAAACAATACAGTATAAGCCTTACTACGTTATTTCATATCTACAGGCCTATATCCGTAATCCCTCGTCCAAAACATCACATCTATGCTCATGCGCCACTACCTGTAATACAAGAAACTGAGTGGGTCAGGCTTGGGAGCCTGGTGAGCACATAGGGTTTTCAACCCACAATAAATAAGTTTATTAATTTCATCAATCAACAATAACCCGATTACCCATTCCCATTATCCTCACTTTACGTCCCTAAACACTTATCATAAGGGACCTAGCCTAAGGATCATCATCGGGATGGACACTATTGCTAAGGGGATTCCTCAGCAATAAATGTCCTAAAGGAAACCATTTCGGGGATGGAGTACACCGGTGAAAACATCGTTCACAAACACCTACATGTTGCGAGCCTACTAGTGATCCACTGGACTGTCTAGAAGAGTCCGTGGTCGTCATCCATACTCCGCTAGATGACAGAATCAACAACATCAACATCGAGGCCTCTCATCATTTTATCACACATCAGCTGTTACATCTACCCATGTTTTACCCCAACATTTTCGTAGATATAAAATACATATACAGTTTAAATCATTGAAAACATGTATAACAATGTTCATCCAGCATAGATAGCAAGTATTCAGATAATATGCACACATAGCACGTAATTTATATAAAATACTTCATATCTATGTGTAAGCTGAAAGTAACTATGCACTCACTTAAAAGGTGGTGACTTAGCACTCGGACAGTGCTTCGGTACTCTCAAAACGATTTTCCTTCGATGAAACCTAGTATCAATACCACTAGGGTTTAGTCTAACGATAACCGCGACTAATTAATAGTCTAGCTGTTATTATTATTATATAAGCGTTAAACGATACTTATATAACCCATAATAATAGCCCAAGTACTTATTATAAGGTCCTAATAACATTACTATATTAAAACGTAAGCTAAACTAAAGATAGGTTAAGCGTAGCTCACTTACAGCGGGTTTTCTCGAAAACCGGGCTTCGTTGGAGCAGCGTTCCCAAACCGAAAGACCCCTTTTCTCGGGACTCCAGGAGCCTCGGTGCTTCCTTCGGGTTCTAGGGGGTTTACCTAGGCTTTTAGGGGGGTTTGGGGGGTTAGAGAGAGAGTTTAGAGAGAGAAAGAAGTGGGAAAAGGTGTGAGAAATGAGGGTGCCCCGGCTCCCTTTTTATAGGCTGGAAAAGCCAAAAAAGCGTCGAGTTGGCCTCAAACTCGTCGAGTTCTAGGCCAGGTGTCACCATCTGGTGGCTAGCCTTGGGGAGGAAGCAACGGCCAGGATTGCGCCACGCCACCCGATTTCGCACAACAGCCTCCCGACTTAGAAAAATCATAACTCTCGCATACGAGCTCCGTTTTTGACGTTCTTTTTTTCCACACGTAGGTAAAAACAAGATCTACAACTTTCATTTAGACTCCGTAGGCTAATTCTTGACCGATCTTCAATTTAACAGTAGGAGGAGATTAGACTGCTAAATGACCGCGAAGAATTCGTAACTCCTTCATACGGACTCCGTTTTCGTCTGTCTTTTTACCGTTGAGTTCCTATTAATGAGATCTTCAACTCTCATTTAGGTCGCGTAAGCCAAAAAATGCTCGAACTAAAATTCGAGTTTCGGGTTGTACATTCTTTTTATCGACGCTCTTAGTTTAACGTATCCTACAACTTTCATTTAGATTGCTAAGGCTAAATCTCACTCTATCGTAAATTCACTATTTACGCTTCCCGGTGGCGTGCCGGTTTTGCTGTAAAACTTCGACGAGCCATAACTTCTTCGTTATAACTCGGATTTCGGCGTTCTTTATATGTACGGAAACCTTGAGAAATATTCTACAATTTTATGTAGAGATATCGGGCTTATCTCACACTTTAATTTTGACGTTTATTTTTATTCTTTATTAATTATACATTTATAATTAAATTATAAGCACATAAATACACATAATACTCAAATATTTCATCTTTATTACTTCAAAAAGAGTTACAATAGTTGACCTAGACTATTACATTGAAAATTATGCTTAGCCCTGAAACCTGGGCGTTACAAAAGGTGATGTGAATCCCAACCAAACCTTTTCATAAGGTCTATCCTACATGCCACTTTGCAAACTTGACAAAATTCTGATGATCCAAAGTATCGGAAACCCAACTTTCCCTCTTCCTGAAAAGAGACCTTTGCTGACAGGATATTGTTCCCAAAATATTATACAAAATCAATCCACTAAAACACGAACACTCATGCCTGGCCCAAACAACCTCGGGCCGGAATACCAAGCATATCAGGTCCAATCAATTATAGGGTCCGGTCATCCTCAGGATGGAATTCCATAAATTGTAATACCTCTATGAACATAACTAGGGTCTACTCATAACTTGAGATCCAAGGATTTATCCTTGCGTCTCATCCATCATCCTCTGATTCATCACAACCGAGTGCAATTCCCCCGAATCTTCAACAATACATCCATTTCAAACGCGCTCCTACAAAAGACATAACCAACACAATCTCTATTCCCACAGCCTATGAATGGAATACCCTCACGTGGTCCTCAACATAGGTCTGGATTGCCTCCGAGCCCACATCATGAGTCTGGTATGCCCTCTCTAGCCCTTAGCTCATGACCGGAATGCTCCCGCTGACCGATCGACACTACTGTCGACACTTTAGTTGCCTAACACTCCGGTCCTGTAGATATCCACTTTCCTCCGCCGCTCAAAGGGCCTAATCGACGCTCCTCTCGTCAATAATCAACATAACGATACAAAAACTCCTACTACACATGAATCCCAAGTCATAAACCCACTTCAACTCTTTTTGCTACAATATAATGTTTCTCGGACGAAGCCGAAACCTTCCTAGTCCCAACCTGTCTGTCCACTACCTGAAACATCAGACACCTCACCGATTACTGAACCAAAAGACACACACAAATAGCAGTCCCACGCGTCTCCCGAAAAGAAAACCGACTGGCTAGACTTGCTTCCATGCCCTGTCATCAACTTCTGCTAACATAAACAATGTTACATGCCCACGTCAGCCTCACCTCTTATGTGGTCTTCAACGACCCATCTGCTCCTCACTTCAGACATGCTATGGCTCTTTCACAGATGAAATCAACCCAAGACACATCATGATAACTCAAACCATCATCAACATACCTACCACTACTGGCCAACCAGTACGACAATCATGTCTAACCCAAATCACCCCTTCGGGTTGGAATACCAACATGTCTAATCAATTCAACTATCAAGTTGAAATTCTCAAGGTTTGTTGACCTACCTCCTCAACACTACCGCTCCCCTTGAGCCTCCGTGCCCATGACTTACAGTCGGCCGGCACCGGGTATCTTGGTCTACTGCATAGATCAGGACCGCCTCAACCCTATCCAAAAGCCATAGACAATCATGAGAAAGATCTAACCCAGTTCCCAGAACCTAAATGACAGAACATTCTAATCCCAAGCCTTCCTAAAGCTGATGAATACCCATTCGGTTCTACTCCCAATCCCCAACCCCAGTATTAACCGATCCAAGAAGATTAATCCTATGAGACACTCCGAACTGATGAGACCACAAAGATCCTCTGGACTCCATCTGATCTCTAATAACAACTTCCGATCAAACCAAAACACACTAGAGTCTTCATCCTACTCCAGCAACATGTTCAATACTTAGGGACAGACCTACTAATCGATATAGCATCATACTTAATATCCGTACATAAATCTACGCACACATGCAGAGTCTTCAGCATGACTGGACTGCCTCACCTGGCCTTCAGTCTATCAGGACCACCCTCAGAACCTTCAACATGTCTGGACTGCCTCTCTGGGTATTCAGCCTGACTTGTATGCCCTATCGTCCTTTAGCCTATCCAGACCGCTCTTAACTATGAAGCTCTTAAGTTGAGTTGACTGACTGTAATGCCCACGTTTCCAGGCTAGGCATTATCATTGATGTAATAGTCTAGGTTAACCCTTGTAACTCTTTTTGGAGTATTAATGATGAAATATTTAAGTATTATGTGAATTATGTGTTTATTTTCTTAATTATTATAATTTAATGAATTAAGAATAAAATAAGCGTCAAAATTAAAGTATGAGATAAGCCCGATATCTTTGCATAAAGATGTAGTGGTTGAAACAAGGATTCCGAAGATATAAAGAATGCCGAAATCCGAGTTATAACGAAGAAGTTATGACTTGTCGAAGTTTCGCGACAGAACCGACAACGCTGAATGACGTAAAAAGTGAAATTTACGTTAGAGCGATATTTAGCCTTAGTGATCTAAACGAAAGTCATAAAGTTCGTTAAACCGAGAGCATGCATAAAAAGAACGCCAAAATCTGACTTCGTATGAGGAAGTTATGATTTTTCGAAGTTTCGACTTAACAGTATGCAGCCCGAATACTCGATTTGAGACCGAGCGGTTTTTAGCCGAAACAATCTAAATGAGAATCGAAGATCTCATTAATTGTAGTAAAACGATAAAAAGATAGGCGAAAATGGACGTCGGATGAAGAAGTTATGATTTTATAACGGAGTTTTCCTGTCCCGGCCTACTAAAAATAAATAATAAAAATAAAGTCAAAATGAGCCGACGGAGTCTAAACGAAAGTTATAGATCGTAGTCTCGCCTACGCGGGGATATAAAGAACGTCGAAAACTGAGTTCGTATGAGGAAGATATGAATTTTTGAAGTTTATTAAATATTTTCGATATTTAATTTAAATATATATTAACCGATATTATCCTTGGGGGAGTCAGCGACCTTATCGTCATTACGCCCAGCGTAATTTCATATTACGCCCAACGTAATTCGAACTTCCAGCCCCTATAAAAGGAGGTCGAGGGCAACCGAGTTCATTGCTCATTTATTCCCTTTTTCTCGTGTTTTTGCATCGTTTTTCGTGCAAGAATTATCCCGAAGCCCCGGTATCATTCACGAGCGCCGAAGCAAGTCCCGAGGTCCCGAATATCCCGAGAAGTAAGATTCCCGAGCCGAAGCTCTGCCCGCGAGGAGTCCGGTTTTTGTGAAGATCTTCCAGATCTGCCGAAGAATACTACTTCTACAAGCCGTAGTGCTGTCCGATCATCTTCTGATCAAGTGAGTGTGTAGTTACTTTCTTCTAACACATAAATATTAAGTATTTCCTATAAAATACTTGCTATGTGTATAATATAAAGTTGTTTATATGTGTGGGTGTATTGTCCCCTTCATAAACACGGGTATAATACAAGTATTGTTTGAATGTATTAAGTATATGTTTGGGTGAGTGTGTAGTTACTTTCTTCTCACGCATAATTATGAAGTATTATATATAGAATACTTGTTATGTGTATACTTTGTTGTTATATGTGTGAATGTATATTCACTTTCTTCTATCTTATAGATCTGATTATTTCTCTATGAAATACGTGTTATGTGTGTGTGCCTCATCTGTTATGTGGAAAATGTATTCATTGAGCATGCTATACAGGTTTTAAAACTATGTATAAAAATGTATATTTTATCTAATAATATGTTGGGTAGAACATGGGTAGATAGTTGGTGTGTAATGAACAGATGAGAGGCCTCGATGTTGTTTTGATCCAGTCATCTAACGGAATTTAGATGACGACCACAGACTTTTCTAGACAGTCCAGTGGAACGCTAGCAGGCTCATAACCTGTAGGTGTTAATGAACTTGGGTGTTCATTTGCTGTATTCCATCCCCCTCATGGTTACCTTATTTGACTTATATTGCTGAGGAACCCCCGAAGCATGTGTTGTCGCCCCGGTGAAATATTCTTAGACTAGGTCCCTTATGTTAGTTGTCTTAGGGACGTAAAGTGAGAATAACGGGAATGGGTAATTGGGTTATTGTTGGTTGGTGGAAATTAAATATTATTATTTATTGTGGGTTGAAAACCCTATATGCTCACCAGGCTCCTAAGCCTGACCCACTCAGTTTTATTTGTATTACAGGAAGTGGCGCAAGGGCATAAGATGGATGAACCATCAAGTTGTTTTGTTTACAAGTCTGTATATGTATATATTTGTTGAATGACTTGTTATGTTATCATTTATGCTTTATGGTCGGTATCGGAACATGACATCCCGAGTTTTGATTATATAATAAAAATACATTTCTTTTATGAAATGCTTTGGTGAACATTGTTTTATCACATTTTGTTTTTGGGAACAAATTCCACAATTCTTTCAAATCAAAAGGATTTACTCTGAAATTATTTTAAAGCATAAATGAAAATCGGTCTTTTCTGGCCGAGATTTTGGGGATGTCACAGTTGGTATCAGAGCATTAGTTTAAGCAAACTAGGAATTTGTAGGATCTCTAGACTTAAACTTAGAATGCTAAGTGAAATTTTGAGATGTGTGTCAGTTATGTTTTAGACACAAGCACTAGTTTATTTTAGGAAAGTTGCCTAAAATGCTTTTATGTGCTAAATGTTATATGTTGCCATATATTATATTATTAGTTCAGATCTATGGTTTGTTGCTGACCGGATCTGGAAAACTTATGTGTGTAGGATTCTAAGCGTACGTCTACGAATTTAGAACTAGCATGTAAACGTTTCGGTGTGATAAGGATGATTTGAATATCTATCGTGAATGAGGATCTAATTTCACCTTATTCGGTGTATAGATAAAAAATGGTGAGAACAAGAAGTGGAGTTGGAAATGGTGATGAAAACAGGAATCAACCACCAGTGATTGAGAAAATACCTATCGTAGCAGCAGCACCTGAGCCGATAACAATGGCTGGTGTACAAATGATGATTTAAACAATGTTGGATCGTCAAATGGAGGAGACTAGGCGGTTGCTTCAATAGAATCGTGAAGAACTGTCAATTCGTGTGGAAGAGCCCGAATTAAATGAAGGGCACTCGGAAGGTGGAAACTTCAGTGGGTCTATTGGTCAAGCCAACCCACCGATAGTTAGGCAAAACAACCATGATGGAAGGAATTATGGAATGGGATGCAAGTACAAGGACTTTCTAACTTGCAAACCATCGACCTTCAAAGGTGGATCCGATTGGAGTTATGGATTGGATCTCCGAAATGGAGTTAACCTTCATGACTTGTGGCTGCAGAGGCAAGTTGCAGACTATCTATGCAGTGCGTCAGTTCCGAGGTGGAGCCGTTCGTTGTTGGAACACTCTAGGGAAGACGTTAAGCCCTAATGAGCCACTGCAATTGACATGGGCAGAATTCTTGGTGCAGTTCAAACGCAAGTTCTGCTCGGCTCAAAATCTGTTGGAGTTGGAGAATAAGTTTTTGGCATTGACGAAATGCAGCATGTCAGTTGATGAATACACTAATAACTTTACAGATAAGATGGATTTTGCTTTGCGCATCGTTCCAGATGAGCTGACAAAGGTGGACCGATATGCGAAGGGACTCCCATGGGAGTACGAGGTGCCAGTACGCGAGGCACATACTCTAGAGGCAGTTATCTGGGCTGCCAAATCTGTTGAGAACATGATTAAGGGGAGAACCACCAACAAGGTTGAGGTTGGTGAGAAGAGAAAGTTTGAGGGAACATCTGGTTCCGGTAAGAAAAGCAAATTTTCAAAATCTGATTCGAAAAAGTTTGGTGGAAGAAAAGGAGGAGAAGCGAAGTGGTGTGATAAGTGTAAGAAGAAGCACTTTGGGAAATGTAGTGAGGATGTAACCTGCTATAAGTGCGGAAAAATTAGGCATTTTCCCAATGAGTGTCCGAACAACAAAAGGATGTGTTTTGGTTGTAATGAAGAGGGGCACATTTTGAAAGACTATCCAAAGAAGAAGGAGGCAGCTAAGCCCAACATTCCACCAAAGCCGAAGGTGAGAGCCTTCCAGATGACACTTGAGGCTGCGAAAGATGAAGCTGATGTCGCTTCAGGTACCTTTCTTGTAAACGAATTACCTGCTCAAATTTTGTTTGATTTTGGAGCCAACTACTCCTTTATTTCGCATGAGTCTGGTAGAAAACTAGCTTTGCCTGTTGATAGACTAGATAATGCTTTATTAGTCGAAGTTGCTAGTGGCAAGTTTGTACCTGTTAGCCATCGTATGAAAGACATCTTAATCGACCTTAATGGGAATAAGTTTCACGAGGAATTATTACCTATCGAACTTAATGGTTTTGACATCGTTCTGGGAATGGATTGCTTAGTGCCAATGATGCCAAAATTTTATGCAAGAAGAAGATAGTTAAAGTAAACCCGCCTGGGAAAGATTCGTTTATGGTGTATGGGGAAAAACGCAGAGAGAATTCTGGAATCATTTCCCTAATGAAAGCCAAAAAGTGTTTGACCAAGGGATGTACATCATATTTAGCATTCGTGATTGATGCTAAGAAGGAAAAGAAGGTGATGCAGAGTATTCCAGTGGTGTGTGATTATCCGGAAGTATGTCTCGAAGATCTTCCTGGATTACCACCTGATAGACAAGTGGAGTTCAGAATTGACTTGTTACCAGGAACCACGCCAATAGCAAAAGCACCTTATCGATTAGCACCGACGAAGATGAAGGAGCTGATGATGCAACTTCAGGAGTTATTGGACAAAGGTTTCATTAGACCTAGTTCATCATCCTGGGGAGCTCCGGTGTTATTCGTGCAGAAGAAAGATGGAAGTATGAGAATGTGCATTGATTACAGAGAGCTAAACAAGGCAACGATAAAGAATAGATATCCGTTGCCAAGGATTGATGACCTGTTTGATCAATTGCAAGGTTAGAGTTATTTCTTGAAGATCGATCTAAGGTCAGGATATCATCAGCTAAAAGTAAGATTGCAAGATATCGAGAAGACCGCATTCAGAACTAGGTATGGGCACTACGAGTTCTTGGTTATGTCGTTTGGACTAACCAATGCTCCGGCAGCATTCATGGATTTAATGAATAGGGTTTGTAATCCGTTCCTTGATAAATCTGTGATAGTGTTCATAGACAACATGCTGATTTATTCGAAACGCTAAGAGGAGCATGGCAGACACTTGCGAGAAGTGTTGGAAGTTTTGAAGAAGGAGAAGCTGTATGCGAAGTTTTCCAAATGTGATTTTTGGATTCGTGAAGTCCAATGCTTGGGTCACGTGGTCAACTAAGAAGGGATAATGGTTGATCCAGCAAAGATTGAAGCTATAACGAAGTGGGAACAACCGAAAATTCCCACGGAGATCCGAAGCTTTTTAGGATTAGCCGGATATTACCAAAGGTTTATCCAAGGCTTTTCTTCGATTGCTACTCCATTAACAGCTTTGACCCACAAAGGAGCTACTTATGCTTGGAGTGATAAGCATAAAGAAGCATTCGAGAAGCTAAAGAAGAAGCTATGCGAGGCACCGGTACTTTCTTTACCCGATGGAGTTGAAGACTTTGTTGTTTATAGCAATGCATCTGGGGTTGGATTGGGTTGTGTTTTGAACCAAAGAGAAAAGGTGATAGCATATGTGTCTCAACAGCTGAAGGAGCATGAAAAGAATTACCCGACTCATGATTTGGAGTTGGCAGCGATAGTTTTCGCTCTGAAAATATGGAGGCATTACCTCTATGGCACGAAGTGTAAACTTTTCACTGATCATAAGAGTCTCCAATATCTCTTTAATCAGAAAGAGTTAAATATGAGGCAACGAATCTGGCTAGAGTTACTCAAGGACTACGATTGTGAGATACTTTACCACCCTGGAAAAGCTAATGTTGTTGCTGATGCTCTCAGTCGGAAAGTCAATCTTGAAAGGAAGAGGCCAAGAGCATTGAGAATAGAAGTTGTCTCAACAATTGTGGAGAGTATAAAGAAAGCTCAAGAAGAAGCTTTAGAGAAGAATGACCGAAAGGCAGAACGTTTGGGTAAAACGTTAGTGTTCGGTATAAACAGTCACGAACTGAAGGTGTTCCAAGATCGGATTTGGGTACCTAAGTCCGGATGAATTAGAGATCTTCTGATGGAAGAAGCTCACAAGACCATGTACTCGATTCATCCGGGTAGCACTAAAATGTGTAGGGACCTGAAACCCTACTACTGGTGGCCGACGATGAAGCTTGATGTTGCAAAGTATGTGGTCGAGTGTGTGACTTGTGCGAGAGTCAAGACACAACATCAGAAACCATTTGGGAGTTTAGAGGCTTTACCTGTGCCTATGGGTAAATGGGAAGACATTGATATGGATTTTGTCACTAAACTACCCCAAACAAAGAATGGTCACGACATGATTTGGGTGGTTGTTGATCGATTCACTAAGAGTTCGCATTTCATAGCAGCCAATGAGAAATGGTATATGGATAAGCTTGCGAATTCTTATGTGAAGGAAATTGTGAGGCTTCACGGTGTTCCGTTAACGATTGTATCGGATCGTGATAGCCGTTTCACCTCAAGGTTTTGGAAAAGTCTACAAGAGGAAATGGATACCAAGTTGTGTTTAAGTACAGCTTACCATCCGCAGACTGATGGTTAGAGTGAAAGAACAATACAAACACTTGAAGATATGCTGAGAGCATGTACCCTGGAATTCCTAGGTAATTGGGATGAACATTTACCTTTGGTAGAATTTTCCTACAATAATAGTTTCCACTCGAGCATAAAGATAGCATCTTATCAAGCTTTGTACGGACAGAAGTGTCGTATGCCATCTTGTTGGCTTGAGGTTGGAGAAAAGCAGTTTATGGGTCCCGAGATGGTCCATCAAACTACTAAGAAGTTGAAAGTGATCAGGGAAAGAATGTTAGCAGCTCAAGATCGTCAAAAGAGTTATGCTGACAAGAAGCGAAGACCGATGACTTTTGAGGTTGGAGATTCGGTTTTGCTTAAAGTCTCGCCGTGGAAGGGACTTATAAGATTTGGTAAAAGGGGAAAGTTGAGTCCAAGGTTTATTGGACCGTTTAAAGTTCTTCAGAGGGTTGGGAACCAAGCTTACAAGATCGAATTACCCGAAGAACTGAATGGAATTCACAACACTTTTCGTGTGTGTTATTTGAGGAAGTTCACGGGAGAAGTTCCCGATATAATTCCAATTTCTAAATTGAGAATTGATGAAAACAAGAGGTTAATTGAAGAACTAGAGGCAATTGTTGACCGAAAGACTAAGAAGCTTCGATGCAGAATGGTCGAATTAGTGCTTGTTCGTTGGAAACATTCGAATGGGCCAAATCTCACCTGGGAAACGGAGAGTGACATGTTGAGTCGCTATCTGCATTTGTTTGTTGATGTGTGATTCCGGGGACGGAATCATTCTAAGGGGGAGAGAATTGTAATGCCCGCGTTTCCAGGCTAGGCATTATCATTGATGTAATAGTCTAGGTTAACCCTTGTAACTCTTTTTGGAGTATTAATGATGAAATATTTAAGTATTATGTGAATTATGTGTTTATTTTCTTAATTATTATAATTTAATGAATTAAGAATAAAATAAGCGTCAAAATTAAAGTATGAGATAAGCCCGATATCTTTGCATAAAGATGTAGTGGTTGAAACAAGGATTCCGAAGATATAAAGAATGCCGAAATCCGAGTTATAACGAAGAAGTTATGACTTGTCGAAGTTTCGCGACAGAACCGACAACGCTGAATGACGTAAAAAGTGAAATTTACGTTAGAGCGATATTTAGCCTTAGTGATCTAAACGAAAGTCATAAAGTTCGTTAAACCGAGAGCATGCATAAAAAGAACGCCAAAATCTGACTTCGTATGAGGAAGTTATGATTTTTCGAAGTTTCGACTTAACAGTATGCAGCCCGAATACTCGATTTGAGACCGAGCGGTTTTTAGCCGAAACAATCTAAATGAGAATCGAAGATCTCATTAATTGTAGTAAAACGATAAAAAGATAGGCGAAAACGGACGTCGGATGAAGAAGTTATGATTTTATAACGGAGTTTTCCTGTCCCGGTCTACTAAAAATAAATAATAAAAATAAAGTCAAAATTAGCCGACGGAGTCTAAACGAAAATTGTAGATCGTAGTCTCACCTACGCGGGGATATAAATAACGTCGAAAATAGAGTTCGTATGAGGAAGATATGAATTTTTGAAGTTTATTAAATATTTTCGATATTTAATTTAAATATATATTAACCGATATTATCCTTGGGGGAGTCAGCGACCTTATCGTCATTACGCCCAGCGTAATTCGAACTTCCAGCCCCTATAAAAGGAGGTCGAGGGCAACCGACTTCATTGCTCATTTCTTCCCTTTTTCTCGCGGTTTTGCATCGTTTTTCGTGCAAGAATTATCCCGAAGCCCCGGTATCATTCCCGAGCCTCGAAGCAAGTCCCGAGGTCCCAAAGATCCCGAGAAGTAAGATTCCCAAGCCGAAGCTCTGCCCGCGAGGAGTCTGGTTTTTGTGAAGATCTTCCAGATCTACCGAAGAATACTACTTCTACAAGCCGTAGTGCTGTCCGATCATCTTCTGATCAAGTGAGTGTGTAGTTACTTTCTTCTAACACATAAATATTAAGTATTTGCTATAAAATACTTGCTATGTGTATAATATAAAGTTGTTTATATGTGTGGGTGTATAGTCCCTTTCATAAACACGGGTATAATACAAGTATTGTTTGAATGTATTAAGTATATGTTTGGGTGAGTGTGTAGTTACTTTCTTCTAACGCATAATTATGAAGTATTATATATA
This sequence comes from Lactuca serriola, assembly GCF_051521515.1. Taxonomy (NCBI): domain Eukaryota; kingdom Viridiplantae; phylum Streptophyta; class Magnoliopsida; order Asterales; family Asteraceae; genus Lactuca; species Lactuca serriola. Next base: position 21,976,608 of record NC_136413.1, on the reverse strand, counting down.
TAAAATACGTGTTATGTGTATACTTTTTTGTTATATGTGTGAATGTATATTCACTTTCTTCTATCTTATAGATCTGATTATTTCTCTATGAAATACGTGTTATGTGTGTGTGCCTCATCTGTTATGTGGAAAATGTATTGATTGAGCATGTTATACAGGGTTTAAAACTATGTATAAAAATGTATATTTTATCTACTAATATGCTGGGTAGAACATTGGTAGATAGTTGGTGTGTAATAAACAGATGAGAGGCCTCGATGTTGTTTTGATCCAGTCATCTAGCGGAATTTAGATGACGACCACAGACTTTTCTAGACAGTCCAGTGGAACGTTAGCAGGCTCATAACCTGTAGGTGTTAATGAACTTGGGTGTTCATTCACTGTATTCCACCCCTCATGGTTTCCTTATTTGACTTATATTGTTGAGGAACCCCCGAAGCATGTGTTGTCGCCCCGATGAAATATTCTTAGACTAGGTCCCTTATGTTAGTTGTCTTAGGGACGTAAAGTGAGAATAACGGGAATGGGTAATTGGGTTATTGTTGGTTGGTGGAAATTAAATATAATTATTTATTGTGGCTTGAAAACCCTATATGCTCACCAGGCTCCCAAGCCTGACCCACTCAGTTTTATTTGTATTACAGGAAGTGGCGCAAGGGCATAAGATGGATGAACCATCAAGTTGTTTTGTTTACAAGTATGTATGTGTATATATTTGTTGAATGACTTGTAATGTTATCATTTATGCTTTATGGTCTGTGTCAGAACATGACATCCCGAGTTTTGATTATATAATGAAAATACATTTCCTTTATGAAATGCTTTGGTGAACATTGTTTTATCACGTTTTGTTTTTGGGAACAAATTCCACAACTCTTTCAAATCAAAAGGATTTACTCTGAAATTATTTTAAAAGCATAAATGAAAATCGGTCTTTTCTGGCTGAGATTTTGGGGATGTCACACTGACTGAGCTTTCAAAGCAAAATTTTTCAGGTTGTCACACCACCTCTCCTGGTGATCTTTCCCCTGCAGACTGTTCTCACCCACTTGGGGCTCCATAAAAACATGAGTCGTAAGATACCCATAAAAACAAGGTTTCTTTAGATTCTTTTGATAGATTGTTTATGGTTAACCAACATATTAAAGCGAGTGTATAAGGTGAAAATAATGTGGCACTCAGAAAAATTATTTTATTGGTGTAATGTGTGTGGTTAACCAGCACATCAATGTAAGAATATTTTGGATCAAGGTTCACATGGTTTTGTATGGGTGATCGACCATCTGTTTTCTGATCCATGTTATCCTTAACATAGAATTGAGATAAGTGTAATCGAAGATTAACATGTCATTGACCCCACTCAATGAACTTCAAATTATCTAGGAGATTCATGGATATTGAAAATGGAAAAAAAATCTTTGCCTACCTAAATAACTTTGTGTTGTATGTTTACAACATCCTTTTACACATCATAGACCCAATTATGGATCCTATACTTACTTAAATAAATTAGGGAACTATGCTTAAAGGTTAATAAAGCAAAAAAGAATTGAATTAATACTGAATGATGTCTACAAGATAATCCAATAAAATCTATTGCTATAAGACCTCTCGAAAGGAATAACTATTAGGATGAACAATCTAGTCGAAATTCGTAGTTTATGAATAGTTCTCTTAGACAAATAGAAAGATCATGCCTTAGATAAAGATCTTCCTGAGGTTCCTCTAACCACTGCATTCTAAGACTATTAGAAATAGTTATCAAGCGTATTGTTGAAGTATAATGGAATTCCGTTAGAATAGGAGTTAACCATGGCCATCATTATCAACTAGCTGACATATACATATAATCAGTTCGCCGTTATTTTGATATGAACAACCTTGAAATATCGATAAAGTAGTTTCATTGGGACTAACATGTTCAATCGTAGAAACTCCAAGTTCAAAAGCTCCTATATTCGCTATCATGAATATAAGTGTCAAGAAAAATAAAGCTAGTTGTCCATGCATGAAAGGAGATTAGTGTTGAGATACCTAATATAGCCTTAGACGCTCAAGGAAAAAAGGAAGGCTTATTCTGAGACATGTTTTGATAGGCTATTCGTTTCTATAACAAGGGTAGGATTAATAAAGCATAAATGCCCAATATGTGTGATGGATATGACTGAAACATGGAAATGATAATTTGATCATGGATTAAGACCCCATTATATTCTTCATAAGTTCAAAATGCAACTCTTTCTTGTGAATTTTAAGTCTATAATCATATATAAAATTTTGTAATACCATTGGAATATTACTTTACGTCCTTTTAGTATTTTTCTTAGGATCAATTACTGTCATTTAAGAGAATGTGTGGTGACTAAAAGGAAGTAACCAGACTGAAACATGGAGTAGAAATTCTAATCATGAATACTGAGTCGTTGCTACTATTCATAGGAACAAAAGACATCTCGTTCTCCCAAATGTTTAGTCTATGGTTTTATGATTTAAAAATTGTTTATAAATTTTTCAAAAGATTATTATGAGTTATTTAGAATGTGTTTAAAAGAAAGTCACGAAATATATGAAACTAGTATAGTAACAATGGTTCAAAATCAAATTTAGACAATTGAATGAAATATAGTATTGTGGAATCATTTTCTTGAAAATGAGAATTACATTACCAAATATCTAGTTATATAGGATTTTGAAATTCATTTACCCACAAGTCTTGTGATAAATGCAAGTCTTATTTGTCAGGGTAGACGAATATCTATTGGAATGCACTTGACTAACGGACCGTTCAAATTTTTCCATAATGCATAATGATTCAAATACATCCTAAAGTTTGGGTAAAATGCATTTGTGGAATAATATTCTTGGAAATATTAACAAGAAATTCATTTCCATGTATAACTTAGATAAGATTTTGGATATCATTTGACCGTAAGTCTTATGATAAATGCAAATTTTGTTTATCAAGATAGATGGTGAATACATTACTTGATAATGTGAATATATGGTTGAATTAGTTCAAACTAATGGATTGCTCAGATAAACCACAATACATAGTAAGACCAATTTCCTACGAAAATGTGTATCTATATAAACACTAAGTTTGGGACCTTTCTAGTGTCCAAAGCTTTCATAAAACGATGTTAAGAATCACCTGGAAATAGAATGAGGTACACATATCCAATAGGGATAGTGAGCATCTTAGTCAAAAGTTTATCGATCATCTAAGTAATTTTGAAAGAGCTTCACGAGTTGTCACCACCTAGAAAACTATCACAAGGAGTGTAGTTGGAAATAGAAATAATTCATTGTTTGATTTGATACTTGATGAGTAGTATTATTCTTAACCAAACAATTCATGAATTGTACCATGAATAATGTTACAAGAGTCTTTGGTCTTGAACTGATGAGTAAAGGTGTCGAACTCAAGGGGAATGAAGGTGTACCAAATTAAATAACAGAAAATTATATATATATATATATATATATATATATATATATATATATATATATATATATATATATATATATATAGGTTCAGGTTCATTTGAGACCATTCTAATTTTGTGCGACCGTGAGACCAAATCTAAAAATAATTTTAAAATGCAAAATAAATGGAAAAATCCAAAAATTCTTTTTTTTAAATATTATTTTCGGAGCTTGAATTAACTAGAAAAACTAAAAAAAATCCCGTTTTTTTGAAAAATACGTGAAATATTCTAATAGAATATTACACTATACATATTCTAAAAAATAATTTTAAAATGCAAAATAAATGGAAAAATATAAAATTTCTTTTTTAAATACTATTTTCGGAACTTGAATTAACTAAAAAAATAAAAAAAAAATCTCATTTTTTTTTTGAAAAATACGTGAAATATTCTAATAGAATATTACACTGTACATATTCTAAAAAATAATTTTAAAATGAAAAATAAATGGAAAATTCCAAAAATTCTTTTTTTAAATATTATTTTCGGAACTTGATTTAATTAAAAATAAATAAATAAATGCGTCTCACGGTCTCACAAAATTAGGCCGTCTCACATGAACCTAACCCTATATATATATATATATATATATATATATATATATATATATATATATATATATATATATATATATATATATATATTGGTAAGCAAATAAACAATTTATTAGGTAACCACTTTTATTTAGATCTCGAATCACTATGTAAATATGGTTAATTCATATGAAGTGCAATTAATTTTGATAAATATTCACTGATTTATAAATTGATTAGATCGGATGGTCATGTCACTAATCCTATGGTTCTAACTTGTATACCAGCAAAGGTAGCTCCCATAAACTTAGTCTAGTTGTTTATATTATGTAATGACTCATATGATTAGTCCCAGGGTTAGTGAATTCAAAATAGATCATCTACATATAAATAAAAGTATTAGGAATTAGCCCATAATCAAAACTAAATAACTAAAACAAACCAGAAAATCAAACATATTGCAAGCTAAAGACTAAAAAGTTCACTCAAAACCTTCTCCTCCTTCTTTTTGGCTCATACTTCATTTGATTTTTGCAACATCCAGTTTGTAGATATTCTTTTGATAAGTTAATAATATAAAATTTTAGAAATTTTGTATGGCCACAACGTGGCGTTAGGTGAGCCACATCATGGGATTAGCTGAGAAGAACACGCTTTTGGTGTGATGTGACGACATGGCAACTGTTGTGGGCCAAAATCCTAATTTAATGATTGATGCCCTAAAGGAGATAACTTACAGTGGATTATACAAGAAATCTTAGATGAAGTTGATGATTGCAATTAGAGTTAGTTTTGACATCATAAAATTTGGGGAGATTGTAAGGTCGAACCTTATAATCTGATTAGTTCCAGCACCAGCGCTAACGCCAACAGAAGCTCGTATACCTAAAAGCCAGTGTTAGCGTGTGATCACTTGTACTAGTGCATTTACTTTGTACTTTGTAATTATAGTAATAGTACTTGTCGGTTAACTAATTCTTAATGTTAGTGATAACAATCAATCTATTTACTTAGATTAGTTTCAATCCCTTTAATTTTGGGATTGATTGTTGTCACACCCCAAAACCGAGAACGGCGGAAACGTTCTGGAGCGGAGGACGTCATGTAAAGTATCACAACAATGCAAAGTAGTAAACAAGCAACAAGATCATCCATTGCATTAATAGTATGGTTTTAATTACAAGCGTGTTCTTTCATAGTAAACAAGCAACAACATCATCCGAAAGGTCTTCAGCATGGTGATCATTCAAAGGGATTGGGTGATCATCCTCTGATTCTTCTCCAAACCATCTAGCGTTGCCTTCGTTCGGAAGCTGTGGGTTGTCGTGGGGATGGAGTCCAGCCATGTTATCTACGAGAGAATTTGGGGTAAAGAAATAATTATTAGACGAACTAACTAGATAATTATAAGAAAATCTTCATTAGTTACATCACTTTTTGTAAAGTGCATACCAATTATATGTAATCCAAACAGGATAGGCCTTCAAATAAGTGACCTTAACTCCAAATTCACAAGGAATTGGGGTAAAGAAAAATTTCACAGATTCTATGTCTATATCATCCTAGTTACATATAACCTTAATGTATCCACTTAGCAACTATTGACCTAGTAATGAAGATCTCTTTAGTTCTCAAGTAAGAAGTTATAGTAACACAAAATACTCATATAATATTTTAGACTTATGTTCTGTTCTAGAGTTCTTAGTATGGTAGTGTTGGTAAGTTTTTAAACTTGTTGCCACATCACAAGCATTCTTGGGCATATGCTAATCACTCCTCGGACCAGCATAGTTGATCAGGCTATGCCACTCGCAAGACTGACCATCCATCCCCGAGCTTACTTGTTCTATTCAACAATCGTAATACTTTTATTCTTGTCATTGTGACAATGATTTTAGTATGAATGCAGGTATGTATACTTAGTTAAATATTTTATTATTTTAAAGTATAAACTCTTGGTCAGAGTATTTTTAATCCCTTTGTATTTATAGTTAGTATATCTTTTATGGGTTGATATACTTAATTCACTATAAACAATGCTCTAATACCAATTTGTCAGACCCCAAAACCGAGAAAGGCGGAAACGTTCTGGGGTGGAGGACGTCATGTAAATATCACAACAATGCAAAGTAGTAAACAAGCAACACCATCATCCATTGCATTAATAGTATAATTTTAATTACAAGCATGTTCTTTCATAGTATAAAACAACGTAATAAATAATCAAAATAAAAGACGAGTCTTGACTGCTCCGTCTTCACAAAACCTGGTCGTCGTACCTCTCTATTTGTGACCTGAGAATACAGGTTATTTTGAAAGCGAGTATCAGCAATAAAGCTGGTGAATTCATAAGTATTTATGTGACTTTGATTTGTAAAACTGTAAAGAAAAGACTTGTAATTGTTTGAAGGAAAGTTTGTATACGTATGAAAATGTTTGTAAGTAATTGTAAACATTTGAAAACCCTAGAAAATCTCATATTTCCTACTAGTATCAAAAGTAGTCTTCTACCAAGACCCGACTGTTTTGAAAGAAGCCTTCTACCAAGACCTGACTGTTTTGAAAGTAGCCTTCTACCAAGACCCGACTGTTTATTAAGTAGCCTTCTACCAAGATCCGACTGTTTTGAAAGTATGAACCTCTACATAAGTGAAGGTTTTTCCTTATACAACTATTATTATTCAAATCTAATCTACCTCATCGATTATGTGAATGTGACACAAAGTAAAGGTAATAAGGAAAATAATATAATAACTGGAATTGTATCCTTTTGTATTTGTCGTATGTAAAGTGTAAGTACTATAGTATTTGTAATAAGTGACTACTATTGTACTAATTGCCTTAAAATAAGTATTAAGGTATAACGTGATGGCTAGATCCCATACTAAACGCTCTCCCTGTCAAAAGATTATGGGAACCAAACGCGAACCCTGCAATGATTGCAAGTTGTGAACATCCACATTATGATTATATTATCATGTATACCCAATTTAACTATCACCTTTTGTTTAGAACAATGCATTAATGATTCATTGGTATAGTTAGATCATGTACTTGTTCCATGCTATAACACCTTATTATGTATGTTCTATTACCGTGTATTGTATCTCTTCATATAGTATGTAATGTATTAGTATTATTGTAATTGTATTTCTATAACTGTATCTCTTCATATAGTTAGTAATGTATTAGTATTGACTCATGAATGAACTGAATCTTGTGTGATTCCCTGTACTTGGGATAGTAAGTAGTATCTCCTAACTATACCTATTATAGCTACTAGTAATGTACGTGTATAACCGAAGTATGCCTTTGCTATCCAAAGGTACTGAACTGAGTAATGGAACTTTTATGTCTATATATGTATACATGATATATAACTAATATTTAGACGACATTCGGACGAATAACCGATGCCCTAAGGCCACATCCCAACGAGGAAAAGAAAATAAAGCGAGCTAGCCGTCCTAAGTCCTTTAAACATTACTTCTTTAACAATACATATATAGGCACGCATTTGATAATATAAAAGTATAAAAGAAGTTTTGGAAAACCTTTGAAAAGTTTAATAACTAAGAAATGATGACTTGATGTCAGTTTATGAAATGATTTGAAAGCAGTTTGTTTGTTAAGAACAGTTTTAAGTATATAAGAAAACCTTTGTTTGAAACACAATTCTAACAGAGTTTGAAAGGAAACATACAGTATGCAAGACAGTTTGATAAAGAGATTTAACATGTAAAAACATTTTAGTAAGTCATTTGGAAGTAGTATCTTGAGTAAACAGCTAAAAGTGTAATAAATCCATTTGTATGCTAGTTATTAATCACATGTGATTGATGTACTAACTAGCATGATTCAACTTGTATCCCCCCCCCCATAAAAGCATTTATAAACATTTAAAAACATTTAAAAGGGTTATTTAAGGGGTATGAACTCACTTGCAGTGAGTGGATCGGGTGGAAGTGTCAGACAAGTGCTTGGTGTTAAGTGAAGACTTAAACACACACAATGATCCTAATAACATATAAAGTCATATGTATATATAAAATTAGTGATTATAGCACTCATTAGACAATTATAAATATCCTAATGCGTGTAAAACACTTTGGTCAAAGTGCTAGGAGGCCATTGGATTGTAACAAAGGAGTGCAAGGCATCATACTTGAGTTTATGGTCTATGGACCATACTTAATGGAGTTTACGGCCCAGGGGAGTTTACTCCTGGATGTAAACTCTGTAATGGGTCTCCATTTGAGGCTTAAAGGCAAGGTGTCTTAAGTGGTTAAGTGTTCCAAGGCTTAAACAAGAGGCTAGGTGAGTTTAAGGTCCAAGAATGACTCTAGCTTGTGTTTACGGCCAAGGGACCACTTCCCCATGAGTTTATGGTCGTAAAATCATGGTAGGAAGTACCATTTCGTTGCTTGAAGTCCCTAGTTCAATGGTGGTTGGTTTTATGCTAAGTTCTAGTCAATTGGAAGGAGGAAAGGGCATCATTGCACCCTTATAGGGAGTTTACGGCCTTAGGAGATCCTTGGCCATAAACTCTCATTCAACCATTGATTCTTGATGATTCTAAGCTTTAAACATGCTAAAACTAGTGTACAATGAGTTAGAACAAGAGTACTTACGATCTAGGAGCTTGAATGGTCGATTTTGGCCAAGAACACTAGTGTGTGTTCTTCGTGATCTTGGTGAAACTTGAAGATCTACAAAATGGAATGATTTCACGGATGAAATCATGTAAGATCACTAGATCATGTAAGATATCAACTAATTAGGACAATAAACTTACGAGTTTTGAAAGAATTAACTAATGGCCAACATATCATCATATGGGGTGGAGTTTACAGCCCACATGGAGTTTACGGCCATAAACTCCCATGTGGTGGCCGTGAACTCTAGGTAAGGGTGTTTGAGGCTCATTCTTTGTACATTAAATCCAACAGATAAACCCTGACACTTATCCCTTAAGTGTACAAGGCTCAGAACACTCAAATAGGCTCCAAATTGGGCCAAATGATAGCAAGAATGAGTTTGACTTTCAATGAAGTGTTAGACTGAACAGATGGAAAATTTCGGGTTGTCACATCATCCCCCTGTTAGAGGGAATTTCGTCTCGAAATTAGAATTTAGGTAAGGAAGTAGGTATGAATAATCGAGCAATGAGGTGGGGATACTTCCTATTCGATCGATTCTCGTGCTCCCAAGTGAATTCAGGTCCTCGATTGGCATTCCAGCGAACCTTCACTAATGGGATGTGGCGTTGCTTCGTCCGCTTGACCTCTCGGTCCATGGTCACTAAGGTTCTTCCACGAAGGTGAGGCTCTTGTTGAACTCGATCTCGTCGAGTGGGATTACAAGAGTCCTGACGGAAAGGTACTTTTTCAAGTTCGAGACGTGGAGGGTAAAATGTATGTTATTGAGTTCGCGAGTAAGTTGAATTTGTGAGTTATAGGGCCAATTCTGGCAAGAATCTCGGAGGTCCTAACTATCTTGGATTTAGTTTTCCATGCTTTCCGAAGCGTATCAAGCCTTCCCTAGGTGAGACTTCCAAAAGAATTTGGTCTCTCACTTGGAATTCCAATGATTTCTTCCTCTTGCTTCTCTTCCCAATCAAGGGCCACTCCCTTCTGGGTCAAAGTTGTAAGAGGTCTCAGTTATTCGCGAGAAGTTCTAAATGAACTACGACAGTAGGTCAGCGAGACCTAGAATTTGGCGAATTTCCGCCGGCGTCTTCGGTGCTGACAAATTTTCAACGGTTTTGATTTTTGGAAGGGTCTTCAAGAATTCCCACATCACTAATAGTGTGTCTTAGGAATTTGACTCTTCAATTCCAAAACTCGTATTTGGAGAACTTTGCGTAAAGCTTCTCTGATCGTATTGTTTCCATGGTTTGTTGTAGATGCTCTCTATGATTTTCTTCTTACTTACAAGAGTAAGTCATTTTACAGGGACAATGACGAACTAATCCAAGTAAGAATGGCGTACCGTATTCATTAAGTTCATGAATACTACGGGCGCATTGGTCTTATCCGAGGGGTATCACTACGGACTCGCAGCGTCCGTATCGAGTTTGGAAGATTTTCCTCGGGACATCCTTCTCTGACACTCACAACTGGTGATATTCGGATCTCAGGTCCATTCCTAAAAGGTACATCGTTCCTTGCAGTTGGTCAACCAATTCTTCTATGCGAGGCAGATGGTAATGGTTCCTAATGGAGATCTTGTCGAGGTCTCTGCAGTCGATGCTCTTATGAAAAAATCCGTCGACCTTCTTGAAGAATATGACTGGTGCTCTCTAGGGTGAGAAGCTTGGTCTTTCCATTCCATTGCTGAGTACTCGTTAAGCTGTCCGGACGGTTCTTGTATCTCCGTGGGTGTTAGACTGTAGGGCGATCTGGTTACATGAGTCGTATTGGGTTCTAAGTTTCTTCGCATGACGATGCGATTACTCGTAGTCTTGGGCAGTCTCCGTCCTGATGTTCATATTAGAAGTCATACATGGTTCATCAATCACAGTCTATGTCATACCTATCTCAACTAGCACTTTTGGCTAGGAAATTTCGACCTCAGGTAAGTAAAGCCTATTGTGAGATTGTGATAACACTCCTAAGTGTTCAATATGAGTTCCTAAGGAGCCATCTAGTGTTAGAATGCAAATCTCTCCAAGTATGTGAAATCTCTCCAAAATCTCTCGAAGTATAGTGAATCTCTCCCAAATCTCTCCAAGTATGTGAAATCTCTCTAAGTATGAGAAATCTCTCCAAGAATAGTGAATCTCTCCAAAATATCTCTAAGTATGCGAAATCTCTCCAAGAATAGTTCATCTCTCCCAAATCTCTCCAAGAATAGTGAATCTCTCCCAAATCTCTCTAAGCATGCAAAATCTCTCAAACAATAGTTAATATCTCTAAAATCTCTCCAATAATAGTGAATCTCTCCCAAATCTCTCTAAGTATGCAAAATCTCTCCAAGAATAGTGAATATCTCCCAAATCGCTCCAACAATTGTGAATCTCTCCCAAATCTCTCTAAGTATGCGAAATCTCTCCAAGAATAGTGAATCTCTCCCAAATCTCTCCAAGTATGTGAAATCTCTCCCAAATCTCTCTAAACACCTTCCTTAGTCGAAAACAGCTCAAAACCGGAAGAGGAAACCCCAAAATGACCCTCTTGGTCCGGACTCCTCTTGGTCTCGACCCTCTTGGTCCGGACACCCTTCTAAGGAATCAGAAGGTTCTCTCCCTCGGAACACCGTGCTTCGGACCTCCCCACTGCTCCGGAAGGCTTGACTACGGAACGAATGACTCCGGAGGGTAGCACGTGACCTGCTTCGGAAATACTAGCTGCCTCGCATCCTCGGTCCGGGCTTACCTGATCTCGCACCCAACTCCGGAAGTGAGCATTGGCTTCGGAACTTGTCCAGCGCCTTCGGAACCTACTTAGCAGCTTCGGAATTGACCTAAATGACTCCGGAAATTAGAAGCTGACTCCGAAAACCTTCTTATGTATCTCGGACCTTCGCAGGAACCAACCCCCACTCCGGATTTTCATTGTTTTCGGACTTTTTCACCATTTTAAGGCATTTTGACGCCGAAAATTACACCAAACTTGTATTTTTCCTATCCTAAACCCCTTAGACCCTTATTTTATTCTAAAATTAATTATTTTAAGCATATTCTTCAGAAAAATAAATGGTTGGGATTTAGGAAAACCTTATCCTAAATCAAGAAAAGGACAAAGGATTGACTTTGTGATTTGATGAAATTCCTCATTTCCCATGCAAATCACAATATTCCAAGCTTTACCCATCAAATACCCATGCATGGACCACCAGATACCCATGTACCAAAGATTCCTCCCTTTTCCTTATACTCTAAAGCAACGATAGTGAGGGAGTTTAGACTCCACTTTCTCTCTCACTTTTCCCCATTTTCTCTCAAAAACTCATCTTCAAGCAAGAATAGAGGATCTTGCTGAAAGGAAATTTCTCAACTTCATTCTGAGAAATTTTAAGATAAATTCCTCCATTCATCTAATATTTTATTATATTTCAAGATGAATCCATGTTATGTTATTCATAATAATATGTGATGATCATCCTTAGGAAAGCATCCCACACAGGGACATTCCTCATCTCAGCCAAGAGTTAAGCTTGAGATCTTCACTTCATAACTCCAGATAACTCCTCAACTAACTCAAGGTGAGCTTCATACCCTACCTTTTTCAATGTTTTAATGTTTTTGGGGGAGAGTACAAGTGAAATATTGCCTAGATTCTTAAATGATTGCATATATACATATGTTTATATGTGTGTGTGAAATATTATTAAATTATTATTTAGTAATATACTCATGAACGAATGATTTCTAATTTTCCTAAAGAACATAGGATATTTTGTACAAAATAGCCTCCCAACTATTGGGTGTGTCCAACTTAACCCCTTTATCTATGCTTTCATATCTAAAGACAAAAGTTATAAAAAGAGACCATACTAAGTGGACACCATTTCTAGTGATCTTCAAAAATAGGAACTTTGTGACTATTTTGCAAACTATCAGGGAGTATTTTATAAATACTCAACATAAAAGTTTGCCTCAAGAAAATATACAAGTAGAGGCTTTATGACAGAAATATTTGCATGTCATAAGCTGCTATCATAAAACCTCCGAGAACACAAGTAATGTTCTATATGTCATAAAACAGAAAATGCATGTCATAACCGGCAGTAATAAATTTATAAAAATTATAACTTGACACTTTTTTCTCTTGACTAAAACTACTCATTTTTCAATAAACGAAAAGGAACGAACACGAGCACCCAGTTAACGAGCACAATCAACGATATGAAACGAGAACGATATTTCTATTCAATAAGTACGAGTTTCATTATTTATCTAACAAATAATGGATCTCTGACGATTGCTGAAAAGATTGTTTATATTCTAGTCAGACAAATCTCAAGAGTACCTAAATATAAAAATATTAGTGGATATCTAAGTCATGTAAGGAGTTATAGCCAGAGTCTCATGGAGGGAGAGCGGGAATTTGTGTATAGATCTATATAGGGTTGACACCCCGCACCTTCGTTGTTCGCTACAGCTAGACAAGCCAGTCTAGGGTGAAAAATGTCTTTTCCAAACCGAGGGCGCCTGAGAAACGCCAAAACAGGCACTCCATCATGATTAGTATGGTTATAACGACTCACTAGAATCTGTTATATTAACTAGAAAGTTATGTAAGGAAAACCTCATAAATAAAATTTGGCATGTTGTGTTGACTGTCCTATACGTGATAGGTGATGGTCCGTATTTGTTGTGTTGACTGTCCTTTCTTTTCACCGTATAAAATGTCCACAATTGCCATGATTCTTTCTCCTAACGAGCATAGAGTCGAAATACTACAATTTTACAAAGTAAAAAGCATAGGACTCTATGGAAAACGATTTTCTACGATTTCGATAACGATAAACCTGAACTTACGGATATTTTATAGCAAAAAATATAGGATTTTTTGGAGAAAACGATTTTCTACAATTTCGATAACGATAAACCCAAACTTACGAATATTTTATTGTAGAAAATATAGGATTTTGTAGAGAAAATGCTTTTCTAGGATTTCGATAACGATAAACCAGAACTTACGATTATTTTGTAGCAGAAAATATAGGATTTTCTGTGGAAAACGATTCTTTTACGATTTCGATAACGATAAACTAGAACGCACACACTCAATTTTAATCGATAAGAGGAACATGATTTTCAACCATATTTCCTTTTTGAAAATAAGGGATTTTTCTTGAGACGGTTGATTGTAACTATTTAAAAGAACTATTCTCGGACACAGCTCGCTTTTACAAATCACACTACTTTTCAAAATCACTCCTTATAAGGATGAACAAAAGTAATGACATGCACACATATATCCATGATTTTCAAGGCAAGACTTCAAACGATTTCATAGAAAATATTTGATTTTCTGAAAGTACCATGAGAACGATTCTAAACAAGTGTAAACGATTTTATACAAAAATGCTTATGAACTCACCAACTTTTTAGTTGACGCTTTTCAAAACGACTTGTATTCTCAGGGATCTAGTAAGAAGGTAACAAGGGACGCTCATGCAAGACCATTTAGCTGTAGTTTGGATTCTTTTTTACTTATGCTACTTTTGTGTAACTCGAAGAACAAATAGAATATGTAAACTATGTAAGTTTGTTATCTCAATGTATGATGTTTGGATTGCTCTGTTCCATGTATATTCAATTGTTATGATACTGCACAATGAAGTCACCCGCCTCCGGACGTTTCCGCCGTCTGGTCCGGGGGTGTGACAGATTGGTATCAGAGCATTGTTTATTGTGAACTGGGATATCTAGCCATACGAGATATACAAGTATAAATACAATGGGACTAAAACAAACTCTGTCTAAATGTAAACTTTAAGAAGATAAGTAGTTATAAAAGTATACACAATTACTAACCTAGTATCATTACGAGATGAAAAACAAAAGTAACTAAAGGTTGAACACTATAGTCAAACCTGGGCAGTTATGTAATCATATTTGGGATCAATATAGCCTGATCAACTATATTTATTTGAGATATGACCAACACGTGCTTGGGAGTGATGGTGGTGTTGCAACAAACCTAAAACCTAACAACTATGCACCCAATAGAATACTAGAATTCGAACATCAAGTTTAAAATACTATAGGAGTATTTTAGGATACTATAAACCCCTCACACCTAAACTATCCCCGTATATCTCGAGCCGCGACTCTTTCACAAACGACGTAGTTGAAATTCCTCACCTAGACTTCTGCAACCCTATCACGATGATTTACGGATGTGGCAAGGAGAGACCAAAAGAAGCCCAAGAGGAAAATCCACAAATGGAACCTAAGGGACACCAAGGGATGAATTGTGAAAGGGAGAATTCCAATTAAGAACCCAACAAGGATAGAAGCGCCAAGGAAACCCTTGATAAGTTTTACCCAACTGAGAGTAAACCTGAGACCCTTTCACCTCTCTCTTCCTAGATACGTAAACACCCTATATAGGTACTCCTGGAATAGACATACCTAGAAACAAAATGATACCCACGCAAAACGATTTGAGCAATTGACTCCTACCCGGTTTAGGGCGCATCTCCACAAAAGACAATCTGATCCACAATCGACGCGCACCGAACTCTGAGAGCCAACACCTCGCGGATCAGATGACCGTTTAGGTCAAGAGTAACCCAAATTGAATCCCAGTTTCCAACCCTCTGTCATGGAGTAATGGATACCATATGTAAAACCCGGTGTGCAACAGTGTAAATCCGATCCCCCACAAGTAACAAGAACGCTATTCCAAATGCCTTACGAAACCCCCAGTGGGACCAGAGAATTATGTAGACCATATACACTCCTTAAAAGAGGAAATGGCCATTTGGAGACCACCGCTCATAGAAATCAAGGCTAGGACAGCCTTAATAGTGTAAGGAACACAAAAAGGGCACCATTAATATAAGTGGAATGCCCAAGCACTTTGTGCGCCAAAAGAGGATCGCCACACTACTCGTTTAGGTTCATAATGCCATTAATCGCAACCAGTAGTAGTTAACCAAGAGGAGTACATCCTCCAAAAATCCATACGACCAAATTTGTAAACTATAATGCTAGCTATGTGCTATTTTGACGGACCTTACATCAGACAATACATGTTCCCACCCTCCACCATAACTGCATCATGGGGATGTAGGTTGAACCGATTAACACCAGTATGTTAGGATTATATGAGTAAAGTCACTTGGAACTAACTACGAGTACTCACAAGCTCATTTTTCTTGTGAAACAGAGTTATGTCTTCTCATGAAGGTAACCAGTATCCCGACCATGCACCAGTCCTACGAATAGACTCCACCACTTTCCAAGCCACTGTAACAGCGGTTGTGGCAGCCGTCATGGCATACTTCGATACCAATGATACAAACGAAGTTGGAAACAGTGTCGGTAACTCCAACTGTAACAACAACCAAAGAAACCAACGAAGAACAACTCACCCATGCACTTGAAAACCTAAACCTAAAAACAAGAAATGAAAGTTCGGGAACAAAAAAGGAGGTAGTTCGACTCACAGTTTTACTAAAAGGCAACAAGCAGGACCAGTCCCTACCCATACTAACCTTACTCCTCCCCCATCGAGACAGTCATACCTTGGGAACAATCCACCCTACAACTAGTGCAATTACCACCATTGGGGAGCCTACCAAAAATTTTGTTGCAAAAGGTGCAACAAGACGGGGCACACCTCCGGCTACTGTAGGGCCCCGGTGTTGGGTTTTGAGCATTCTAACACTCCTATGGTGTACATGCAACCCTATAAACCTTGGATCTATGTTTTCTCTATTATACATGCAAATAAGAACTTTCCAAAGCTTAAATCCTAACTAGCATATTATGAAGCAACTATACTACAAAGACTAGTTAGATGACATACCTTTTGGTGTAGCTTGATCTCTTCAAGCTTTAAGAGCTTAGCCCCAATAGTGTGGAAGCCTCAAGTGGAATCACAAATCACCAAAACACCTTGGAAGACTTTAGAGAATATGGATGCTTGGCTCTCTCTAGTGAAATCGGCTAGCCCTTTTTAGTGTACCCACACTAGTGCCAATTTCACCAACCAATGACATCTTTATATAGTATGGAGACTAGGGTTAAACCCATGACCTTTCATTTCATATGATCCATGGGTTAAACACTCCATGGACTATCCATGAAAGCTTAGCCCAACCTAAATAAACTTGGCCCATTCCATATATATAAGAGTCCATATTTAATTAGTTCATTTTGATCACTTAATTAATTCTAAATTAATTATTGATCAGTACTAATTAAATAATATGATTCCATATTAATATATTAGAACTTATAATTTATTAATACTAATCATAAATATACTATTCTCAAAAGATTATCCATATAAATTGTGCCGGTGAAGTGCAACCCAAATGGACCATGCCGGGTCGGGTCAAGTACATACCAAATATAGTTATGGACTTAGACATTAATCCAACACCCGGCCCCATGCGTCACCCCAACCCTCAACCCAGAATTAAGCCCAGTTTGTCACAAGTGTGGTGCATCAGGACATCTCAAGAGAGATTTTCCAACAGAGATGAATAACGAAGGAGTCAACGACTAGACAAGAATTGATGACAAGAAACCCTATCGAGATTTATGGTACGTTTCGAATGATCAACTTTATGTAACGAATTTTCACAGAAAGGTCTTGAAAATTGAAAACATAATCAAAAAGTACTTCCCCAGTCGAGAAAATCCATAAATCACAGAGAAGCTAGAGAATCCTTACGAATGAACCATGATGGTTCCATATGAACGATGGTATCATATATAGTTAGGATTTCATAAACTAAGTGCGTACGATCCCGTATCATTTTCCTGTCCCTGTTCTGAATGTCGATTGGGATAGAACCCCACAGTCAACTACCTTTTACAATCCTATGTATGTGCGGTTAGGTCACATCCATCTATAGTGGAAGGACCTGGCAAAATTCATATTACGAATTCCATTACCTTATAACAGCACCCTCGTGTCGCCAAGAAAACACCTAACAAGCAGAAACGAGATAGACCCAATGGTAACAACGAAAACGAAACTAGCAACAATAGGAACACGAACACTAGAACACCTAACAAGTAGAAACGAGATAGACTCAATAGTAACAACTAAAAGGAAACTAGAAACGATAAGAACATGAACACTAGAACACCTAACAAGCAGAAAACGAGATAGACCCAATGGTAGCAACGAAAATGAAACTAGCAACGATAAGAACACCAAACAAGAAGGGATGAGATAGACCCAATTGTAGTAACGAAAACGAAACTAGCAACGATAAGAACACGAACACTAGAATACCTAACAAGCAGAAACGAGATAGACCAAATGGTAACAACGAAAACAAAACTAGTAACGATAGGAGCATGAACATAAAACGCCTTGTCTCCTCAAATCGATGTAACAACAAGGAGTCCAATGTCATAAGTTGACACAGAAAGGCTTGATCCTCACCTTACATACCTCGAGCTCTGCCAATAGACTTTCTTCCTACTCCACCGGGTAACTAAACTCTTTCAGCTGGTAACAGCAAATCCCTAGCAACCAGACACCTAAGTCCTGGTGTAAGAATTGCCACACGCTCTTCCCTATCCCCGATAAAGATTTAAAAATCATGGAGCAAAAAGGCATTAAGGTAATCCGAAAGGCTTCCAAACTTCCTCCAAAGGTTCGCAAAACCTCTTGGAAACCTCAACCAAGTGCTAAGCGAAAATAGAATCACCTCGACTCCTAGAAACACCTTAATGACCAAACACCCAACACCACTTAGCACGATCACAAGAACAAATGGTGTTTGATCATAAGATCGGCATATTATGTAAAGAAAACATCAGACCCAGTCCCTAAACACAGGAAGCACCTATCTAACCCTTAAGGGGAGAAAGATGAAATTGCCATAGGCACCATCGTCCACAAATAAGCCAAACAAACCCATCCTCAAGGATCGATACTCCCTACCCCAGAATCGGAAACATGTTCAACCAACAACGAGGGCTGGAAGAGGCTAATCTACCATTAGCTCGGGAAAACTATAGGAAGAAAACTCCCAATATAATCTAAGACTCATAAGTTCAACCACATCACACACAAACTCAACCTTGGTAACCATAGCACCAACTCCTAAGGCCCATAAAACTCTACTTCTGGGATACCCGGATCCCGATCCCTAGAAAACCATTCAAAAGGCCTCGCCAAGGAAAAGGCCCGATAAACCATAGTCTCCAATTAACCTAAGAGCTCATTTTAGACATTTTACATTGCATGTATTCGACACTCATAAGTGTTGAACCACCGAAACTCTAGAAATCCCACCTGTCGAGGTCAAGGTAAAAAAAAAACCCATACCCCGAAGAGAAGCATGTGTAGTGGACATTGACAAGGTTGGATGCCCACTTGCTTCTAATCGAGTACTCGTACACCAACAACTGCCACCCGAGCATGGGAGTTGTATCCTTCAAAGTCCTGTGTGGCCAGAAATGCAGATCATCCTATGTTGGGCGGAGGTGAGAGACACCCAACTGACAAGAGAACAAAAACTCAATAGCATACTCCCTAGACCCAAGATTACTCACGAAACCACAAGAAGGATAGTCAAAACCCGAACATGACCCCAAACATCGTATAAGTCAACAATAAAACTATACAGATAGCAGGTTAAAGCCTCAAAGTCCCAAGTAGGGATCACGGTACTATTTAAGAACTCCCCCCGAAGAAGAGTAACTCGAATCAAAAGGAAAAGAGAACTAAACTCCTAATGCACCAGACCCTTAGAGATCCTCGCATGGATCGGCCTAGTAGCCTACCAACTCCAATTACCCTCCTGATTTAGTAACGTACACCCTGCATTCCATGTATCGAACCTAGAAAGTGTCTATCGGACAACCCTCCCAATCCCACTAGACAAAACTAAGGCTAACTAGAACCTCCTAATCATTGATCCGCCTATAGATACAATGAACGGGAAAGTTAAGAACACAAAACAAAGCCGCATTCCTATTGTGAAGGTTCGAGGGAATGCTAGGCGTGAGCCAGTATCCACCTGGGAACACAAAGACCAAATAACTCGAAAATACCCTCACCTATTTTAATAATCATAATCCTACCCTTCAAAAGAATTTCGGGACGAAATTCCCTCTAACGGGGGATGATGTCACAACTAGCACTTTTGGCTAGGAAATTTCATCCTCAGGTAAGTAAAGTCTATTGTGAGATTATGCTAACACTCCTAAGTGTTCAATATGAGTTCCTAAGGAGCCATCTAGTGTTAAGATGCAAATCTCTCCAAGTATGTGAAATCTCTCCCAAATCTCTCGAAGTATAGTGAATCTCTCCTAAATCTCTCCAAGTATGTGAAATCTCTCCCAAATCTCTCTAAGTATGCGAAATCTCTCCAAGAATCGTGAATCTCTCCAAACTCTCTCTTAGTATGCGAAATCTCTCAAAAAATAGTTAATCTCTCCCAAATCTCTCCATGAATAGTGAATCTCACCTAAATCTCTCTTAGTATGCAAAATCTCTCCAAGAATAGTTAATCTCTCCAAAATCTCTCCAAGAATAGTGAATCTCTCCCAAATCTCTCTAAGTATGCAAAATCTCTCCAAGAATAGTTAATCTCTCCCAAATCTCTCCAAGAATAGTGAATCTCTCCCAAATCTCTCTAATTATGCAAAATCTCTCCAAGAATAGTGAATATCTCCCAAATCTCTCCAACAATAGTGAATCTCTCCCAAATCTCTCTAAGTATGCGAAATCTCTCCAAGAATAGTGAATCTCTCCCAAATCTCTCCAAGTATGTGAAATCTCTCCCAAATCTCTCCAAGTATGTGAAATCTCTCCCAAATCTCTCTAAACACCTTCCTTAGTCGAAAACAACTCAAAACCGGAAGAGGAAACCCCAAAATGACCCCCTTGGTCCGGAACCCTCTTGGTCCGGACTCCTCTTGGTCTCGACCCTCTTGGTCCGGACACCCTTCTAAGGAATCAAAACGTTCTCTCCCTCGGAACACCCTTGCTTCGGACCTCCCCACTGCTCCGGAAGGCTTGACTCCGGAAGGCTTGACTCCGGAAGGAATGACTCCGGAGGGTAGCGCGTGACCTGCTTCGGAAATACTAGCCGCCTTGCATCCTCGGTCCGGACTTACCTGATCTCGCACCCGACTCCGGAAGTGAGCATTGGCTTCGGAACTTGTCCAGCGCCTTCGGAACCTACCCAGCAGCTTCGGAATTGACCCAAATAACTCCGGAAATTAGAAGCTGACTCCGGAAACCTTCTTATGCATCTCGGACCTTCGCAGGAACCAACCCCCACTCCGGATTTTCATTTTTTTCGGACTTTTTCACCATTTTAAGGCATTTTGACGCCGAAAATTACACCAAACTTGTATTTTTCCTATCCTAAACCCCTTAGACCCTTATTTTATGCTAAAATTAATTATTTTAAGCATATTCTTCATAAAAATAAATGGTTTGGATTTAGGAAAACCTTATCGTAAATCAAGAAAAGGACAAAGGATTGACTTTGTGATTTAATGAAATTCCTCATTTCCCATGCAAATCACAGTATTCCAAGCTTTACCCATCAAATACCCATGCATGGACCACCAGATACCCATGTACCAAAGATTCCTCCCTTTTCCTTATACTCCAAAGCAACGACAGTGGGGGAGTTTAGACTCCACTTTCTCTCTAACTTTTCCCCATTTTCTCTCAAAAACTCATCTTCAAGCAAGAATAGAGGATCTTGCTGAAAGGAAATTTCTCAACTTCATTCTGAGAAATTTTAAGGTAAATTCCTCCATTCATCTAATATTTTATTATATTTCAAGATGAATCCATATTATGTTATTCATAATAATATGTGATGATCATCCTTAGGAAAGCATCCCTCCCAGGGAAGTTCCTCATCTCAGCCAAGAGTTAAGCTTGAGATCTTCACTCCATAACTCCAGACAACTCCTCAACTAACTCAAGGTGAGCTTCATACCCCACCTTTTTCTATCTTTTAATGTTTTTACGGGAGAGTACAAGTCAAATCTTGCCTAGATTCTTGAATGATTGCATATATACGTATGTTTGTATGTGTGTGTGAAATATTATTAAATTATTATTTAGTAATATACTCATGAACAAATGATTTCTAAATTTACTAAAGAACAAAGGATACATTGTACAAAATAGCCTCCCAACTATTGGGTGTGTCCAACTTACCCCTTTATCTATGCTTTCATATCTAAAGACAAAAGTTATAAAAAGAGACCTTACTAAGTGGACACCATTTCTAGTGATTTTCAAAAATAGGAACTTTGTGACTATTTTGCAAACTATCAGGGAGTATTTTATAAATATTCAACATAAAAGTTTGCTTCAAGAAAATATACAAGTAGAGGCTTTATGACAAAAATATTTGCATGTCATAAGCTGCTGTCATAAAACTTCCGAGAACACAAGTAATGTTCTATATGTCATAAAACAGAAAATGCGTGTCATAACCGATAGTTATAAATTTATATAAATTATAACTTGACACTTTTTTCTCTTGACTAAAACGACTCATTTTTCAATAAACAAAAAAGAACGAACACTAGCACCCAGTTAATGAGCACAATCAACAATATGAAACGAGAATGATATTTCTATTCAATAAGTATGAGTTTCATTATTTATCTAACAAATAATGAATCTCTAACGATTGATCAAAAGATTGTTAATATTCTAGTCAGACAAATCTCAACAGTACCTAAATA
The DNA here is from genome assembly GCF_051521515.1 of Lactuca serriola. Lineage (NCBI taxonomy): Eukaryota > Viridiplantae > Streptophyta > Magnoliopsida > Asterales > Asteraceae > Lactuca > Lactuca serriola. The sequence continues at coordinate 21,954,214 of NC_136413.1, read as the reverse complement.
TAAAAATATTAGTGTACGTCTAAGTTATGTAAGGAGTTATAGCCAGAGTCTATTGGAGGGAGAGCGGCAATTTGTGTATAGATCTATATGGGGTTGACACCCCGCACCTTCGTTGTTCGCTACAGCTAGACAGGCCAGTCTAGGGTGACAAATGTCTTTTCCAAACCGAGGGCGCCTGAGAAACGCCAAAACAGGCACTCCGTCATGATTAGTATGGTTATAACGACTCACTAGAATATGTTATATTAACTAGAAATTTATGTAAGGAAAACCTCATAAATAAAATTTGGCACGTTGTGTTGACTGTCCTATACGTGATAGGTGATGGTCCGCATTTGTTGCGTTGACTGTCCTTTCTTTTGACCATATAAAATGTCCACAATTGCCATGATTCTTTCTCCTAACGAGCATAGAGTCGAAATAATGCTATTTTACAAAGTAAAAAGCGTAGGACTCTATGGAAAACGATTTTCTACGATTTCGTTAACGATAAACCCGAACTTACAAATATTTTATAACAAAAAATATAGGATTTTCTTGACACAACGATTTTCTACGATTTCGATAACGGTAAACCCGAACTTATGAATATTTTATAGCATAAAATATAGGATTTTCTGGAGAAAACGATTTTCTACGATTTCGATAACGATAAACCAGAACTTACGATTATTTTGTAGCAGAAAATATAGGATTTTCTGGGGAAAACAATTCTTTTACGATTTCGATAACGATAAACTAGAATGCACACACTCAATTTTACTCGATAAGAGGAACATGATTTTCAACCATATTTCCTTTTTGAAAATAAGGGAATTTTCTTGAGACTGTTGATTGTTGCTATTCAAAAGAACTATTATTGGACACATCTCGCTTTTACAGATCACACTACTTTTCAAAATCACTCCTTATAAGGATGAACAAAAGTAATGACATGCACACATATATCCATGTTTTCAAAGGCAAAACTTCAAACGATTTCATAGAAAATATCTGATTTTCTGAAAGTACAACGAGAACGATTCTAAACAAGTGTAAACGATTTTATACAAAAATGCTTATGAACTCACAAAATTTTTAGTTGACGCTTTTCAAAACGACTTGTATTCTCAGGGATCTAGTAAGCAGGTAACAAGGGACGCTGATGCAAGACCATTTAGTTGTAGTTTGGATTCTTTTCTACTTATGCAACTTTTGTGTAACTCAAAGAACAAATACAATATTTAAACTATGTAAGTTTGTTATCTCAATGTATGATGTTTGGATTGCTCTGTTTCATGTATATTCAATTGTTATGATACTGCACAATGAAGCCACCCGCCTCCGGATGTTTCCGACGTCTGGTCCGGGGGTGTGACAACACCCCCAAAGCAGAACGGCGGAATCGTTCGAGGGCGGATGACTTCATGTAGTATCGAAACAGTTCAATACATAGTAAAGAAAGTAACAGAACCATCATATATATAATTTGAAAGTTTACATTGTAAAAAAGTACTTGTTTCAAAAGAAATTACAATATGATGTCAAAATGAAATTAAACTAATGCCGCATCGTCCCTTCTTCAAAAGCAGTAGTTTACCTGTATTACTGAATCCCTGAGAAATACAAGTAGTTTTGAAAGAGTAGGTCAGCATTTAAGTTGGTGAGTTCATAAATATTTAGTGACAATGTTTGTATGAAATATAATGAAAATGGTTTGTACGTGTCTAAATGTTCCTAGAAAATCCCATATTTTCTATTATAGTAGATGGTAATTCAATTGTTCCAAAACTGTAACGCAATAGTTCTTTTCATGCCTAAAATAGTAGGTTTATGTATAAATCGCTAAGGCAATTGAAAAACCCCGTAAATCAATGTGTTTTTAATACTCCATGTGAGTCTTATAACCATACCATTTGACCAGGATGCCTATAACAACGTTCTTCAGGCGTTGGAAAGTTATGACGCTTGTCACCCCAAGCCTGCCGGCCTAATTGTAACTAACAGCTTAGGTGCGGGATTGTCAATCCCGTATAGATCTATACACAAGAATCACGCTCCCCCTACAAGGGATTATGGTATATAATACAGGACTTAAAATGCATACTTGAAAGTATGTGAAATGTCTCACAAAACTTAGTATAAAACAGGTTTACGTTTGAAAATGTCCATTTGTTCTTGTGTATGAAAATATCTCTTTGATATAGTGTTTCTAGTATGTAATTGTTTATGATTTTCTTGTAAACTATACCTATTATAGTTTTTCAAAGTGTTTGTTTTTGTTCCTATAGTAAATCCTAGTGTAATGCTCACTTTTTATGTAAAGTATAACATTTAAAGTGATATAAATGATCACATATACTTAAAGTATAAATAAAGTGTTTGATTCGTATATATATATATATATATATATATATATATATATATATATAAACATGTCTTATTTCCAAAAGACAAGATGTTATCTTGAGTACATATTGCATACGAAAGTTCCTATGTAGTAGTTATGAATCACATATGATTCACTTGATAAAAAGAGTATATAGTGAAACTTTATGTTACACACGATAATAACCGTGTGTTTACTTGTATTCCCCCCCCCCACCCTTAAAAGTGTATAAAAAGCATTGATAAAACGTTTGGAAGTGTAGTTTATAGGGTTATGAACTCACATGATTGAAGTGGTTGATTTGATGTAGTCGAGAGAAGAATCGAGCAGAACTTCGACTAGAGAGAGTTGATATCTCAGGATTCTCGGGGATCTCAGGAGTGTATAAGTACCTTCGGGACTCAAGTATGAAAAACCGGGGCTTCGGGAAGGCTTATCGAGGTAATCACGCAGAGTAACATCACTTAGAAGAGAAGAAATGAGCACCAAACCCGACACCCTTAAGCTTCTATTTGTAGGGGCTGATTTGGGGTCTCAAGTCGTGATTTTTGGATCCTCACATCGTGAGGCTTAGTCAGCATGATCCTCTTCGACGATTTGACATGACTGACACTTTGGAACCCATCAGTCACAAGCTCACGTCGTGAGTCTGGTCCCCTCACGTCGTGAGGCTGAGTCAGCCTCAGATTTTGTGTCCTGAATTTGTAAAATCCGTAACTTTTGCGTACGATCTCCAATTTCAATGTTCGTTATATGCACGCATAGGTGTGAAAAGGCTCTACAACTCTTGTTTAGACTTCGTCGGCTAACTTTAAATTTATTTTTTATTATATTATTTTTAACGGGCCGGGACACGAAAAGTCCGTTAAAAATCCATAACTTCTTCATCCGATGTCCGTTTTCATCAGACTTTTCACCGTTGCGCTACTATTGTTGAGACCTTCGATTCTAATTTAGGTTGTTTCGGCCAAAAGTCTCTCGATCTCTATTTCGAGTTTTTAGCTGTCTACTGTTATATTCGGATATTGGAAAAATCATAACTTCCTCATACGAAGTCAGATTTGGACGTTTTTTTATGTACTTTTACGGTTTAATGATATCTGCAACTTTCATTTAGATACTTAAGGCTAAAAAATATTGTATTGAAACTTTGCGTTTTTCGTTTTATCGGTGTTGCCGGTTTTGTCGGAAATCTTAGAATGGTCATAGCTTCTTCGTTATAACTCGGATTTTAGTGTTCTTAGTATTTCTGTAAACCTTGACACAATATCTAACATAGTAGATAACCCAATAGAGACTTTTGTACATTTTATTTTCTAAGTTAATTTCATTATTTCAAAAGTGGTTACAATACTTGACTTTTTAGGTCATTACATAGAGTCGAAAAATCGGGTTGTCACATCATCCCCCCATTAGACAAAATTTTGTCCCGAAATTTAATGTAAGAAAATCACTTGTGGATTAGGGAAAAAGATGTGGGTACTTGTGTTTCATCTGATCTTCACGTTCCCAGGTGTATTCAAGTCCTCACTTTGCATTCCAGCTGACCTTCACTATGGGTATGTGACTTTGTTTTGTTCTTTTTATTTCCCTATCCATGATTTCAATTGGTTCTTCTATAAAGTGGAGACTCTCATTGATTTCAATTTCGTCTAGAGGGACGATGAGGGTCTCATTGGACAAACATTTCTTTAAGTTTGACACATGAAAGGTAGGGTGTACGTTATTGAGTTCTTGCGGTAGACGAAGTTTGTATGCTACCGCGCCGATCCTTGCAAGGATCTCAAATGGTCTGATATACCTTGGGTTTAGTTTCGCACGCTTTCCAAAACATATTAAACCTTTCCACGATGAGACTTTTAATAAGACACGGTCTCCAACCTGGAATTCCAAGGGTTTCCGTCTTTTGTCTGCATAACTCTTTTGTCTATCTCTTGAAGCCTTTAGTCGTTCCCGAATCTGAACAATCTTCTCAGTTGTTTCTCTTATGATTTCCAGGCCTGTGAGAGTGTTATCGGGTACTTGTCCCTTGGCTAGTTGCGTGTCACCCACCTCAGCCCAGCACAGTGGTGATCTGCACTTTCGGCCATAGAGGGCTTCGAATGGAGTAACTCTAATGCTGGAGTGATAGCTATTGTTGTATGAGAATTCAACTAGTGGTAAATGGGTATCCTATGCTTTACCAAAATTGATTACATAAGCTCTTATCATATCTTCCAAGGTTTGTATGGTCCTCTCACTTTGACTGTTAGTTTGTGGATGGTAAGCGGTACTCATGTCTAGTCTTGTTCCAAGAGATTTTTGTAGTGACTGCCAGAAACGCGAGGTGAACCTACTATCTCTGTCGGAGATAATGGATATTGGTACACCGTGCAGTCGTACAATCTCTCGGATGTAAGTTCGAGTTAGCTTCTCCATCTTATCGGTTTCCTTTATGGGTAGGAAGTGTGTGGATTTTGTTAACCTATCGACAATTACCCATATGGTGTCTAGCCCACCTGTTGTCTTGGGTAATTTAATTATGAAATCCATGGTTATCCGTTCCCACTTCCACTCAGGTATTTCGGGTTGTTGTAGTAATCCTAATGGCTTTTGGTATTCTACCATAACTTTGGCGCAAGTCAAACACTTGCCCACATAGGTAGCGATCTCCTCTTTCATGTTTGGCCACCAATACAGTTTCGTAAGGTCTAAATACATCTTGTCTGAACCTGGATGTACGGAGTATCGAGTCTAATGCACCTCGTTCATGACCACGTCTCTGAATCCACCAAACTTCGGTGTCCAGATCCGATCCATGAAGTAACGAACTCCGTCACCCTTGACTTCAAGATTCTTGTCCATTCCTCTTAGGGATTCACCTACCATGTTCTCTATTTTCAAGGCTTCCCTCTGAGCTTCCTTGATTTGTGTGGACATATGTGAATGGATCGTCATGGTTAAGGATTTCACTCAGCGACCTGAGTATTCTTTTCGACTAAGAGCATCAGCTACTACATTCGCTTTTCCTGGGTGATAGCGAATCTCGCATTCATAGTCATTCAGTGGTTCAACCCATCGTCTCTGCCTCATGTTGAGTTCTTTTTGGTTGAGAATGTGCTGCAGGCTCTTATGATCGGTGAAGATCGTGCATTTCGTGCCATAAAGATAGTGTCTCCTGAACTTTAGCGCGAAAACGACTGCTCCTAGTTCAAGATCGTGGGTAGTGTAGTTAACTTCGTGTGTCTTGAGTTATCTTGAGGCGTAAGTGATGACCTTACCTCGTTGCATTAGTACGCAACCAAGAGCTTGATTAGATGCAGCACAGTAGACGACGAAGTCTTCTATTCCTTCTGGAAAGGACAATATAGGTGCGCTGCATAGAGCTTGCTTCAGTGCTTGGAATGCAACATCTTGTCTTTCTTCCCAATTGAAAGTAACACCCTTTTGGGTCAGGGTGGTAAGTTGTTTCGCAATCTTCGAGAAGTTCTGTATAAACCTTCGGTAGTAGCCAGCAAGGCCCAAGAATTGTCGAATTTTCGTTGGGGTTCTTGGAGGTGACCAGTTCTCGATTGCTTTGATTTTGGAAGGGTCCACATGTATTCCGTCTTTACTAACCACGTGACCTAGGACATCTACCTTCCGAATCCAAAATTCGCACGTGGAGAATTTTGCGTATAGCTTCTCTTTCCTTAGCGTTTCCAAGACTTGTCGGAGGTGTTGACTGTGATCCTCTTTAGTCTTCGAATAGATGAGTATGTCATCTATGAATACGATCAAAAACTTGTCTAGAAACGAACCACACACCCGGTTCATTAAGTCCATGAACACCGCTGGTTTGTTTTTTAATCCAAAGGGCATCACTACAAACTCGTAGCGACCATAACGAGTTCGAAAAGTTGTTTTGGGAACATCTCCTTCCAAGACTCGTAGTTGGTGATACCCGGATCTTAAGTCGACCTTTGAGAAATAACTCGCTCCCTAGAGTTGGTCGAATAAGTCGTCGATGCGTGGTAAGGGATATTGGTTCTTGATAGTGACTTTGTTGAGTTCCCGGTAATCGATGCACATACGGAAAGATCCACCCTTCTTCTTTACAAACAAGACTGGTGCACCCCAAGGTGAGAAGCTCGGCCTGATGAATCCTTTGTTGAGTAGTTCGTTCAATTGGCTAGATAACTCCTGCATCTTTGCCTATGCTAGACAGTATGGCGACTTAGCTACTGGAGTAGCTCTGAGAATTAAGTCGATTCTGAACTCGACTTGACGTTCTGGTGGAACTCCGGGAAGATCTTCAGGGAAAACATCGACAAAGTTGCAGACTTCCGGAATGTCCTTGATGTCTTTTGTTTCTTTCCTTGTCTACCACATGGGCTAAGAAGGCATGGTACTCCTTACGTAGGTATTTCTGGGCTTTGACGCAAGAGATGATTTGTAAATTGGTACCGGGCTTGTCACCATAAATGATAAGAGTTTCGCCGTTTGGCAGATTCAGGCGAACGGCCCTTTCGTGACAAAGTATATCGGCATGGTGTAGGCTTAACCAATCCATACCGATGATGATATCAAAGCTCTTTATAGTGATCGACATTAAATCAATTTGAAATGAATGTTCGTTTAGAGTTAGTGTGCAGCCTATGTACATATCGCTTGTGCTTTCTGTTCTATCGTTTTCCATTTCTGCTGTAAATATCTTATTGAGTGATTTAGGGTTCTGTTTTAGTACGTGCTTGAATTTATGACTCACGAAGATCCTCTCCGCACCACAATCAAAGAGTATGCATGCATAAACGCTATTGAGGAGAAACGTACTCGTAACCACCGTGGGATCATCTATCGCTTCGTTCTGCCCTATTGCCAGCACTCATCCCGTACCACCCGCATTCCTTACCTTAGGGCAGTCTCGTTTGTAATACCCAGCTTCACCGCACCCGTAACATGCTTGACCCACACCGACGCCCTGGAATTGGGTGATCGGTTGTGCTGGTGCTCTACAGAAACGGGTCGTATGGCCTTTCTTGTTGCAATTGTTACAGTGCATCTGCCGACAATTTCCATTGTGGTGGAAATTGCATTTGGCGCACTTCAGCAGGTTTCCAGCATATGGCTTTGTTGGTGTAGTGGTATAGGTCGTGATGTCTGAGCCTACCATGGTAAGGCCCAAAGTTCCTGTTCGAGCTTTTGTAATTCGCCCCATAGACAGTACTCTTGCAGTAATATTTGTTTTAGATTCTCCCAGCCCATAGAGTTAGCCACTACAAGCGTTAGTGACTTGACATGGCCATTCCACCATGTCAGAGCTCTTTCAGAAAAAGTACAGGTAACGAACTTCACTTTAACAAATCTCGAAAACTGATTCAGTTTTCTCTATCCACTGTGATAGAGCCATTATCCCTCCTGCCCCATCAAAAGTAATGGGTTTGCTATTCATGAAATCCTTGTATGTACAATCCCCTGAACGACCTAGACGTTGGCCATTTGTAGAACTAATTACTCCCCCACCAGAACCATTGTTACTCATTTGGGCCATTGCCGCTGTTACTACAGCCGTTATAGTAGCTATCAATGTGGCATTTTCCGTTGATGGAGGCGGTGGTGGTGGAGGTATCGTGCCCGACCTGGGTCTTAGGTTTGGACGAGGAGGCATCGCGCTGCCAAGAAGTAAAAATAAAAGGTTATAAGTTTTGATGGTTGAGAGTTGAATAATAATGAGTTAACTATCTTTAATAGTTCGAGAATTTGGTTTGACCAACACAGGGCTTTGATTTTGATTCACCAATGAAGTTTGAATAACAATAAACAAACTCATGAACTCGAATGAAATGCGCATAATTAACACACAAAAGAGGTATGCCCTATATATATTAAACATATGGTTGCGTTACATCCGAAGTTAGAAATTTTTGACCTTTCTAAAGGTCTCTGATTACAGGAAGTTAGTGAAGGTAACACTTTTAGCCGATGGTCCTATTCCATATCAAAATTTGGGAGTTAGGCGAGCACTACTTGCTACGCGGATTACGCTTGGAGCTTGACTCCGTATCTGATTGTTTTGCTTCCATAACACGCCTATCGAAGGTGGCTTGCTGTTCCTTTATCTTAGAGAGGGATGCAATCAGTTGTGCTTGGAACGTGTCGGTTCGGAGTTGGGCATTATCCTGTGACCTGTCCAGCCGACGGATGTCGGAAGTGTGAACTTGTACTTCCACTTTGACTGCACGAATCCGGTTAGCTTGAACCTCGGATTGATAGGACTGGTTGGCTAGCTTGCCCACCATGACTGGGAGTGCTCGATCGGCTAAACCTCAGCCGCTGACATCGTAGAAGTCTCGACACATGTCGTAGGGAGGACGCACTCCTTGCTGTTGACTCCAATAGTGGAGGTGACTTCCCCAAACGAGAGTGGGTCCCTGAAAGTTTCTCCTAACTGCGGGAGGTTGAGCGACTGGTGGGTTGATTACCTCTGGTTATGAGTCTGTCCCAGAGTCATCCCCTTCATCCAACTCGATAGGTTCTTCATCCTCTTCGGGGTCCTCCTCTACCCATACACCATTGCCCTGATACGGGTAGTAGGGATCCCTTGGTTGATAGAATCCAGCCATTTGACTATACGAGAATAGGGTTATAAAAATTGAACAAAATTTGAAACATGTAAAACTAAACATGTCGATTAAACTATTGCATGTACCAAATACTCCTATATTATTTTAAATTTGTATGTTTGATACTAGTGTTTATTTTGGTAAGTTTTGACTTGTTGCTCACTACGACCATTCCACGACATACGTTTTTCCAATCTCGGATAAATATAGTTTTTGTTTTTTTATAAATATAGTTGATCAGGCTATATTCGTCCCAAATCCGATTACATATTTCGAGGCCTAATCGTAGTGTCCAACTTGTCTTAATACTTCTTGTATAGTTCTAACCATGAAAATATTTTGTTGTATGCATGTATTTGTACTTTTACAACCCAAAATAATCTAAATTAATTGAAACGAGGTTTTTAGGTATAAAAACGTTTTGTCAGAGAGTTTTAGTCCCTTATGCATTTATAGTTTGTATATCTTATGTGGTTCGATATACTTAGTTCACTATAAAAATTACTCTGATACCAATCTGTCACACCCCCAAACCAGAACGGTGGAATCGTTCGAGGGCGGATGACTTCATGTAGTATCGAAATAGTTGAATACATAGTAAAGAAAGTAACACAACCATCATATATATATATATATATATATATATATATATATATAATTTGAAATTTTACATTTTAGAAAAGTACTTGTTTCAAAAGAAATTACAATATGATGTCAAAATGAAATTAAACTAACGCCGCAGCGTCCCTTCTTCAAAAGCAGTAGTTTACCTGTATTACTGAATCCCTGAGAAATACAAGTAGTTTTGAAAGAGTATGTCACCATTTAAGCTGGTGAGTTCATAAGTATTTAGTGACAATGTTTGTATGAAATAGAATAAAATGGTTTGTACGTGTTTAAATGTTCCTAGAAAATCCCATATTTTCTACTATAGTAGATGGTAGTTTAATTGTTCCAAAACTGTAACGCAATAGTGCTTTTCATGCCTAAAATAGTAGGTTTATGTATAAATCGCTAAGGCGATTGAAAAACCCAGTAAATCAATGTGTTTTTAATACTCCATGTGAGTCTTATAACCATACTATTTGACCAGGATGCCTATAACAACGTTCTTCAGGCGTTGGAAAGTTATGACGTTTATCACCCCATGCCTGCCAGCCTAACTGTAGCTAACAGCTTAGGTGCGGGATTGTCAATCCCGTATAGATCTATACACAAGAATCACGCTCCCCTACAAGGGATTATGGTATATAATACAGGACTTAGTATAAAACAGGTTTACGTATGAAAATGTCCATTTGTTCTTGTGTATGAAAATATCTCTCTGATATAGTGTTTCTAGTATGTAAATGTTCATGATTTTCTCGTAAACTATACCTATTATAGTTTTTCAAACTGTGTGTTTCGTTCGTATAGTTAATCCTAGTGTAATGCTCACTTGTTATGTAAAGTATAACATTTAAAGTGACATAAATGATCACATATACTTAAAGTATAAATAAAGTCTTTGATTCGTATATATATATATATATATATATATATATATATATATATATATATATATATATATAACATGTCTTATTTCCAAAAGACAAGATGTTATCTTGAATACATATTGCATACGAAAGTTCCTATGTAGTAGTTATGAATCACATATGATTCACTTGATAAAAATAGTATATAGTGAAACTTTATGTTACACACGATAATAACCGTGTGTTTACTTCTATTCGCCCCCCCCCCCCTTAAAAGTGTATAAAAAGCATTGATAAAACGTTTGGAAGTGTAGTTTATAGGGGTATGAACTCACCTGATTGAAGTGGTTTATTTGAAGTAGTCGAGAAAAGAATCGAGCAGAACTTCGACTAGAGAGAGTTGAAATCTCGGGATTCTCGGGGATCTTGGGAGTGTAGAACTTCCTTTGGGACTCAAGTATGAAAAATTGGGGCTTTGGGAATGCTTATCGAGGTAATCACGCAGAGTAACAACACTTAGAAGAGAAGAAATGAGCACCAAACCCGACACCCTTAAGCTTCTATTTATATGGGCTGATTTGGGGTCTCACGTCGTGAGTTTTGGATCCACACGTTGTGAGGCTTAGTCAGCATGATCCTCTTCGACGATTTGACGTGGCTTACACTCTGGAACCCATCACTCACGAGCTCACGTCGTGAGTTTGGTCCCCTCACGTCATGAGGCTGAGTCAGCCTCAGATTTTGTGTCCCGAACTTGTAAAATCCGTAACTTTTGCATACGAGCTCCGATTTCAATGTTCTTTATATGCACGCGTAGGTGTGAAAAGTCTCTAAAACTATCGTTTAGAATTCATCGGATAATTTTGACTTTATTTTTTATTATATTATTTTTAACGGGCCGGGACACGAAAAGTCCGTTAAAAATCCATAACTTCTTCATCCGATGTCCGTTTTCGTCAGACTTTTCACCGTTGTGGTACTATTGTTGAGACCTTCGATTCTCACTTAGGTTGTTTCGGCCAAAAGTCTCTCGATCTCTATTTCGAGTTTTTAGCTGTCTGCTGCTATATCTGCATATTGGAAAAATCATAACTACCTCATACGAAGTCAGATTTGGATGTTCTTTTTACGTACTTTTACGGTTTAATGATATCTACAACTTTCATTTAGATACTTAAGGCTAAATACTATTTTATTGAAACTTCACATTTTTCGTTTTATCAGTGTTGCCGGTTTTGTCGGAAATCTTAGAGTGGTCATAACTTCTTCGTTATAACTCGAATTTTAGTGTTCTTAGTATTTCTGTAAACATTGACACAATATCTAACATAGTAGATAACCCAATAGAGACTTTTGTACATTTTATTTTTCTAAGTTAATTTCATTATTTCAATAGTGGTTACAATACTTGACTTTTTAGGTCATTACATAGAGTCGAAATATCGGGTTGTCATAGTCTCGTGTATACGATTCGTATATAAGTAAGATTGAAAAGGTAGTCGAATAAATGATTCTTCTTTCAGCTCACATCCCAACGAGGAAAAGAAGTTAAAGTGGAATCATCAATTCTAAACCTGTAGAATCTTGATTAAATACCACCCCTGTGTATACATTCTTCACCGATAGATCAACCGTAAGGGTCCTTGGTTTGAACTTGGCGTACTATACGAGTGGTACTCCAGGGAGGTTTGTTGAGGTTTCTTCGGAAAGGATAAGAAACCTGAGGTACTCTACGCATGAGTACTTCGGAGTTCTGAAATGACGGCTTCGCTAGAAAGACGTTTACGGAAAAAGAGATGTACGCACGAACCGGTATGTGAGGATCGAATGGACTCAAGTTGTATGATAATATCGGACTCACATGGAAATAAAGACATTAGACTTGATCATAAAGGCGTTACAGACAAAACCCAACAGTGCAACTTTTAGCAGAGTTACAGTACTATAGATTTACTACAAGACTAATGCTGCGAACTAGGTATACTACAAAAGACAAGTATATGCAGCACGAGGGTCCCTTAAATGATGGGATCTCGCAAAAGATAAGACTCAAGTTGCACTAGTTTTAAACAGTTTATGAGTCTGTTACAACGAACGCCTTAGATACTTTAACGTGGGTCCGGAGTAGTTTCTCCTGCGGCAGTGATCCTTAGCATCTTGCCGTCGGCGCCGGAGTTCTTTATTATTGGACAAACCTTTTTGAGGTGTCCAATCTTGCCGCATTGGTGCCATATCTGGCTAGTACTAGCATCGGTGGTGGAAGTAAGGTGCTGAGTCGGAGTTATGTGGACGTGATTACTTTCGTTGTTCTTTCCTTTTGGACAATTCCTATGATAATGTCCTGTCTCACCCTAACCATAGCAAACCTGGATGGCTCCGGTGGTGGGGGTGGTTCTACAGAAACGAGCAATGTGCCCCATTTTGTTGCAATTGATGCATTGCAACACTCAACAAGCTCCATTATGATGATAGTTACACTTGTTACACTTCAGGAGTGTTCCCTCATAACGCTTGACCGATGCTGAGGTGGCAAGAGTCGCCACTGGTTGTTGCCGCATGGCAAGCCTTTGAAATCGCTTGCGTTCTTTTTGGGCTTGACGCTTCCGTTTCTTGAACTCTGAGTTGTTGTTTTGGGTGTGGACGACTATTACTATTTGTTGATTTCTCGGATCGTTACCACGATCGGAATTGCCAACTCCTTTGCCAGTATTGATTGCGTTAACAGAGTTGAGGTGTGCAAGGAAAGCTATCACGGCAGCTGCTACCGCGACTTGGAATGTAGCGGCGTCGATATAAACGATAGGGGTTTCGTTGTTCAGTTGACTATTTCCAGATGACGACATGATTCTATAACACGAAAGATAAGGAGTTCGTGAGCGATTATGGTTGACCCTAGATGTATTTCGATCGTTCATGTAAAGAGTAGAAGTATGTTCTCGGGGGTTTGACCTACATCCCTATGATGCAGTCCTAGTACAAAGTAAAAGTAAGTTCATAGAATGGTCTCAATACGTTTGACGTTCAAACCAGGGTACCATCAGTTGGTAAATAACATGATCCAAACTTTGAAAGAGAATTAGGAATGATCCCTGAGTTAAATTTACTCTAGTCTAATAACTTGACTAGAGTGGGTTTCAGATAAACCCCAACGAAAGTATGATGAAAGTATTTGAACCATGAGTGACACAGAATTTAGCCGACTTTCAATATCGATATTCATGACGTAATAAGTTTGGGAAAAATTGACCTTGTAGAAGGTCTTACATCATATCCAGAGTAGAAAAGTCTTGGCCGCATAAAGGCCTAACTAAAAGTACTTAAAGTACAAGATAGTTACATAGAAAAATGCCACATAGGACATAGACAGGAAAACGATTCTTTGAAACAAGGATGGAAAGTAAAGCATCTCCTACTGGTGACGGTCACCCCTATGGTGAACCCTTAGTTCAGCTAGTTGACGTTCCATATCAAGCAGGTGTCTTTCGTACACCCTCTGGCGTACTCGAGCTATATGACTTCGGCTCGTGTTTCAGCTAGTGCTTGTAGCAGGGTCTCATGGTCTCTCTCAGATCTCTCATGACTGTGTTGAAGGAGATTGGTGTGGATGGTATGCATTCTTGCATTGGCATCGACCTCTGCGATACGATGGAGAATTGTCCTGCCCTGAATCTCGTTTCGGGCAACTCTACAGACCAGAATTGGAAGAATTCTATTTGCTGAGCTTCCTTCGCTTATGTTGTAGAAGATTTGGTATCCATTAAACGGCATAGGCTGATCTTTCTCTTCGCTCCATGTCTCCAAACATTCTACCCAAGGGGGCGTCGGGCCACGAAAAGTCGGACGAGGGTTAGGAATTGGAATGGGAGCTACCGGGGGTAGGTTCTCAACTTCTGGCTCGGAGTTAGCATCATCCGAAAGGTCTTCAGCATGGTGATCATTCAAAGGGATTGGGTGATCATCCTCTGATTCTTCTCCAAACCATCTAGCATTGCCTTCGTTCGGAAGCTGTGGGTTGTCGTGGGGATGGAGTCCAGCCATGTTATCTACGAGAGAATTTGGGGTAAAGAAATAATTATTAGACGAACTAACTAGATAATTATAAGAAAATCTTCATTAGTTACATCACTTTTTGTAAAGTGCATACCAATTATATGTAATCCAAACAGGATAGGCCTTCGAATAAGTGACCTTAACTCCAAATTCACAAGGAATTGGGGTAAAGCAAAATTTCACAGATTCTATGTCTATATCATCCTAGTTACATATAACCTTAATGTATCCACTTAGCAACTATTGACCTAGTAATGAAGATCTCTTTAGTTCTCAAGTAAGAAGTTATAGTAACACAAAATACTCATATAGTATTTTAGACTTATGTTCTGTTCTAGAGTTCTTAGTATGGTAGTGTTGGTAAGTTTTTAAACTTGTTGCCACATCACAAGCATTCTTGGGCATATGCTAATCACTCCTCGGACTAGCATAGTTGATCAGGCTATGCCACTCGCAAGACTGACCATCCATCCCCGAGCTTACTTGTTCTATTCAACAATCGTAATACTTTTATTCTTGTCATTGTGACACTGATTTTAGTATGAATGCAGGTATGTATACTTAGTTAAATATTTTATTATTTTAAAGTATAAACTCTTGGTCAGAGTATTTTTAATCCCTTTGTATTTATAGTTAGTATATCTTTTATGGGTTGATATACTTAATTCACTATAAACAATGCTCTAATACCAATCTGTCAGACCCCAAAACCGAGAAAGGCGGAAACGTTCTGGGGTGGAGGACGTCATGTAAATATCACAACAATGCAAAGTAGTAAACAAGCAACACCATCATCCATTGAATTAATAGTATAATTTTAATTACAAGCGTGTTCTTTCATAGTATAAAACAACGTAATAAATAATCAAAATAAAAGACGAGTCTTGACTGCTCCGTCTTCACAAAACCTGGTCGCCGTACCTCTCTATTTGTGACCTGAGAATACAGGTTATTTTGAAAGCGAGTATCAGCAATAAAGCTGGTGAATTCATAAGTATTTATGTGACTTTAATTTGTAAAACTGTAAAGAAAAGACTTGTAACTGTTTGAAGGAAAGTTTGTATACGTATGAAAATGTTTGTAAGTAATTGTAAACATTTGAAAACCCTAGAAAATCTCATATTTCCTACTAGTATCAAAAGTAGTCTTCTACCAAGACCCGACTGTTTTGAAAGAAGCCTTCTACCAAGACCTGACTGTTTTGAAAGTAGCCTTCTACCAAGACCCGACTGTTTATTAAGTAGCCTTCTACCAAGATCCGACTGTTTTGAAAGTATGAACCTCTACATAAGTGAAGGTTTTTCCTTATACAACTATTATTATTCAAATCTAATCTACCTCATCGATTATGTGAATGTGACACAAAGTAAAGGTAATAAGGAAAATAATATAATAACTGGAATTGTATCCTTTTGTATTTGTCGTATGTAAAGTGTAAGTACTATAGTATTTGTAATAAGTGACTACTATTGTACTAATTGCCTTAAAATAAGTATTAAGGTATAACGTGATGGCTAGATCCCATACTAAACGCTCTCCCTGTCAAAAGATTATGGGAACCAAACGCGAACCCTGCAATGATTGCAAGTTGTGAACATCCACATTATGATTATATTATCATGTATACCCAATTTAACTATCACCTTTTGTTTAGAACAATGCATTAATGATTCATTGGTATAGTTAGATCATGTACTTGTTCCATGCTATAACACCTTATTATGTATGTTCTATTACCGTGTATTGTATCTCTTCATATAGTATGTAATGTATTAGTATTATTGTAATTGTATTTCTATAACTGTATCTCTTCATATAGTTAGTAATGTATTAGTATTGACTCATGAATGAACTGAATCTTGTGTGATTCCCTGTACTTGGGATAGTAAGTAGTATCTCCTAACTATACCTATTATAGCTACTAGTAATGTACGTGTATAACCGAAGTATGCCTTTGCTATCCAAAGGTACTCAACTGAGTAATGGAACTTTTATGTCTATATATGTATACATGATATATAACTAATATTTAGACGACATTCGGACGAATAACCGATGCCCTAAGGCCACATCCCAACGAGGAAAAGGAAATAAAGCGAGCTAGCCGTCCTAAGTCCTTTAAACATTACTTCTATAATTATACATATATAGGCATGCATTTGACAATACAAAAGTATAAAAGAAGTTTTGTAAAACCTTTGAAAAGTTTAATAACTAAGAAATGATGACTTGATGTCATTTTATAAAATGATTTGAAAGTAGTTTTTTTGTTAAGAACAATTTTAAGTATATAAGAAAACCTTTGTTTGAAACACAATTGTAACAGAGTTTGAAAGGAAACATACAGTATGTAAGACAGTTTGATAAAGAGCTTTAACATGTAAAAACATTTTAGTAAGTCATTTGGAAGTAGTATCCTGAGTAAACAGCTAAAAGTGTAATAAATCCATTTATATGCTAGTTATTAATCACATGTGATTGATGTACTAACTAGCATGATTCAACTTGTATTCCCCCCCCCCCCCATAAAAGCATTTATAAACATTTAAAAACATTTAAAAGGGTTATTTAAGGGGTATGAACTCACCTGCAGTGAGTGGATCCGGTGGAAGTGTCGGACAACTGCTTGGTGTTAAGTGAAGACTCAAACACACACAATGATCCTAATAACATATAAAGACATATGTATATATATATATATATATAATTAGTAATTCTAACACTAATTAGACAAGTATAAACATCCTAATGCGCGGAAAACACTTTGTTCCAAGTGCTAGGAGGCCATTGGGTTGTAACAAAGGAGTGCAAGGCATCATATTTGAGTTTATGGTCTATGGACCATACTTAATGGAGTTTACAGCCCAGGGAAGTTTACTCCTGGCCGTAAAATTTCTAATGGCTCTCCATTTGAGGCTTAAAGGCAAGGTGTCTTAAGTGGTTAAGTGTTCCAAGGCTTAAACAAGAGGCTATGTGAGTTTAACGTCCAAGAATGACTCTAGCTTGTGTTTACGGACAAGGTAACACTGTCCCATGAGTTTACGGCCATAAACTCATGGTAGGAAGTACCATTTCGTTGCATGAAGTCCCTAGCTCAATGGTGGTTGGTTCTATGCTAAGTTCTAGTCAATTGAAAGGAGGAAAGGGCATCATTGCACCCTTATAAGGAGTTTACGGCCTTGGGAGATCCTTGGCCGTAAAATCTCATCCAACCATTGATTCTTGATGATTCTAGCTCTAAACATGCTAAACCTAGTGTACAACGAGTTAGAACAAGAGTACTTAAGATCTAGGAGCTTGAATGGTCGATTTTGGCCAAGAACACTAGTGTGTGTTCTTGGTGTCTTGGTGAAACTTGAAGATCTACAAAATAGAATGATTTCACGGATGAAAATCATGTAAGATCACTAGATCATGTAAGATATCAACTAATTAGGACAATAAACTTACGAGTTTTCAATATCGGGGACGAAGATCGGGATGATACTTGAGAGGGTTTGGGAGGAAATCAGCCAAGGGAAATGAAAGAATGAACTAATGGCCAACATATCATCATATGGGGTGGAGTTTATCACATGGAGTTTACGGCCGTAAACTCCCATGTGGTGGCTGTGAACTCCAGGTAAAGGTGTTTTTGGCTCGTTCTTTGTACTATAGATCCAAGAGATAAACCCCGACACTTATCCCTTAAGTGTACAAGGCTCAGAACACTCAAACAGGCTCCAAATTGGGCTAAATGATAGCAGGAATGAGTTTGACTTTCAATGAAGTGTTAGACTGAACAGGATGGACAATTTTGGGTTGTCACAATTGTGACTAGTTTTACCATATGTTTGTGTACTCAGTTTGTTCTCATTGCATAATTTATGTTGATTCTATATGTGAGACTCATTTCTTAGTGAAAATATTTTTCTGATAACTTTGTTATTTGTTCTTTCTTGTTTGTATCCAATCTAAAAACCTTCAAGGATTAATTCTTCTCAAATGGAGACCCCGGAAACTTCCCAAGCATAACCGTCCCTAACATCAAGAATCATGTTTAGAAACACAAACAATAATTTCGATAGTCCTAACATTGTATCGATTCTCTATCTAGCAACAAATGGACTACCACAGACCTCACCGACAAACACCCAACAAGCAATTCATTTCGAGAATCATTCATATATACTTGAGACATCATCCTCATAGTCGGGATACATCAGAGACAACCAGGGGCGGAGCTAGGAATTTAGAATAAGGGGGCACAACAAGCTTCTTCATTTTGGTTTTGGATAAACACTAGTTTAATTAATTATGGTGTAAATTAGGTTCGATTTTAATAATCTTAAACTATGTGAAATAGTTAGGATGATGGACTTAAATGGTATGCATCTAGTGGTGAATCCAAATTACAATTCACTTATGTCCAAGTTATCGAGAGGTGATTCATATTTTATATTGTACTTTTCGAATCTTATTTTTTTAGAAATCCATTCACTAAATCTTCATTCGTGAATGTTAAATAAAAGTAACAGAAACTTAACCAATTAATACATGAATAAACTAAGCAAAGAATTATAAATAGACTAGTAAACCAAACAACTAAAAATGAACCAGACAAATTTTATAAAAAAAAAAAGCAATCACACAAGTAAAAGGAGTTAACAATTAATAGACAATTCAATGTCAATAGACTATATTAATTTAAAAACCATCAGAGAGCACAGAACACCATGTGAAGGCTATATCTATTATCTAGGTGCAGAAAATTAATAATAATAAAAAACAAATATAATAAATAATAGTTTACAAGAGGATAAATAAATCTCATATTGGCATTATTACTACTATGGATGAAGAGTGAGAAAGAAACTCACAGTGGTGAAATGAGAGAATAAGATGCACAACAGAGGTTTCCGATGGCCGACGATAGCTACAAAGAATGACGACCGGTGAGAGCAGGAGAGGACGAGACCTGAAAGAGTTAGGGGTTAGGGACAGATCTTCAAGAGGCTAAGGGGAGGAGGAGATGCCAAGAGCGACAATCTAAGACGGTGAGATCAGGGACGTGAATCATGGCACCGATGTCTAGGTTATGATTTTTTTTAAGTATATCTATCAAGATGCGGTTAATTATGACTGAAATCCTTACATTATTTTGTGACATTTTAGACTTTTTGGCAAGTATTTCGAATTTTAGGATAGATTTATAGTTTATAATAGACTTGATTTGATTTTCTCTAACGAATCTTTTAAAGAAAATGTATCACTTCCTATTTTCCTGGTGTCATCCTCAAAAATTATGGTTTCCTCTTTCTTTTTCAGTGAAAATTGTTATAAAATGCTTTATATTGTATGTGCTATAGTGGAATTTAGACAAAGTTGGCAGGGGCTATGTGACATCCCCAAAATCTCGGCCAGAAAAGACCGCTTTCATTTATGCTTTTTAAACATTTTCAGAGTAAATCCTTTTGATTTTAAAAGAGATGCGGAATTTGTTCCCAAAAACAAAACATGATAAAATAGATCTTTTATCAAAACATTTCATAAAGAAATATAATTTCATTTCATAATTAAATTGGGATGTCATGTTCCGATACAGACCATAAAGCATAAACGATAACATTACAAGTCATTCAACAAATATATACATATGCAGACTTGTAAACAAAACAACTTGATGATTCATCCATCTTATGCCCTTGCGCCACTTCCTGTAATACAAATAAACTGAGTGGGTCAGGCTTGGGAGCCTGGTGAGCATATAGGGTTTTCAAACCATAATAAATAATTATATTTAATTCAACAATCAACAATAACCCGATTACTCATTCCCGTTATCCTCACTTTACGTCCCTAAAACAACATCTATTATAAGGGACCTAATTTAGGATTTTCATCGGGACGGACATTACTGCAAATGGGCTTCCTTAGAAATAAATATCCTAAAGGCAACCATGAGGGGGATAGAGTACACCGGTGAACACATCGTTCACAACACCTACAGGTTATGAGCCTGCTAGTGTTCCACAGAACTGTCTAGAATAGTCTGTGATCGTCATCTATA
This sequence comes from Lactuca serriola, assembly GCF_051521515.1. Taxonomy (NCBI): domain Eukaryota; kingdom Viridiplantae; phylum Streptophyta; class Magnoliopsida; order Asterales; family Asteraceae; genus Lactuca; species Lactuca serriola. Next base: position 21,933,691 of record NC_136413.1, on the reverse strand, counting down.
CTCTGCTGAATGACTAGAATAACACCAACAACATCGAGGTCTCTCATCTGTTTATTACACACCAATTATCTACCCATGTTCTACCCAACATATTAGTAAATAAAAATATACATCTTTATACAAAGTTTAAAACCTGTATAGCATGCTCGATCAATATATTTTTCCACATAACAGATGAGGCATACACACATAACACGTATTTCATAGAGAACAAATCAGATCTATGAGATAGAAGAAAGTGAATATACATCCACACATATAGTCAATAAAGTATACATGTAACACGTATTTCGTATAAAATACTTCATAATAATGTGTTAGAAGAAAATGACTACATACTCACTTGATCAGAAGATGATCGGGCAGCACTACGGCTTGCAGAAGTGGTTTTTCTTCGTAGATCTAGAAGATCTTCACAAAAACCGGGCTCCTTGCGGGCAGGGCTTCGGCTCGGAAATCTCACTTCTCGGGATCCTCGGGACTTCGGATCTTGCTTCAGGGCTCGGGAATAATATCGGGGCTTCGGGGTATAAACGGCACGCAAATCGAGGCAAAACTTAGAGAGAAAAGAAGAAGTTTGTAAAAGAAACAAGTTGCCCTCGCATGCCCCTTTTATAGGGATGAACCCTCGCATTACGCTAGGTGTACTGCTTCGGTACGCTGGGCGTAATGCCAAAAGTGTCACTGCATGCGTCATCGGAGTACTCGAGTGCGAGGCTTCGTCACGCTTCGTTGTACGCTGGGGGTACAGCATTACACTGGGCGTAACCCGGATAAGTCCGGTGACTCCTCTTCGGATAATATCGGATTTATTAATTAAATTTATATTTTAATTATTTAATAAACTTCAAAAATTCATATCTTCTTCATATGAACCCTGTTTTCGACGTTCTTTATATCCACGTGTAGGTGAGACTACGCTCTACAACTTTCGTTTAGACTCCGTCGGCAAATTTTGACTTTTATTTTTATTATTTATTTTTAGTAGGGCGGGACAGCAAAAACTTCGTTATAAACTGATAACTTCTTCGTCCGACGTCCGTTCTCACCTAACTTTTCATCGTTTTGCTACTAACAACGAGATCTTCGATTCTCGTTTAGATTGTTTCGGCTAAACACCGCTCGATCTCAAATCGAGTATTCGGGCTGCATACTGCCAAGTCGAAACTTCCGAAAATCATAACTTCCTCATACGAAGTAAGATTTGTGCGTTCTATATATATTCGGAAACCTCGTTTCGGCCACTACAACTTTATGCAAAGATATCGAGTTTATTTTACACTTAAATTTTGACGCTCATTTTATTCTTAATTCATTAAATTATAATAATTAAGAAAATAGATACATAATTCACATAATTCACATAACTCACAATTAATACATTTTTATTATTTCAAATTGGGTTACAAAGGTTAACCTAGACTATTACATTGCTAAAAAAATGGCAAGCCCAGAAACACAGGCGTTACAGGCTAAACACCCTCATGCCCTTGTACTGTCTCCGCCATTGGAGACAACGAAAGTTGTCATTCCCAATTCACTTTTCCTGATCACCCTTCTTCTCATCTTTTACAATCTCAACAATAATGATTATCTTCCCTACATATGAAATATTTCAAGGAAACCATACCACAAGAATCATCTTGTGTATTCCCACACTTGTCGCAGAAACCGAAACTATCTAGTCCAACGTTGGGTCTACATCTCAATTCTGAAATCATATGTCCGTTCTCTCTTTCCTCCGAACACAAAAAGAAGGAAGAACAAATTCTTCATCATAGAAAATGACACCCTAAGCCATTTGCCGATCACTCAACCTCAGGCTGCAATCCTCAATTCGATCATCATAATCACTTCCTTCTTAAGTCCCACGACTCAAACTATCAGCACTTCAAAGAAGGCCCTCAAGACCTTAGAATTAGCTAACTCATAAATGTATGTACCACTCAGACCCAAACCGCCACGACCACTAAGGCCTGAACAATTTCCTGATTCATTTTCATCTTGAACAACCACAACCGAAAGGTCGATAAAGACGGGAACATGCTACATGAATAATTCTACCAAACCATGCTATCTACCCCAAACCAACCCCTTAGAATTCCTCAAAAAATTTCCTCGATTCGAGTATGGATCATGCGCTTTCAGTAGTGTGGGACCAATACTACCTTCCACACCTATCTGCACTTTCCTTAAGAATCGTTTCGGATCCTCCAAGTAACTATTCATGTCCACTACCGTCTGATCTAATCATATATACCTACTCTTAAATGAATACACACCGCTAAACAACACACTCATCGAGCTAAATAATCCCTAGGCTCTGCTAGGATTCCTCTCACCCTGTCCCTGCTATCATCTACAGAAGAAACTCTATCCAGTGTCCGCTAACTACCTCACAAATACAATCACATGCGACAAACATTAAACAATCCTTCGATTATGAGGTCTCAGACTATAACGTTTGGATTCAAACTATAATTGCGCAATTGAGTTTAACCTAACATTCTAAGATTATTTTACCCTTGTAGAATGCAACCTAACATATTCATTTAGTAGTCAATCGAAATCGGTAAAGATTTCAAATAACACAAAGCAAGCAACATTCGAGCATTAACAACAAATAATCAGGCTGTCCTATCTTATAGCTCCTGAAGATCTCTAACCACTAGCATTCATCACTACCAGCTTATAGAACAAACATAAAGGCATCTCTCCTAAACATGCATTCGATCATGCAAATCTAAGCAGCTCCTTATCCTAACTTCTAGCATGCATATCATACTATACCACATATAATATATCAACATGTATGGGTATTTAGGGAATCACTTACTTGATCTCGGCTGATTGCATGCATCACACCCATTTTACTTAAAACCCTTTCTGGAAGATTCATTTTATTTTAAAATATTTTATTAACTCCTTGGTTTGAGTTCAGACACAACCCAGAGAGTGTCCAAATCCCTCAAACCAAGGCTCTAATACTAACTTGTAACGTTCCAAAAATACCAAAAAAATGAATTCTTTTAGTCGGTATTTTAGGGACATTAAATAAAAAACTAAAACCTACAAGGATCTTTAACTTAAATAATATGAACAACTACAAGAAGGATAAAAAAAATACTAATATTTAGCAAAACCAATTTGTTTGAAGAACCTTGATGTAGATCTCGAATTTCACCAAGCCAAGGAAGATAACAACCAAAGTAGATTGCCACTAATGGTTCACACTCAACAATTCCAAATTATGAGTATTAGAATATTAATTGTTAGATCAATAGAGATTCACTAAGGAATTAATCAAGAGATACGATAAATTCTAGATGTGCAGAACGAGACGATTTCATAAGGTGACAAGGAGGAGTATTTATAGATTCTGACTTCTGGGAACAAAAGCTTATTTTAATTGACAACTAAATAAAGATAATAATTAAATAATCTGTTTTATCTAAAATTCAAATCTTCTTCCCATTATCTAGCATGAGACGGAATCTCCAAGACTTAAATGCTCCACAAATAATGAGTGTTTATTAGGTTGTATTTTCCCTTTATTGTATTTTGTGGTGTAACTACTCTCCCTCCTATATAAAGGAAGAGTTGGTCATTTATTCTTTTAGCTAGCTCATTTTACTTTTCTTAGAAGATTTTACTTTTCTCACAATGTAATCTAGAAAGAGAGAAAGTTGGTGGGTTCTCCCACCCAGGGAGAGTTTCTCTCCCACCATGTTCTTCATGCTTCATTAATATTATTATTCTCTCTTGTTCTTAGTCTTTTTTATGAACTCATAATGTGTTCTTCGTGTTCATACTTACAAAAACACGATTAATCTCGAGATATCTTACTTTCGCATTCACAGTTCGTTATAAAAATGGGTTCCTACAATTGGTATCAGAGTCGTACCTTGAAGATCTCACGATTAGTTCAAGGGAACGACTCCCGTTCGGTGATTATCTTGTGATTTTTCCGTGTTTCTACAAGAAAAATTTTCGGGTTTGAAACCGGAATTTTTTTTATGAAGTTCGTTCTCAGCTCTATTTTTCTGGGGTGATTTTATCTTAGTAAAAATAAAATGTTGCTGCTACCGCTCGTTCTATTTTCTGCTAAAAAAGATGTTCTTAAAGTTCTTACTATTTTTGCGGTTGAAGAAGTGTAAAAATAGGAGAAGAATTATTTTTGTGGACTCCAAATTGTTGAATAATTTGCTCCAGGAGTTCTTTTATTCTTGGATGAGAAGACACAAATTTAATGAGCTTATTTTCTTTTAAGTGGTGCTCTTTTTTTTACCCAGTAGCTTGAAAACCTTCTTGAGGTATGAAGCTTTTATTCCTCTTTATTCTTGCTGTGAATCTTAATTTGAAGAAATATGGACGTAATATATATTTGTATAAAGCACCTTCTCCTTGTTACTCTTTTGGGTAAAGAGTAATTCACTCATATTTGTCTTCCCAAGCAAAAACCATGTGACATAGTCCAATCCCATCACCTTTTGTCCCTTAACCCCCCCCCCCCCTGCACACTCTTCTTTTTGCCTTCCCAAGACCCACATTTGACTTAGAATGCTTTGTAAAAAGATTCTCTCATTAAAATATGAATAAATGGTCTTTACGGTACCATTTTTCATGAAAAAATAGCATTTTTCGTCATATATTCAGCCCTTCTCGGAGCCCAGAACCGCAGCCAAAAACTGCCTACCGGAGTCTCCTAAGAAGCCTCCCCGCAGCCCCTCTTAAGCCTTGATCTGAAGCCTCTTGATCGCAGCCTAAACCCCCTTGCTGATAGACCAAAGTCCGGACTCCCTACCGTAGCCATTCACTTCTTCCGGACCAAAGTCTTCTTGCTCAGACCGCAGCCTCGGTCAGCAGTTCAGACCGTAGCTGGCATGCGCAGATGGCTTCCCTTGCTACCGCAGTCTTCATCCACTGCAGTCTCGCATTCGAAGTGGCTTGCCTCCTCGCCTACCGCAGTCAGCCTAGCCCCATCCGCACCCAAGACTCCCTTCCACCGCACCCACTTCGTCCGCAATCACCTCCTACCGCAACCACCATAGACCCGCAACTCTTGGACCTCAGATTCTCCTTCTTCAGCTCCTTTCTTCGACCAGCCTTCCCTTCTCCTCCCCCTCCTCTCTTCCTCCTTCAGCCCCTCCCTCCTCCCCCCTCCTTCCCTCCTTCTTTTTTTCCTCCCCTCCCCTCCTTTTTCCCTTCCTTTTTTTTAAAACCTTTTTTTTTCTAGACTTTATTTTTTTATTATTCATTTTTTTTCTACATTATTTTTTTTAATTAACTAAAATTTTTTTTCAGCCAATTTTTTTTTATTTAGCCAATTTTTTTAACGCCAATTATTTATTATTCAGCTAATTATTTTTTTTACACCAATTATTATTTCTTTTTTTGCCATTTTTTATTACAACCAATTTTTTTTTATTAAAACCAATTGTTTTTTTAACACCAATTTTTGCCACCACCTACCCATGGATTGTCACATTATTGGTTATTCATTTCATGTCCGTTATTATTGGAAGAATACTCCTACCGTAGTCGGACTTCATATTATCTTTTTTTGTGATGCTTGCACCGCAACGGCGATTGATCAACAAAGTTGTTTCACATTCTTCACATTATGAGATTTTTATGATTTGGTTGCTTATTTTAAGCAAGTGGACTTTATTTTCTATGAAGCCACTTCAAGTGTTCCGGCACCGCAATTTGAATATTTGGATATTATTTTTGGTACAACAGATTATTCTCAGCACAGCTTCAGCAACTATGTCACCTGCCTCCTCATGACCACAAGAGTATTTATTTTACTCTTTCTCATTTTTTTATCGAGACCCTTCATATATCTAGGGAGAGCTTCTCTTAGCTCTTGGTATCCGACACTCTCCATCCGATGATTTGATGATTTTTGATATCCGGTCATTGGTTGATTATTATGATTGTTTGAGTTTGGATTTTTGAAGACTTCTGAAAACGATTATTTATTTAGTGATGCGATGTGGCACTTATTTTTGGTCTTCACGGATCAAATTTTTGGCATTATTCGATGTTTTCCGATTCAGATTATTTATTATTTGGACTCTACCTCAGGATGATTTTGTGTTCGCATCTCGTTCAGATCTTATGGTTTCACGAGTTTGGATTTATAATATGTTGAAGACGAAGATTATTTTGGTGATGTGACGTGACCCTTATTTTTGATCCTTGGATCAAATTTTTGGCATTGTTGGACCATGTTTTTGGACTCACATTATCTTTATCTGGCCTACATTTTATGGATGCTTCACATTTTTAGCAGGTTATTCTTTGAAGAATTTCGGTGTATTATGATTCGAGAACTCAAGATGTTTTTCAGACTTTTGAAGCCAAAGTGTTTCTTTTAATGGATCTTCTACTTGCTCATGGTGACCTCCTTGATTATGACTGGTTTGAAGATCTGGATCTTATCTTTTCTGCTTCATTGGTTGTGCTTTGAAGCCAAAGACCTTCATTTTAGAGATTCATGGCCAGTTTCAGACTTCACAGACACTTCAGAGTTTCAGAGACATTTCAACACTTGATTTCATTTTATTACCACACTTGCTAGTCGGATTACTGTATTATAGCCTTGTATCACTTATTGTATTTCTTATCATTTGTAAGCATTTAGGGAGAGAATGTTGGTGCATGTAAATGTTCCACAAATAATGAGTGTTTATTAGGTTGTATTTTCCCTTTATTGTGTTTTGTGGTGTAAATACTCTTCCTCCTATATAAAGGGAGAGCTGGTCATTTATTCTTTTAGCTGGCTCATTTTACTTTTCTTAGAAGATTACTTTTCTCACAATGTAATCGAGAGAGAGAGAGACAGAGAGAGAGAGAGAGAAAGTTGGTGGGTTCTCCCACCCAGGGAGAGTTTCTCTCCCACCATGTTCTTCATGCTTCATTAATATTATTATTCTCTCTTGTTCTTAGTCCTTTTATGAACTCATAATATGTTCTCCGTGTTCATACTTACAAAAACACGATTAATCTCGAGATATCTTACTTCCGCATTCACCGTTCATTATAAAAATGGGTTCCTACAATCTAAAATTCAAATCTCCTTCCCATTATCTAGCATGAGACGGAATCTCCAAGGCTTATCGATTGATATTTTCATCAACCCTCTTAAGAGATCCATAACTTTTCATTATTCCACTATTGAATAATTAACATTTAGTATCTACACTTTTAATTAATTCCAAACTTGTTTCTAAGTAATTTGTCATCACATGAATAATTAATAAACTATTTGTATGTCTCTCTCACAACCTTCTAATACTATCTGGATCATTGAGGGCAACCCAAAAAGAAATCTTTTATAAATGAAAAATCTTACCAATTAGTTATGACACTGAACAATATTCTAACAGTTCACAGCATTATTAGAGTAATCATACTAATACGAACTACAATGAATATTTGTCGATCTTCTAGAAATACACCGGTTATACATATGCTTTATGATTCAAGTTACAAATGTACAAGGAGATCCAATTAAAAAAAAAAAGTTGACCTAGAACTGCACAGCCTACTCGCCTAAGAGTTACAAATGTACAACGAGATCAAATTATAAATAGACAACTTGACCTAGCACTTCATGACTTACAAGACATCATCATCTAAACATGCCTCCTCGTCAATGCACCACAGAACTTGCTACCAGGTAGCGTAGACCGAGCATCATAGATCTTGGATTGAGTATCGTTGTCCCCCACTTCACTTGCGATGTAAAATAAATGCTCCCCTTGTTTGATAATGCCCCTAGTTGTGTCATTGTTTCTTCTATGTTGATCTAAAGCAAGAAAGGAAGACATATCAATATTGATATGGTTTAATTCCAAATGAACGGCCTTCCACTTCCAAATTGTCCCAATCTCAACCCCAATCTCAATCTCAATTTGACGCACAACAAATGCAAGAACACTTGCAACAATATAATGCATCATTGGCGGCATGTATTCCGAACTTCCAACCACCACCACTTCCTAACTTTCTATTCAACTCTAACACATAAGCAAGTACCTTTCCACAATTTGCCGAAAGGATGGAAAAAGAAGGGGAGGAAGAAGGAGAAGAAGAAGAAGAATACGATGATGATAATGATAGTTGATGTTTTTTAATATTCTGAACAATGTTAATTAACTACTTATTGTAATATTAAACTTGAGTTTGATGTTTTGAATTTGAAAATTGGTACCTAGTTAATGTATTTCAATTGATATATACTGCAATGCTTTTGGATTTGATAAAAATACAGGAATGATAATGTACAAAATATATAAAACTAAAAAATAAAAAACATAATAAAAAAAACAACCAATGTCTATCTCGACGACAAGTCGTCGCTATCGGTATTTAATCGACAAATGTGAAAAACCTATAGAGACGACAAGTCATCGTAGTAGCTTAAACCTATAGCGACGACGTGTCGTCGCTATAGGTATCCCGACGACATGTCGTCGCCACATGTAATTAATAAAACTTTATTTTTTTCTGAAAATACATTTGACGAAACTGTACCGACACCAGACTGTCGCAATAGGTGAAGTTATGCCGACGACATCTATGCCAACGACAATATTGACCTATGCCAACAGGCCTATGCCAACGATGAGTCGTATGCATACTGTATAGCGAGGACATGTCGTCGGGATAGGGTCCGAAATTGTCGTCGCCATAGGGTGTTCATATTGTAGTGGTTGGTGGTCTAGTAGCAGTCTATCTTTATGCGTGTGGATCAATCGTAGAAATAACAAATCCATAGTAATTGTTCTTGAACATCAAAGGACCACATAAATTATTAAGGCAATACTTCCTTAAGCTCAAAAGTTCAGTATGGTTAGTTTATCCTTATGATTCCTGACCTTTCACCCATAGCTAGGGGCATTATCGGGTGTTGCTCAAAACGCTACCTCAAAACTCACTCTCTCGTATGGACATTACGCGCGACTGATTCATATTGATCATGGGTTATTAGCAAAAGATAGATAGCATTCTAGAATTCTAGCATCTTAAAACCATTGCCACCTTGAAATTTGATAATTGGATGAAATTATTTGATAGATTGGTTGTTTTACTGTGTTCTTGAAAGTATTATTTTGAAATAAAATTATAAGTCCTATTTTTAAAATTCAATCTCAAACACGCTACATTATATTAAAAAGAAATACAATTGTCTGGAGTTAATTTACAGATGTTACAATTAAAAAAAAAATGTGTTTCATCTATGAACGAATTATCGTGTACGGTTAACCTTGACCTCATATGAGTACCACCAAATTTCAAAGGTTTCCGAAAGAACAACCTACGCGCGACCTTCCATTGATCCTTGATCAGGGTTCCAACATTCTAAACCTCACATTTGTCTGAATTCAATGTAAAAAAATTCCCACCGTATGCGTGGAACTTTTAATTCTCTTATATAGACGAATCTAATGACAAAAGGTTTCTTAGGAGCTCAACCCATGTATCCATAGTAATTTGATAGTAGAAATATACATATATATATATATTTATATATATATAATTATAAAAACATTAAAAAAAATGGCTTCCGAAGGGGGGAAGAAGAAGAAGGTGATTGCAATGGCTGTATTACTTGTGGTGGGGGCTGTTGTTAGCACCATTGTCACCGTTAGAAGACACAAGGATATTGAGATTAATGTCCGGAAGGCAGGCGGCAAGAAAACCGGTATCATAGCTGCCACAGCCGTGACCACAGCCGCGACCACCGCAACTGTGATAATTCTCTGCAAACACACGGATTTCAAGAAGGTTTGCGAGGAAACTTTGAGTAGAGTGGGATTGAAAGAACCTAGGGACCTTGTAAAGGCGAATTTCAATGCAGCGATGGAGAGTATCCTGGTCGCCATTGAGAAATCATACACCCTACAAGTAGCTGCAAAGGATCCTATGGCTGCTAAGGCAATTGAGCAATGTAACGAGCTTCTACATGTATCCATTGAAGATCTGAAAAGATCGGTAGATCAAGTGAACATCTTTGATCTTCCCAAATTGAAGCAAAATATTATTGACTTGAGGGTTTGGCTTAGTGGTGCTGTAACATGGCAAGAAACCTGCCTTGATGCATTTGAAAACACCACAGGCGATTCAAAAATGTCGATGTGGAAATTTATGGAAACAGGGAACAGACTTACACGAAATAGTCTTGCAATTCTTGATGGAGTCGCTGAATTATCTATAGATGTCCAAAAGAGTCCTCGAAAGGTTCCTAGGCCACGTCCTAAACCGCTTACCATGCCAATTTCTGTTAATTGGAAGGCAGATCTCACCATTAATCCTATGGCTTTGAGACAAGATACTGGCAATGGCATGAATAATAACCCCGCAGACTCACAGCCAGCAGCTGTTGGTGGGGATTCAAAGCCAATGACAGGCAATAGAAGGATGCTTGACCAATTGGATGATGATTTTCAGGATCCTGTTGTTCATTCAAATCTACAGATGGTTGGAGACTCATCTTCAAAAGATGATGAAATTCCTACTCCTGAAACAAAGCCAGTGATGCCCCTTCAGCAAGATGATAATACACAATACCCTTCATGGGCCGATGGTCCAAGGAGGTCTCTAATTAACGCTGATCCCTCAACTCTTAAGCCTAATGCGATCGTGTCTCAAGATGGGACAGGTAACTTCAAGACAATCACCGAGGCAGTTGACTCGGTGCCCCAAAAGCAAACCGAACCATTTATCATACTCATCAAGGCGGGTACCTACAAGGAAAATGTTGCAATTCCTCGGCATTCTAACAACATTGTCCTCCTCGGAGAAGGTCCAGCCACCACCAAGATCACCGGAAACAAGAATTTCATTGATGGAGTCTCTACTTTCCATACTGCTACAGTCGGTAAGTTTCTTTACATATACCACATTAATTATTTGATCTTGCAACAATCCCCATTTCCACTCAAATTAATATGATTAATGGTATGATATTTTATATAAACATAAAGTTTCTCCGACCTATTACATCATTTTCAATGCAATTTTTTTTTTTAAGGTATGCATTGTTTTTGAATATTATTAAATAACATATATTATGTATATGGCTCATTTTGGGTTTACATGCAGCGGTGAACGGGGATGGGTTCATGGCTAAGGACCTATGGTTTGAGAACACTGCGGGACCTGAAAAACATCAAGCAGTAGCTCTGCGTGTCTCGGCAGATATGGCAATTTTCCAAAACTGTGTGATGGATGGATATCAGGACACCCTTTACACTCATTCATATCGACAATTCTACAGACGATGCAACGTCAGTGGAACCATTGACTTCGTGTTTGGGGATGCTGCAGCTGTCTTCCAGGACTGCCATATGATAGTCAGGAAGCCGATGAGCAACCAAGCATGCATGGTGACAGCTCAAGGGCGGAAGGATTCCCACTCAGTGGGTGGAATCGTTCTCCAGGGTTGCACTATTACAGCTGAGCCCAACTTCTTGAACGCAGCCCCAATGCCCAAGTCTTATCTCGGTCGTCCATGGAAGGAGTATTCAAGGACCATCATCATGCAATCATTCATCGACAAGAACATCGACCCAGAAGGGTGGGCTCCATGGACTGGGACTTTTGGCCTAGACACTTGCTTTTATACAGAACTAGATAACAAAGGTCCAGGCGCTGACACTTCCAAGAGGGTCAAATGGAAGGGTGTCAAAAGAATGTCTCCACGAGAGGCTAGTAAATATACACCTGCAAGATTCATACAAGGAGATTCATGGATCAAAGGAACTGGCGTGCCTTACGATTCTGGAATGATGAATATTTAAGTTTCTTTGCTTTGTATATATGGTTCTTCTACTTATTTTTCTATTTATATTTCTTTCTTTCTTTTTGAGATAATTTATATTTATAAAGTGTAATATTATTGTAGAGTTTTTTCCAAAGTGTAAATTCATACTTATCATCAAGTGTAAATTCATATTTATCAAGTGTAAGAGCATATACATCGGGCTTTCAAAATGCACTTGCAAAAAATATGTGAGACGTCAAGTCAAAATCTTTTTGCGAACACAAATCGTAATATATTAAATCTATAAAATTCAATGTATTCTATAAAAATTCAATAAAACATTCCCACTAAAGTGAAGTTTAATCCATGATTTTCAACTAGATATTTTTATCTCATTGCAATTCTTTCATTTGTATTTTGGATACTCTTATGGACGTGGTTGGCACAGAATTTTTGGTTGGCACAGAATTTTTGGAAGCGTTTAGGAGCTTCTAGCTTTTAGCTTTTGATAAAACGCTCTAATTTAAACAAAAAGTTTCGTTTGACAGTACGAGCGTTTAGCTTTTAGTTTTAACAAAACGCTCCGATTCTAAAAGCTAGTTAATGTAGCGTTTAACAAAACGCCCCTGAGCTTTTGAAATCAATTTCCATAATTACCCTTAAAAATATATTTATATATTTATTTATTTTTAATCAATGGTCTTTTTATGTAATTTTATATATTTCAAAAGCTTCCAGCCATTTTTGTCAAACATTTATATAACAAATAAAAGCTACAGTTTCCCGCTACTAACTACCTGCTACACACTACCAGCGACCCGCTACCAGCTAACCCACTATCCGCTTCCAACTAACAATTACTTTTGCCAAACATGCCATATATATATATATATATATATATATATATATATATATATATATATATATATATATAGAGAGAGAGAGAGAGAGAAAGAGAAGTACAAATAAAAACCCAAAAAGGTTAAAAACCCTAAGAACTATTTTAAAAGTGTTTTCATTAAAGACAATTTGAACAAATCCAACATTTATATTGTATTAATAAAAAAATTTCATTCCCCATTTACATCTAGTTGTCACTTGTTGTCGTAACATTGTTGGACCATTGCCGGACCACTGTCGGACCGTCATCAAACCGCTGATGGAATAACACCAAATTCAGTGGTATTTTTCTGATCGTATTCACAACTTAATAGAACAAACATTTTTTTTAAAACAAACCAATTCATATTTGCAGCCAAATATAGAAAATTTAATAAAAAAAATTATATCTTGACTAATTCAATTTTCACTCTTTTAAATTGTACATTTCTTTAAAGAAAATATATCGTTTATAAGATATATTCACTGTTTGATTTACCATATGTATTAATTTATTAATATGTAGTTTAATATATTTATGGATACATTCATTCATATTTTAATATAAAATTTATATAATATACAACTTAATACAGTCCATTTTTATTTTAATACATTTAATTTACAACAAAATATAATCAATTATACACTAATTTACAAATTGAAACAACAAAAACTGAAACTCTACGACCGCCACCAACTACATGTGTCACTTTCGTAACCATCATTCCTTCCGATCATATATATATATATATATATATATATATATATATATATATATATATATATATATATATATAATCATGGATTATTAGCTCAAATATTTTATTCACAGTTTAGTAATCCAATTAATTTACTAATTAAAAGTTTAATGCAAAATAATTATAAAACTAATATATTCTTACATATTTATTCAACAGAAAAAATTAATATAAACATTCATACATAAATCAATCATACTTTAACACAAAGTTAATGGAAAATTGACACGTTAATATATTTAATTCATAATTTAATATAGTTAATTCATAGCTTAGAAAACAAAATTCAAAACTTAATATAAAAAATTCATTATTTAATACATATAAATCATATATTCACAGTCTTATATCAACTTAACACTTACATTTATACTTTAAATCTATAAGCTAGTGTTTTTTAAAGTTTATTTACATAAATATTCACAATTTAAATTTTACATACTTTATTCAAAATTAGATAAAATCAAATATGTGTATAATACTTATTTCATTTCATATTTTATAAGCAAACAAAAAATCCAGAAAAAAATTTATGGCATAAAACAATCAATTCACAACCTAATACAATCATTTCGTAGCTTAATGTAATCATTTCACAGTTTAATATAGTCAATTCATAGTTTAATAGAGTCAATTCACATTTTAATACACAATAATTCACAACTATAAATAATCTATATTAATTATGTTAAAATAAAGATAAAAAACAGTAATATAATAAGAATAATAATAATAATAATAATAATAATAATAATCTGTTAAATGAAAAAAAAAAGATAATTTGATCTTTTTATATGGACGAAAGACCTACACTGAAATTTTCACAAATCATAGATACATAACCTATCAAATTTTAATCTTAGGGACCAAATTGAGAATTTGACCAAACCATAAGGACAATTTCTGTAATTTACTCTACTTTTAAGTATATAATAGACCAAAATCACTAAAATTTGACCACTAATAAACCACTAAATATTTTTAAATAGAAAACCACATTACTTTTTAATATAACATTTTTGCAATTTTATTTAATATTTAACTAATAATTAAAAAAAAAAAAAAAAAAAAAAAAAAAAAAAAAAAAACTAATGTAACACTAGCAAACAAGACAATGGAATCGCAATTTGTTGACCTACAACTAGTCAACTCTCCTATCTCTTTTAATCGCAAGTTGTATCGAATCTTTTTGGAAAACCAAACCCCACATCAAAGCCCAATCAAACTAAAAGATGGGAGGCTGTTGTTGCTCTGAAGATGAAGAAACAGACATGAAGGGGATTCTACTCATGATAGTAATTGTTCTTGTGCTAATGTCTGTCTGCCTTCCCCAGCCACGCCAGCGCACCTACTATGTATATCGTTGCTAGCTAGTTCATCTTCTTTATGCAGGATTCAAGTTTGGTCCAAACTTTCGTGCAGTTGCTTAACTTAGTACATGAAGATGATCAATCATTGTGTCCATGTGGTTATGAACTTATGATTCTTTGGCTTTTCTGCTTATGTAATTTTTCTTCATATACGGAATAAAATACTTTTTGCATAGTGATCGTTTTCTTAAGTAATTAGTATGCTTTCATATCTTTATCGTTGGATCGCATTTACAGTTTATTTCTTTTCATCTATATCTACAACACCCAATCAGCTCACTTGTTATCCTAAAACCCACCCAACCAAATAAGGTAATTAGGATTGGGTTTAATAGGGGTGTCAAAAAAACTCGAACCCGACTAACACGACTCGACCCGAACTCGAATAAGGTAATTAGGATTGGGTTTAATAGGGTCAAATTTTCTAATCGGATTATTCGGGTTAACCCGACAAACTTGAACTGAAGTTAGGGTCGGGTTTAGGGTTTTTTTTTTTTTAAAAAAATCGGGTTTCGGATCAACCCGAATAACTCATTTAACTAACAGTTTGTACAGTACAACACTTTATAGCTATTGTTATTCTTCGACTTTATTTCTCTTCCTTTAAAAGTTAAATTATATCATGAAGACAAAACCCTTCATTTTTTTTCTTATCATCACAACGGTTGTGTAACAAAATAAACAAAACATTTGTTCGAAATTTACATTTCCAGTCCTTATATTAATAGGTGATTTATAAAAATGATACAAATTGAATTCATCGTACTTTCTAAAGTATAACCTACACTAACAGAACAGCATAATGAATTGAACATTTTTTTTAGCAATTTACATATTGATTCCTTGTACTATTACTTGATTTGCTCAAATAGAAAAACATTATTCTGACTTAGATTCCAACCCGATTAACCCGACTAACCCGATCCTATTAACCCGTAACCCGACTGACCCGAACCCGACTAATCCGTACCTTAATAGGGTCGGGTTTCGGGTGAAACTTTTATTTTTGCAAACCCGACTAACCCGACTCATTTAACCTGAAACCCGATCAGATTGACCCGATTAACAGCCCTACAACCAAATATCATGATTTGGAGTTCTTGATTCAATTTCCAGTCTGGTCCTTTAATAATAGAAATATGATGCAGAAGCAACATCTGTCAAAGAATGTCCCACCCAACATTTCAGTCCCTAGAAAGTTGCTTTGTTTATTCCTTGAAGATTGTGACATGAAAGGGTGAAGCGGGTCAAGTAATGGATCAAAAACATGTGATTTTCCATTGTTCAGAATTGTCCGAATGTAGTTAATTAGGTTAAATTGCAAGATTTTTCTGTCTATTTTTTTTAAATAAATTATAAAATTACACAAAAACAAATGGTCCATATGTTTTATAAAAGAGATGAGAGTGGCTCCCGCTAGATTTTACTAATAATCCCTATGATTTGCAAACATTGGACGATAAATACTAATGGCTAACACCGTTAAAAATAAAGATTAATTATTTATATAGGAAATGACACCGGTAAGCTCCCATAAAAGTGTCCCCACCACCGCCATCCCTTCCTTCATGATCGACGTGCCCCACCACCATGACGCCCATTGAAATCGACAAGCCCTTAGCTTTCATTCTCCGCTCACTCTCTCGATAGTAAAATTGCGTTCTTCTCACTCCCACCCACCTTCTTCACTTTACCCACCACATCATGGGGATGGTGTTATATAAGTACCATCTAACGCCGCCCTCCTAATTGTAAACCATCTAACCTTTCACCTCTCCGTCTCCTTGATGGATATGAAATCTAAGTCACCAATTCTGGAAAGTTATGCTAACCAAAGCCACGCCTCACCTAGCTTCTTGTTGTTTGTACTTTATATGGTTGTAAATTGTAAGGTAAAGATTTGATTACATGTATAAATATTATAGTTTGATTGATCGAGAGGGTTAAACATCATATAAATAAGGATAGAAAATGAGGCATGGTGTAACCTAAACTCTAAAGATCTTGAGCCTAAATCCTAAATACTAACATACTAATAACATGATGGTAGAATGTACATTACTAGATCTAGATTATGATAATCTATGATAGCTTATGCAAGCATCTTATTCTCTTCATGAATGAAGACATTATGTTGTTATGACAATTAAGAACATCTGTGGCTGCATTTTAAATTTCCTAAGGTTCTTGTTGAGATGCGGGTTCCTAAACTTGTATGGATCAGGTGGGGTTTCTTGGTGTAGGGGAATTAGGGTGGGGGCTTTCTTGTAGGTTCCTAAATTTTCTTATAGAATTCTTGTTAGGTTGCTTTTTTAACAGAGATAATTTTACCGAAGCCACTAACGAGATACTAGGAGGGAATTAAGAGAAGCATTACAACATTATTTACATAACTCCTCCAAAATAAACTCCTGTTTATCAACAACCTAGAATTGGGGAAATAACACAAGTGTCCTAGGAACTTTCTAGGGTTTATCAGTTGAGTCCCTAAAATTTTTTTCGGGCTTTATGTGTCTTTAAATTAGGATACAACCTACTCTTTTAGTCTGTGTCAACCTGTAATAGTCGGTTCACCATATGACAATGACCATTTAGATAAAAAAAACTCACATTGTGCCTCTATAAAGCCAAAAAAAATAAGTTCAGGGATCAAATGCTTATGCCACAAGATCGAAGTGATTTGGGAGAAGAATGAAAGATAGCAGCCTATTCGATTTCTTGTGTGTCATCGTGTATACCAACATCCAGCAACAAAAAACGACTTTATTAGCTTGCCTTCTTTTCTTCTAAAGCCATTTCACACTCAATTTATACCCACCCAAGAAATCGATCATTGCTCTTCTTTCCGTCTTCACCCTCGATCGTCACACACACTCACCAAAAATCACAACGCTCTTCTCCTTATAATCGATTCTCGATCACAGCCCCCTTCCATGCTTTTATTTGATTCGATTTCAACTCTTTAAGGAATCGACCCCCTCCTTCCTTCTTCTGTGTTCAAAAATCGCACAAGCTACTATAATAGTCTAAATTTTCAAACAAAATTTTCATTTTTGAATCACATAAAACTCAATATCACATTTCTTAAAAACCACAAATGTATCAGTTGTCAAAAACACAAATCAACAAAATGACTTATAATATCCCAGAATCCTCAAACATAATCTCGAACTGGTGTGTACAATCAAGTCGGTGTCTTCTCACAATCCTAAGAAATACCTAAAACACATATCACACAACACGGTAAGCACGAAGCTTAGTGAGTTCCCCAAAATACCACATACACAAATAATAAGCCTCTCATGGCTATAGATCAACATGGACCCTTCGGTCATGCGTCTCGGTGAGGACCCTCCGGTCTCACAGCTCAGTGTAGACCCTCCGGTCATGTGTCTCAGTGAAGATCATCCGGTACCACAGGTCGGGTTGGACCCTCCAGTCTTGTATCTCAGTGAAGACCCTCCAGTCTCACAACTCGGTTTGGACCCTCCGGTCCTAACTCAGTAAGGCACAGAATAATATAGCATAAATCACAAAGACAAAATGCATAATATCACATAACTCAGTATAAGCACATAGGACCTTCCGGTCGATAACTCAAGGATGAAGCGATGTGTATGATCAGTCGGATCCAGTAAATAGACCCCAAAATACTATACTGTTATTTGATATTATGATATGTTAGAACAGCATGCTAGCAATAGGCTAGGGATCTTCAGGATTTTGCATGATAGAATTTCCTAATTATATGATGTTGATAGCCTAAGGTTATTCTCTAATGGATGTGGCATCGTTACTGTAGTTGCTTAGTGTATACATCATGGTCATGCATAACTAAGATTTTATAGCATGAGAATGTTTGGTTTGGCCTTATTTCCTTTTCTTGTTTGATGAAGGGATTAGGTTAGGATCAGATATTCGACTGTCTATAGGGACCAGTGTTATGTATGGCTAGAATACACGAGTGTTGCAGGATTGGTGAAAGTTTCATGGGTGAATGGTGTGGGGTCAACAGGTTAGTTTTGAGATATATATATATATATATATATATATATATATATATATATATATATATAGCCTTCCTATAGGGTGTGGGGATTGAGAGTATGGTTATGCTAGAGAGTATTGTTAGGGTGTTGTGATGATCCTCTAAGACAAATACGGGTAGGTGTGGAAGGTAGTATGGGACCGTACTACTGAAAGCACTTGACTCATACACGTAGCAACGAAGTCACAACCCCTAAGGATTTGTTGGGAGTTGGTTCTCCGTTATGATATGTGTGTTATCTGATATCTTCCTAGTTTATATTTCAGTATGGTGACTACACGGTGAGTTGAGGCTGGGTTTGGTTCGGGATCAGGAGTTGTCCGTCGGGGTGAGTCAGCTGTGTTGGATGACAGGATCAGGGAGATCCACCAGGACGAGGTTGTTGCTCGTTTCCGAGCTCAGTTGCCAGAGATGCTTGGGTCTATCAAGACCGCCAGGATTGAGTACTTTGATGAGCGATATGTTGCTTTGTCTGAGGTGGTTGTTGTTATAGCCATTGCGACTGTAGGGGTTGGATCAGGTCGGGTTTTTCAATATCGGGACTTTGACAATACGAAGCCCCCAACTTTTGATAAGGTGCAGGACCCGATCATCGCCATGAGGTGGTTGTTTGATGTGGAGGGATGTTTCTTCACTTTTTCGTGTCCAGCTAACCATAACGAAGGGTTGGTGGAGGCTTGCTACTAGTTCTGAACCTTATGAGGACCAGAGCGAAGGAGTGGTGGAGGCTTGTAACTAGTTCATATTGTGTTGAGTAGAGAGCTGGTATGTCTTGGGAGCATTTCTATGAGATGTTCCACTTCCGATATGTGCTATTGGTGGAGCGTGAGAGGTTGGCCTAGGAGTACCTGGATTTGAGGCAGGGTCTGAGACAGTGACAAATATCACCAAGTGGTTCACAGAGAGGGCTACGTTCTGTCCTGATTTTTCTGCATCTAAGTAGGCTCAGATGACCTGTTACTTGAGTATGCTTAAGACGGATATCAGACAGTTTATTTCTAATCAGCGCTATGGTACATTTTTGGAGATGTAGGAAGCCGCCAGGCGGCATTAGATTGAGATTGATATCCAAACGAGGGAGCAGAGGCTGGCCATGGCACATGTAACGCTCGTAGATCCGGGCTAGTCAATTTAGAGATAATAGGGGTCGAAAATGACTTTTCGACAAATGATTATTTAGAATAAATAATCTTAACCAAGCTTTAGAATATGTCTCAAGGGTTCCGTACATATAAAGAATACCGAAATCCGAGTTATAACGAAGAAGTTATGGCACGTTGAAGTTTTTCGGCAAAACCGGCATGGCACCGAGAGACGTAAATAATGAATTTACAATAGAAGACTTTTTGGCCTTAGTAATATAAACCAAAGTTGTATTATATGTTAAACCAAGAACATCCATAAAAAGAACGCCCAAATCTGACTTCATATGAGGAAGTTATGATTTTTCTAAGTTTCGGCTTAGCAGTGCACGACCCGAAACTCGAATTTTAGTTCTAGCGATTTTTGGCTTACGCGACCTAAATAAGAGTTGAATATCTCATTAGTAGGAACTCAACGGTAAAAATATAGAAGAAAATGGACTCCGTATGAAGGAGTTACGAATTCTTCGCGGTCATTTAACAGTCTAAACTCTTCCTACAATTAAATTTAATATCGGTCGAGAATTAGCAAACGAAGTCTAAATGAAAGTTGTAGATCTTGTTTTTACCTACGCGTAGATATAAAGAAGGTCAAAACGGAGCTCATATGCGAAAGTTATGAATTTTTGAAAATCGGCTATTTTACCCCCTGTGTGCGATGCCACGTGTCAACACCAGGCTTTGCCTTGGAGCCTAAGCAAGCTCACGAGGTGAACACTAAAAAAACTCACGAGGCGAGTGACCCCAATTCACCCTATAAATAGGTTGCGAAGGCAGCCTCTTTTCTTCACAAATTCACCACAACGTTCTCTCTCTCTAGACTCTCTCTCTCTAGCCCCCTAAACCCCCCCCCCCCCCCTAAAAGCCTAGGTAAACCCCCTAGTACCCAAAGGAAGCCCCGAGGCTCCCAGAGTCCCGAGAAAAGAGCCTTTTAGCTCGGGAACGCTGCTCCAACGAAGCCTGGTTTTCCTTAAAACCCGCTGTAAGTGAGCTATGCCTATGAAAATTTTAATATAACTTTTATTTAATTATAGTAATTTTATTAGGGCCTTATAATAATTATTTGAGCTATTATTATGAGTTATATAGTGTTGTTTAACGCTTATATAATAATAATAATAATAATAGCTAGACTATTAATTAGTCTCGGTGAATATTAAACTAAACCCTAGTGGTAATGATACTAGGTTTTGTCGAAGAAATTGTTTTAAGAATAACGAAGTGTTGTCCGAGTGCGGAGTCACCACCTTACCAGGTGAGTGCATACTTACTTTCATCTTACACATAGATATGAAGTATTTTATATAAACTACGTGCTATGTGTGCATATTATCTGAATACTTGTTGTCTATGCTGGATGAATGTTTAAATACATGTTTTAAATTATTTAAACTGTATATGTATTTTATATATACAAATATGTTGGGTATGACTGTTGGAATAGTGTCTAAGGCTGCAACTATATAAGGCAAGTATTTGACCCGGTTGAGCATGGTCCTTTTGGGTTGCTTTCACCATAGCAACTTGACAGGATGATTTATTATGAGAGAAGGAATATTATTAATATATTATAAGGATAATATAAGGAATAATAATATTGTTATTTGATTAATATAAGTCATAAATTAATTTGGAATTAATTTGGTGACTTAAAGAGATTAATTAAATAAAGGGGTATAAACTATCAATTATTTGATAGTTTGACTTTGGGCTATAAATCCTTTAAGGATAAGGGGTGGACGAATTCTAGGGCTTTGGCTAGGCTCAGATTTCATCCAAGGCTTATCATGGAAAGGATTTGGATTGCTTAGGGCTTAAGTTATCCAATTAAGGTTTAAGGGTGAAACCCTAGGAGCCTTACTAGTATAAATAGACCCTATGGGTTGAGGGAATTCGACACACTTGTCTCTAAAGGAACCCTGGCCGAATTATTCCTCCCCTCTCCTCTCTCCTAAATCATCTTCTTGCTAGTTGGTGTTTGTAAGCCATTAGAGGAGTGACAATTGTGTCTCTAAAGCCTCAAGGACAACAAGATCAAGCAAGTGATTCAAGGTAAACTTCTAATCTCTGATTTCATATTGTTATTATTTTATATTAGCCATTAGAAGTCTTGGATTCAATGTATGTTCAATTAGAGAAACCTAGATCCAAGCATTAAGGTTGCATGTGCACATAGGGATGTTCATATGGCTAAAACCCATCAGTGGTATCAGAGCCTAGATTGGTTTCTATTGAATTCATACTTTGATTGCTTGTTTGTTGCTAGAAAAAATTGTTTTTTTGTCCTCTGGCTGAAGAACTCGGCGAGTCCCATGGTGGTACTCGGCGAGTCCATATGGGTACTCGGCGAGTTCGAGCGTCAGAAGGAGGAAACTTCAGGATTTCTTGATGTTTATCTTTGAGATACTTGCCTTAATCATATTAGATTAATATAAATCCGATTTTATGATATATATGAGTATATTCTTGACCTAATTGAAGATATTTATCAATTAATTAAATATTTGTTTCCTTATGTGATAATTGATTAATTATTTTAATTAAATTGGTAAATTGTTTTGCAAGAAATCATTAAATAAATCAAATATGGATAATTATGGAATTAATTGTTAATTAAGATTATTTGTTATTTGATCCTCTATGTTTTAAAAGTTTAAAACTTGCCCTCAAGTTTTGAAATTTATGTTTTGTGATTAAAAGTTTAATTTAGACAATTTAAATTTCAAACCCTAGAATTTTACAAGTTTAAAATCCAACCTTATACTAATATAATATTACAAGATTAATATATATATATATATATATATATATATATATATATATATATATATATATGTATGTATAATTAAAATGCTAGTCTTACCATTAGTAGGCCTCATTCACGAAGCCGATCTATAAGGTGGGTATAAGGTTGCTGCCTATAAAATAGCGCTTAATGGGTGTACACTCACACCCACAGCTTGCTTGATCGGTGGAGGGTCGTTAGCCGAATGGGTAGGATAGGGCAACCTCATCTCTTCATTAAAAGTATAATATGAAATACAAAGTAACTACATGTTTTTCAAAAATTTCCCAATCTTAGTTACTGTAGGAAAAGTGAATTGATGCAATCCCATGAAATTACACTTTGCACCCTTGCTAAGAAGTTAGTGGAGCGCGTGTGGTTTACCGGCACACTAATTGGTTCTAAGCAAAGGTAGCAAAGGGTGATTCATTGTTTATCATAGTTCGATGGAGCGTGTGTGGTTTACCGGCACATCGAATAGGTGATTGTTACAATGAAGGCACCATGTAAATTTGCATGGTAATTCACACCCACTTTGTGATCCTCGGTATCCCAGTCACAAACGAGAGGGGCATATCGAGATTTAAACATGTCATTGAAAAGTTTCAATAAAATTCATCTAAACCTAGGAATTCTCAATACATTTAGAACTTTTAGTTATGTTTTGTGGTGGAGAATTAGTGAATCGTCATTCACTTACCTTCAAATTGTTTGCATGTTAGATTACATCATCCCTTTTCTAATATGTAAATATTATTGTTGGATCCTAGCCCTAATTTTTCTTATTGGGTGATAATTAGGGTCATATTCTAATCTATCTTTGTCCTTTCTACTTGTAGATGTCGAACGCAAACAACGCTGCTGCTAGTTCATTCACATTAATGAGCCTTTGTCAAAAGGTTACTTTCGATGGGACGAACTTTAGCGAATGGATAAGATACATTCGCACAATTGCTCGCTATGACGACAAGGAGTATGTCCTCGATGAGAAGCTCGAGAAAATCAACCCTAAAATCGCTACTCCAGCTGAAATGACCGCTTTTGAAACTCACGAGCGTGATGCAATGAAGGTACATTGCATCATGATAGCCACCATAAATGCCGAATTCCAAAAGTCCTATGAGGACATGTATCCGTATGAAATGCACCAAGACTTGTTGGAGAGATACCACCAGAACGCGAGGCAAGAGCGTTACGAGATTTTTGCTAACATGATTTCCGCTAAAATGGGTCATGGAGAATCTCTTACCGTGCACCTGCAAAAGATGCAAAGGTATGTCGATCGTCTTCACAAGTTGAATGTTGACTTTGGGGAAGACTTGGCGATCGACATGGTGCTTCACTCTTTGCCTCCGTGTTACAATCAATTTAGGATGACCTACCACATGAACAAGGAAGAGGTCACCCTAAGCAAGCTCCAAGGTCTCCTTAGGGTTGCTGAAAGCAACCTAAAGGACAAGTCTATTGCACCCACTCCCAATCCACCCGTTGCTCCTGTTTTGGCCATTGGGCAAGGAAGAGGCAAGAAGAGGAAGGCTCCGTCTAAGAGCCACCGCAAGGGAAAGTCCCGAGATAGTTCCTCTTCTAGTGGGACCAAACTTGATCCAGCTAAACCCTGTCCTAACCCTAAGGAGGCAGAGTGTCATCATTGCCATAAAATAGGGCATTAGAAGAGAAGCTGCCCAGACTACCTGCAAGTCATAAGGGAAGGAAAGATCAAGCCATCTTTCGCAGGTATTTATACAATTAAATCTAATGATTCATCTCATGCTATTTCTTGGGTCCTTGATACCAATTGTGGTTACCATATTTGTTCTGAATTGCAGGGACTAAGAAGAAATAGGGATGTAGAGCATGGAAGAATAAATCTAATCATGGGGAACAGAAGATCGTCGCCTGTGACCAAGATTGGAGTGTATTCTTTAGTGCTTAGGAATGGTTTACCTTTAGATTTGAACAATTGTTGCTATTCGCCAAAAATGGCTAGAAACATCATTTCATTTCATGGTTTGTTTAGACAAGGTTTTAGATTTTCTTTTAATAATGAGAATGGTTCTATTCTTGCTTATCTAAATGGTGTCTTATATTTTGAAGCTATACCATGTAATTATGAAACTGTTATGATTGTAGATAACTTAGGAAATCATGTTTTATGCATGGATTCTTCCAATGGAATGGATAGAGCATCCTTGTGGCATTGTCGTCTTGGACATGTCAACAAGAAGCGCATAGCCCAACTCCAAAAAGATGGAGTGTTGGAGTCGTTCAACCTTAGGGAAGATGACACGTGCGAGTCTTGTTTGCTTGGAAAGATGACTAAGTCACCCTTCACAAGTACGTGTGAAAGGGGTGAAGGTCTATTGGACCTAATACATACCGATGTATGTGGACCGTTTAGATCAACCACGAAGGATGGGAACCGCTTCTATGTGACTTTTACTGATGACTATAGTAGATATGGGTATATCTACTTAATCAAGCAAAAGTCAGAAACATTTGAAAAGTTTAAAGAGTTCAAGAATGAAGTGGAGAATCAATTGGGCAGGAAAATCAAGATGCTTCGATCCGATCTAGGAGGAGAGCACCTAAGTCTTGAATTCCACGATTATCTCAAGGAGTGTGGAATAGTTTCACAATTGACGCCACCTAGGACACCGCAGTTGGATGGTGTGGCAGAAAGGCATAATCGAACCTTGTTAGACATGGTTCGCTCTATGATGATTCGTGCTTCACTACCTATCTCTTTTTGGGGGTATGCCTTAGAGACTGCCGCCCATATCCTTAACCGAGTCCCTACTAAGAAGGTTGCCAAAACACCTCACGAGATGTGGATAGGGAAAGCTCCCTCGTTGGCACATATCAAGGTTTGGGGTTGCGAGGCTTTCGTAAGACGAGATACTCACGACAAGCTCGAACCTCGTAGTGAGCGATGTATTTTCATCAGCTACCCGTAGAAATCCTTTGGATATCTCTTCTATAGACCGAAGGACAATGTTGTCTTTGTTGCGAGGAGAGGAGTTTCCCGAGAGCGAGAACTCATAAGCCAAGGAGACAGTGGGAGGCAAATCGAGCTTGAAGAGATTCAAGAGTCGATAGATGAAGGAACCTCTACCGCTGGCAATCAACCCGAGGAGGAAACTTCGGTTGAACCGATTGACGAGTCCTTACCTCTTAGACGTTCCGAAAGAGTTAGAGTTCAACCCCAGTTTTATGGTTTTCATATTACTACCGAAGGGGACACGTATATTAGTGATGGTACACTAATAAATCTAGATGAACCTAATAGCTATAAGGAAGCCATGGCAGGCCCGGAGTCTGTAAAATGGAAAGAGGCGATGGACAGTGAGATCCAGTCCATGTATGACAACCAAGTTTGGAATTTGGTTGATAATGTGCCCGGACGTAAAACCGTTGGGTGCAAATGGATCTTCAAGAAGAAGACTGACGTGGATTGAATAGTACACACATATAAAGCGCGATTGGTTGCGAAGGGCTTTACTCAAACTCCTGGAGTTGACTATGACGAGACCTTCTCACCAGTTGCGAAGATAAAATCTATTAGAGTGATCCTAGCTATTGTCGCATTTCATGATTATGAGATTTGGCAAATGGATGTCAAAACCGCTTTCCTTAATGGAAAGTTGGCCGAGGATGTTTACATGGCTCAGCCAGAGGGTTTTGTCGATCCAAACCATCCGAATAGAGTGTGTAAGCTTGAGAAGTCCATTTATGGACTTAAGCAAGTGTCTCGCAGATGGAATCTTTGCTTCAATGAGAAAGTCAAAGAGTTCGGGTTTGTACGAAGCGAAGATGAATCGTGTGTATATGTCAAAGCCAGTGGGAGTATAGTAACCTTCCTCGTTCTGTATGTTGACGACATACTACTCATAGGAAACGACGTCCCGACTCTGCAGGAGGTTAAGTCCTGGCTCGGGAAGTGCTTCGCTATGAAGGACCTCGGAGAGGCTTCCTATATTTTGGGAATAAGGATAGTGAGAGAGCGAAGTAAGAGACTAATAAGACTTAGTCAGAACACTTACTTAGATAAGGTACTAAAACGTTTTAGTATGGAAAACTCGAAGAAGGGAGAATTACCGATACAAAGTAATGCCAAATTGAGTAAGACTCAAAGTCCGAGTACCGAAGCTGAAATAGCAGAAATGAGCCGAGTACCATACGCTTCCGCAGTTGGCTCAATCATGTATGCTATGACTTGTACTCGCCCTGATGTAGCCTTTGCCTTGAGCATGGTTAGCTGATATCAAGGGAACCCTGGCAGAGCCCATTGGATTGTGGTTAAGAATATCCTTAAGTACCTTCGGAGGATGAAGGAATGGTTCTTAGTCCTCGGAGGGAGTGATGACTTAAAGGTGCGAGGGTATAGTGACGCCAGCTTTCAGACCGACAGGGACAACTACCGTTTGCAGTCGGGCTGGGTCTTTACCCTGAATAGAGGAGCAGTGACTTGGAAAAGTTCCAAGCAAGAAACCGTAGCTGATTCAACGTGTGAATCAGAGTACATTGCAGCGAGCGAAGCGTCGAAGGAGGCAATATGGTTAAAGAACTTCATCGGTGATCTTGGAGTTGTACCTGCCATAAAGGAGCCCATGGAGATTTTCTGTGATAATGAAGGAGTGGTTTCCTTGACCAAGGAACCGAGGGATCATGGTAGATCTCGGCATATCGACAGAAAATATCACTTTATTAGACATCGTGTAGAAGAAGGACAACTCATAGTGAAGAGGATATCATCAGAAGATAACCCAGCAGATCCGCTTACGAAGGGACTAAGTAGGGTTAAGCACTTGCAGCATGCTAGGAGTATTGGGCTGAAGGATGATATTAGTATAGATTAGATAATAGTAGAAAAGTGTAATAGATAAATGTAATTAACATTTGATGATTAAATAAAAGAGTAATATTTATGAGTAATGTTACTGTCGTATGTTAATTGTTTAACTATTTTTTCATTTTGCATGTTTTGACTTCCAGAATAATTGAGTTTATTAAGAATAATCGAATTGTTCAAATTGTCCACAATTGTTCATATGTTGGAAGTAGGTATGAATAAAGATTTTCATGAATTGGTGTGTAGATTGTCTAAATGGTATTAGACATAGCAAAAGTTTGCTGCAACGTTCATGAGTGCTTATGAACTAGTTTTGAGCATTGGAGCAAACCCGCGCTTGCTGGAATCACCTTATGGAATATGATAAAAAGAGTGATCGCAAGACGATAATATCATATGGTCTTAAAACCAAGATATATGGTTTGTTATTTGTTAATTGGTTGTACATTGATAATGCGAAACCGCAACAGTAACTCGATGTTATAAAATGCATTGTTGTGTATAGTTGATTAATGAATAAGTAAATGCATATAAGTCGAAGTTTATCTGTTACTTTTATCCCAAGAGGGTAAAAGCGAT
This sequence comes from Lactuca serriola, assembly GCF_051521515.1. Classification (NCBI taxonomy): domain Eukaryota; kingdom Viridiplantae; phylum Streptophyta; class Magnoliopsida; order Asterales; family Asteraceae; genus Lactuca; species Lactuca serriola. Next base: position 21,905,502 of record NC_136413.1, on the reverse strand, counting down.
ATCTCGGCCGCTCGATGATTTGATTTGACTTATGTGCCAGGCCCGGTCAGAACTGAATTGATGTGTTCGATTAAGTTCTATAAATCGGAGATCAAGAAACCAAATGCTAGAAAAATTGTTCCATAGAATTGCCAGCATGATATCTAAACAGAGGACTGTACGATCCCTTATCTGAAGGACAAGATTGATTAGATTAGAGTTTGACAGCGTCTTTGAGAGCTACGATTGTTAATCGGAATATAATTGTATATATAGTTACTAGACTTATCCAACTGGGAGACTGTTGGAATAGTGTCTAAGGCTGCAACTATATAAGGCAAGTATTTGACCCAGTTGAGCATGGTCCTTTTGGGTTGCCTTCACCATAGCAACTTGACAGGATGATTTATTATGAGAGAAGGAATATTATTAATATATTATAAGAATAATATAAGGAATAATAATATTGTTATTTGATTGATATAAGTCATAAATTAATTTGGAATTAATTTGGTGACTTAAAGAGATTAATTAAATAAAGGGGTATAAACTGTCAATTGTTTGATAGTTTGACTTTGGGCTATAAATCCTTTAAGGATAAGGGGTGGATGAATTCTAGGGCTTTAGATAGGCTTAGATTTCGTCCAAGGCTTATCATGGAAAGGATTTGGATTGCTTAGGGCTTAAGTTATCCAATTAGTGTTTAAGGGTGAAACCCTAGGAGCCTTACTAGTATAAATAGACCCTATGGGTTGAGGGAATTCGACACACTTGTCTCTAAAGGAACCCTGGCCGAATTATTCCTCCCCTCTCCTCTCTCCTAAATCATCTTCTTGCTTGTTGGTGTTTGTAAGCCATTAGAGGAGTGATAATTGTGACTCTAAAGCCTCAAGGACAACAAGATCAAGCAAGTGATTCAAGGTAAACTTCTAATCTCTGATTTCATATTGTTATTATCGTATATTAGCCATTAGAAGTCTTGGATTCAATGTATGTTCAATTAGAGAAACCTAGATCCAAGCATTAGGGTTGCATGTGCACATAGGGATGTTCATATGGCTAAAACTCATCAATGACATGGATAGATGAATGATGAGTGATAAAAGATGATGTGAGTAAACATAGGCAGCTATAGACTTAGTGCCTAATAAATAACCTCGGCAACTATGGACTTAGTGCCTATTGGACAAACACTGGTAGCTATGGACTTAGTACCTGTTAGGAATTGGTAGCTATGGACTTAGTACCTACTAGATAAACATTGGTAGCTATGGACTTAGTACCTGTTAGGAATTGGTAGCTATGGACGTAGTACCTATTAGATAAACACTGGTAGCTATGGATTTAGTACCTAATGAATAAACTATAGCAGCTATGGAATTAGTGCATTATGAACGAACATTGGCAGCTATGGATTTAGTGCCAGTCCTATAACCCTGGAAACAAGGGACTTCAGAATAAACGAATCCAGGATAGAAGACTCTTAGGATAGACCCTTAAGAGTAAAGAAGATAATGGGGATGGGTAATTGGGTTGATTGTTTGATTGTTTAAACATAATAATTATATTATTGTGGGTTGAAAACCCTATGTACTCACCAGGTTTCCCAACATGACCCATTCAGCTTATTTATATCATAGGTGTTGATATGAAGTTACATTACACTAAGAGATTAAGGAGATATAGATCACTAGTGTAAATGAATGTAAGTTCTGTTTATGCTTATGTTTCTGTATTGACGATGACATCCCAAATGTTTTAAAATGAATAAAATATGTTTCTTCAAAAATGCTTTGATAACGTATTTATCATGTTTTTTTTGGGAACAAATTCTGCAACATTTTTATTAAAAGAGGTATTCTAATTTTCATAAAGTATAAACAAAATCGGTCTTTTATGGCCGTGAAAATGGTGATGTCACACCACAGTCGTTGAGCCAAAGTGGTTTAAGACCACCGATAACACATCTAGGGGCCGAAAGGTCCGCACTTATGGGAAGTGCGACAAGGTGCATGATGGTTCTTGCCGATCATTATCTAGGTGCCACAATTATGGCCAGCAGGGCCATATGGCGAGGGATTACCGCTAGCATGCCGTAGCACTCAGTTCCAGGCTTTGTTATCATTGCGACCAAGTTGGCCATGTGAAGGCCAAAAACCAATCATTGGCTGCTAGGCCGGCGCAGGCTCCAGAGGTGGCTACTTTGAGGATCACTTATAGGAGTCAGGGCAGGGTGGAGCCCCCGAGGGATTGATTTCATGCTTTCCAGCTTACTGTAGAGGAGGCCAAAGCAGCTCCAGATGTTATGGCTGATATGTTTCTATCCCTTGCTCTATTGATTATGTTTTGTGTTATGCTTATGTTTGTACCTCTGTTAGGTACGTTCCTAGTAAACTCTTTACCTGCTCTTGTGTTGTTTGACTAGGGTGCGAGTTAGCCTTTTCTATCTCGATAGTTCAATAAGGAGTTTGATATCCCCATTAGGGAGTTAGAGTGTCCATTGCGAGTCTCTATCGCCTACGAACACGGGGTTTTGGCATCATTAGTAAATCTGGGTTGGATTATGGAGATCTTTGGGTTGCTTTATTCGATCGATTTGATCCCTATCCCCATGGGGGATGTCTGCGTGATTGTAGGTATGTATTGGCTTAGCCGTTTCGACGCTATTATTGATTGTGAGGGCCAGCGCGTGGTAGTTCGAACCCCAAGTGTGGGAGAATTCGTTATCTACAGAGAGGGAACCAAGATGGGTTCAGGGTTTTGTTCTGCAGCCAGAGCTCAGCAGAATATTCAGCATGGGTGTTCGGGTTATTTAGCTTATGTGGTGGATACGCATATTGGGGATTAGGTTTCAGTTTTTGAGGTCCCAGTTGTCAGGGAGCTTGCCGATGTATTTCCGTGGGAGTTACCCGGTGTGCCTCCTGAGAGGCAGGTCGAGTTTAAGATTGACCTCGTTCCTAATGCAGCTCCGATTGCCAAGGCAATGTACCGCTTGGCACCCCCTGAGATGCAAGAGTTATCATCTCAGCTGCATGAGCTAGTAGACTAGTAGTCCATCAGATTGAGGAGTTCTCTATTGTGAGCGCCAATTTTATTCATCAACAAGAAGGATGGTTTACACCAGATGTGTATTGATTACCGGGAGTTGAACAAGCTAACAGTGAAGAACCGTTATCCCCTTCCGTGGACTCATGATCTCTTTCAACAGATACAGGGTGCATCTTGATTCTCCAAGATAGATCTCAGGTCTGGGAACCAACAGGTCAGGGTGAGAGAGGAGGACGTGGATAAGACCGCGTTCCGGACTCGTTATGGGCATTACGATTCTGTGGTGATGCCATTGAAGCTCACCAATGCGCATATGGTAATTTATGGATTTGATGAATTTGGTATGCAGGCCGATGCTTGATCATTTGGTTATTGTATTTATTGATGATATCTTGGTATATTCCAAGACCAAAGAGCAGCATGAGGAGCATCTTTGCGAGCTTCTAGGAGTTTTGAGGCGAGAACGACTTTATGCTGAGTTCTCGAAGTACGAGTTTTATTTACGAGAGGTTCAAATCCTTGGACACCTCGTTAACCAGGACGAGATATTGGCTGATCCGACGAACATCGAGACGGTGATGCAGTGGGAGGTTTTGAAATCTCCCTTGGATATCATGAGTTTCTTGGGGTTGGTAGCATATTATTGGAGATTCATTCAGGATTTCTCCAAGATTGTTGTGCCCATCACTCGTCTGACGAGGAAGGGAGTGTATTTCTCGTGGGGCCCTGATCAGCAATCAACATTTAAGACCCTTCGGCAGAGATTATGTGAGGCCCCGGTTTTTACCATCCCAAAGGGAATTGAGGAATTTGTGGTATTCTGTGATGCTTCCATCACTGGTTTAGGGGCGGTCCTCATGTAGAGAGGACGATTGATAGAATATGCTTCGCAGAAGCTGAAGCCACATGAGACGAGGTATCCCACACATGATCTGGAATTGGGGGCAGTGGTTTTTTCCCTCAAGATTTAGAGGCATTATCTTTATGGGGTCAGTTGTACTATCTACACGGATCACAAGAGTTTGAGGCATATTATGGATCAGCCGAACCTGAACATGAGGCAACGTCGGTGGCTGGATGTAGTCAAGGATTATGACTGTGAGATCTTTTACCATCCGGGTAAAGCGAGTGTAGTAACCCATGCTTTGAGCCACAAGTCGACTAGGTCTTCAAATGGGGTATCATGTGTGAGGATATCAGTGAATTCTCCACTTTTAGGATTGACTAGGGAGGCTCAGGCCAAGTGTGTCCAGGAAGTGAACTAGAAGATAGAGAGGATCAGGGGTGAGATCGCCATATTTTTTTCGGATAATCATGGATTGTTGACCCGTTATGGTCGGGTATGGGTTCCTATATCTGGTGGGGTCAGACAGATTGTGTTGGAGAAGGCTCATAAAGTCTCGCTTTTCTATCCATTCGGGGGCCACAAAGATGTATCGGGATCTGAGATTGAGATATTGGTGGCCGTGTATGAAGAGGGAGATCACATGCTACTATATGGAGCCACGTCACTTGGCAGGGCGCAACGTGCATTTTAAAAAGTGCTATAAATAGTTGTTCTCTGTATATGATGCTCATATCTCGCCCCTACAACCTCTATCTCGAGTTCTACCCTACCTAGGACAGTTTCCTTTAATTTTTCTACATTTCGGTGAAGCACTATGATCCTTGAGAGCCAGACATATAGTAGCTATCAAGTAGAAGCTCTGCCAGTGCAATTTTCAGACTTTTTTCTAGAAAATCTTTGTAATTTGAATTACACTCAACCTTATTTTAGTGTAAATTATATTTATAGTCATATGTCATTATTATGAAACTATAAATAAGATTTATCAGTGATTCCAAGTTGTTATATTGGTTGATCTACTTACGGAGAGGTACCTAAAATGGTCATGTTAGCTTGGTTGATGGATTTCATAAAGGTTATATGCCAAAATGGTCCTTCCTCCCAACTTCTATGCCTTCCTGATCCTTATTTGATAGAACTCTCAGTAGATGCTAGGATTATTGATTAATCTAGACTATTATTAACATAGTTACCTAGATTATAAAATTAGTCTAAGACTTAGCATTTTATACTTCTAGCTCTTTTGAAAAAGTTGTAAGGCAAAACGTTGCCTTAACCTCGAGTCACCTTCTTTTGTCAAGTGAGTACGTAATTACTTCCAAGAGCATAATTTAATAAAAGTATTTATTAAATGCAGTTTGTACTAGTTATCAAGGTTCTAAAAGGCGTGAGGCGTGGCGTGGCGGCAAGGCCAAGCCTCAAGCTTAACGAGTTATGACGAGCCATGGCGTTTTTCAAGGCGTGATGTAAGGCGACGATTTTGTATTAATTTATAATTATATTACCGCATAAATATAAATTTATATCAAATATACCTAGTTTTGGGAAGTGTTATATCAACAACTAATAACAGAAAGTTAATAAAAAACACAATACTTGTATGTCCGATTAGAAAAGGTATAAAAAAAAGCAAAAAAACGTGTCTCAAATGAAAAAACACGCACCATAACACGCCATAACGCGCCATGGCACGCCATATCACGCCTTGCCGCGCGCCACGCCTAACAGCAACGTTATGAAGCTTTTCGTAACGGCGACGCCGCGCCTCACGCCATGGCGCGCCTTGGCGCCCGCCATGGCGCGCCTTCTAGAACACTGCTAGTTATACTCTATGCTACATGTACAACTATAATAACAGTGCTTATTGGGAACTATGTCAGAATCAGAATTGCCTTTAGATATAGTATGGGTTAGTTGTGGACTTATAAAAGGTACTTAATTCTAAATAAGTTAGATATTGGTTAGGTCTCGTTCTAAGGGTAGAGTGTGAGATAAGAGCAGAGTGTAGTAGTCCTCCTCTTTCCTGGATGACTAGAATTATGGGTCCAAATCAAACATCTGGCAAGTAAGTCTGGGTCATCGACCTGAGTAGATTACAACACTCGACTATTCTAGACGGTCTAGTGAATTACATTGCTATTATGGACGTATAACCCATAGACGTAGTAGAATAGGATAGCATATTTATCAATTACTCTGAACATTGGTTGCCTTTATATGACTTACACTGGCCAAGGACTCCACTAGCTGTGTAGTCAAGCAATTGCTCAAATAATTTATCAGGTTTGGTGATTCCTCCAGATAATCATTGCTTTAGGATTTATGAGAATCGATTGGGCAGGGCAGGTGATCTTATATCTGATTATACCTATGGGAATGTTATTATTTATCATTAATATATTATGGGCTTGAAAACCCTATGCATCTCACCGGGTTTCCCAAACATGAACCCCATATTTTATGTGCATCACAGGTAGCCGATGTAAGGTTGTCGAAGTCAAGTTAGGATGCTAAGTGAAATAAAAATATGTGCATGTTATAGTATTTCAGGACCTTTTAATATTTACGATGTAATGTATGTTTACATCCTCAATATTTTAAGAAAACAAAATAACTTTTGTTATCTCAAAAATGTTTTATTTAACTGGGAATTTATGCATCTCAATTTATTAAAGCATAAAGAAAAACTTTTAATTGGTTCTAAAAATTAGGGGATGTCACAAAGTCATCCGAATTTGTTGATTTTGATCATCTAGGTTATGTTTGTCTCTTGAAAAATCCTTGTACAGCCTTAAAAAGGCACCCCAAGCATGGTACCAACAATTTTCATCTTAAGACATGAAATTGAAATTTGTTCGATCATACGCATATTTCTCCTTGTTTATTTATAGTTGAGACTCATCTGTGTCTTATCCTATACTATATATGGATGATATTTCACTTGTAGAGTCATCTACAAACTGCTACACATGATTATTAAAACCCTATGGAATTCTCTATGTCTGATTTGGGCGTCTTGAATAATTTTGTAGGCATTGCAATAAGAATAACCTCTAAATAGATGTCGATGTCTCAGCAACAATATGCATCCTTTATTCTTGAACGAGCTAATATTCCAAACTACAAACCTTCTCGCACCCCGAATGACACACATGCTAAACTCGTCCTATTTGGCACTCCTGTTTTAGATCCCACTTTATACCAATCTGGTCATTGCTCTACAGTACCTTACTTTCTTGTGACGAGATCTTACATATACAGTTCAGTTGGTTTGTCTTTACATGGATGACCCATGGGAGCCACATTTTAGTGCTCTTAAATGTGTCCTCAAATATATCGTTGGCACTTTATATTATGCATCATCCATAAATCGTCTTGTTGCATACTCGGATGTTGATTGTGGGGTTTCTTCATAACCTGTCACTCTACCTCCGGTGACTATCTCTTTTGGGGGGAATAATCTTCTTTGATGGCCATCAAAGCGACATCCAATAATTTTTTTGCGTAGCATTGAAGCTATTTCAAGACATTGCAAATGTGGTTGCAAGCGCTACAGTTGGGTACCAAGTTGTTGTCAAATGTAATTGCAAAAACATGTTAGCTTCGAAACCTGCTTCACGAGTTACATTTGTCTATTTCGACAACCACCATTGTCTACTATGACGACTTTAGCTCCCTTTATATGTCATGAACCCCATATAGTATCATATCACTAAACACATCGAGGCAATTAACACTTTGCTCATGATAAGGTTGCAACACTTTGTTCGTGTGCTTCATATCTGATCATTTCCCAGTATGCATATATTACACAATACTTTTACTAAAGGCCCACCTTCTACTTTGTACATATATATTACACATATATTTTTACTAAAGGCCTACATTCTACTTTTGTTCTTGGAGTTTCGTAACAATTTGAATGTTGATATGTTGTTTATTCTTTCAAACTACAGTGGTTTGTTATTATATTGTATGTATTTTGTATTTAGTTTTGGCCCTATTGTTGTCATGACCTAATGGCCTCTCATACAGAGTAGTTAGGTTTCTTGTATTCCATTGTTTGCAATCATTGGGAAAAACACATTATTTCTCCATCAAATAGAACACAGTCTTAAGATGGTACACCACATATATGGTATATCCAACCATTTATGATTGTACCCCTACTATTCAACCGATATGAATCACACAGACTGCCTTCCATTATATATATCATTTTTTCTATTCAACCGACCTAAGTCACACAGACCGCTTCCATCATAAATCATTTTTTCTAGCTTTAAACCTCCATCGTCACTTACCTATCAAAATTATGTTAGAGCTCTCAAGCTGCCAATTTTTAGCTCTATGACTCAATATTAGCTAAATTTTTGTCTAGCCACCTAAATAACTTTTCTTTTCTAAAAAACATCCCCCAAAAGAAATGGCATGGAATCATTTCCAATATGTTGATCACTTTTAATGGGGTCTTGAAAAGATATAATGACTTAAAAGGGTAACATACTTTTTGATTTATACACATTTGATCACTGAGTTTTTTCGTCCACATTCGCCCTTCAACTTTTTGAACTATACACATTCAGTCCTTATGACTGGCTATTCCAGATAAACTAGAAAAGAGGTAATATATTTCTCACTTTGTACACATTTAGTCCTTAATAATTTTTTTTCACATTTAGTCCTTAATATTTTTGTTGCAGAATAAGTCTTTGTTGTTTTTTGTACACAATTACTACTTATGGCCGGTTTTTTAGGTCTTTTTCATAGCATTCTATGTAGGAAAATCATTAATGAGGTGGTCGGGGTTGTTGATGCTTAAGGTCATTGCGACCTCATCTGTTTGGTTGCTTAGGTCTTGTGTTTTGTCTAGGTCATGTGTTCTGAACATCATAACTTCTTTCGTTCAAATTACTCTAGTTAAAAAATAATATATTTTAGTTTACGATCTTTATATACATGTGTTCATTATATATATATATATATATATATATAAACTTTTTTTATAAAATCGTAAGTAAAAATATATTATTTTTTAATGTGAGTAATTTAAATAAAAATTGTAGTAGACTCAAATATGTAGACATGGATATAAAGATTGTTAAAATCTGAGATCGTACGAAGAAGTTACGATGTTTAGAACACAAGACCTAAGAACAGAGCAATCGAGGCTACTATGACCATAAACATGAACATCCCCGAATTCCTTATTAATGATTGTCTCATTTAAGATGTCGTGAAAAAAGTAAAGAAACTTTTCATAAGTACTGAATCTGTACAAAAACAACAAACATTTAATTTGCAATAAAAAAATTATTAAGGACTAAATGTGCAAAAAAAATATATAAAGGACTAAATATCTACAAAATGAGAAACATATTACCCTATTAAATCATTTTTCGGGTTTACCTGAAAAGACGGTCATAAGGACTGAATGTATACAGTTAAACAAGTTGAAAGGACAAATATGAACGAAAAAAACTTGATGACCAAATTTATACAAAACAAAATTTATATTACCTTTTAAGTAATTATCCCTCTTGAAAATAAAGAAATAACAAACACCCAGGATTTCAAGCACGGCTTTGCAAAGCATCAATCTTCTCAAAAAAATAAATAAATAAATAAATAAAAATAAAAAAAAAAACAAAAAAACAAAAAAACGGGTCGTCATTTGGAAGACACAACGATGAAATAAGCCTTTATCCATAGCTTTCATCATAGCAATTCTGAGTCGGTGAGTCCCTTTAAATCTTTGGATAATGTTACTTTTTCCTTTAAATGCATGTTTAACATAGAGTGTGTTCTTGTTTCCATTCTGTGTAAAAAAAATATCCACAAAACCTCTATATTTATCAAACCCTCAAATATTACTTCATAATAGTTGTAATCACATAGTTACCAATATATAATGATATCGATTACATCATTTTTATTTGAATATAATCAAATTATCTAGCATGGTTCATCAAAAAATTGACTTATTCTCTCCAGACTTTATTTTTTTAATAATAATACACGTAGTATGAAATTTGATCAACAAGGTTAAGAATATGATTTCAAAATTTCAATGTTATATATATTTAAACTAAAAAGAACCATGTTTTAGATTGAGGTTGGCTAAAAAGACATCCGTTTTATCAATATAAAAACCTTAATTTACTATTTCATAAAATACTGATTATGTGATCATTGTGTTTTTAAAATGGAAAACGGTTTTACTATTTCAGTTTTATTAAGTCGATGATTACGTAAAATCAAATCATTTAAAGTAACAAGCTAGTAGTACTTTTCCAAAGGCATTTTATGTAAATTATATAATCGATTCCAAAACTACTAAATTTGGTGCATTAAAATAATAAAACAATGATTCTTTCTTGCATGTTGCTTAAAAAAACATGTTTTATGTTTTTTTCCCTATGTTTCAAAATGCATATTTTATATTTAAATGGGTTGAAATTTGTAAGTTGACACTTGACACCCACCTGAGATGTTCATATTTCTTTGACCAAGATGGTTTGGTTCAATTTTCTCTTCCTTTCAAACAAACTAAGTACGAACTCATGAAGTTACGTTTCTTAAACCACCAAGAAACTAAATTATTTACTTTTTTTAAAATAATTGGGAATGAGATAATTATATTAAAATATTATTAATTTTATCTAAATAAAACATATTTTATAATTTTAGATTAATATAAAGATAAATAAAAAGAAAAAGATAGGATGATATTTAATTTCTCTTTGGTTTTCTATATTTACAATTTGGTTATCAACAAAACAACACCGGGTACACATAATAACGACAAAGTTGTAAATTTCGTTTTTGTGGTATGTCAAAAATTTTGGGACTTTAGTGCAAAATGTATTGGAGTCGCACTAGTTGTCGAAAATATGAAATTTATTGCAAATTTGGTCCAAAATTTTCAAACTTTTTATAATGACGGATTTGTCTTTGGTATTTTTCTTTTTTCATTTTTATTATTATTTTACCATTTTTCTAATTAGGAAAAAAAAAAAGACAAAAAAACACCCCGGCCTACCACCTACTCACTCTTTATCTTATGTAATATACGGTTTTCCAGATATATATTATTCTTAATATTTAGTTAAATAATTTTGGAGGGACTCGACGAGTTGGTGTCTCAACTCGTCGAGTGGGGTCGCGGCTTGGTGACGTGTTTAATGAACGGACTCGACGAGTCGGGTATCTGACTTGCTGAGGAAAACCCTAATTGCCCGGGTTTGTGACATATTTAAAGGCTCTTATGGCCTTCATTTGCGACCACACTTCCCCTTGAGAGACCCCAAATCGATCCAAAGAGCTTAGAGAGATAGAGGGAGCTAATTGCTTCATTTTGGTGCATTCTTGCAAGGAAGAAGGAGAAGGTTCAAGCTTGACTGACTAGAGGGGCTCAAATCTTCCACTATTTCATTCAAGGCTACTGTTGGAGGTATGAATCCATACCTGTTTTCATATGATTAGTAGATCACATGAATTCAGGGCTTCTTTACCCTTTTTTAAGTTGAGATATGAAGCATGTGAAGTCCCTTTGAGGCTTAGACATCAGATTTGAACCTTGAGAGGTCCAAAGAGTCCCAAGAACCCAGCTTTATGCAGTTACATAAGAATATTGAACCAAAGACACCATTTTGTGTAACGTCCCAAAAATACGAGCCAAAAATTTCATTTTTAAAACATATACTTAGCAAATATTAGAATTAAAACATTCACCAATCATATCGTTTCATAAAAGTTAGCGCATGTCGTGAAAAACATTTTATAGAACATAATAATGTCAGAGTACAAATTCCCAGGAGGGTCTCATAGTGTGGAATACAAGGCATGTGTGTGATGGGCCGCTACCGCGCTAGCTCCTTCCCCTTCGAAGAAGAGGTACCTGAAACCAAAACTGAAAACTGTAAGCACGAAGCTTAGTGAGTTCCCCCACTGTACCACATACCATATAATCACATAACATACATATATTGCCGGGCATATCTGGGTGTCCGACCTACCCCTTCGGTCCTCTAGACCGGATACTGCCTAGCATATCTAGGTGTTGGCCTCCCCTTCGGTCCTCATGACCGGATACTGACTAGCATATATGGGTGCTGGTCTCCCCTTTGGTCCTTACGATCGGATACTGCCGGGCATATCTGGGTGCCCGACCTACCCCTTCGGTCCTCACGACCGGATACTGGGGACTATTTCACCCCCTACTGCTACCACATAACACATATCACATAGCATCATATCATACTAGCGCATAAACATAACACAGGTAGTAGCAACCCTAGATGAATATCACAGAGACAATCATCTATCATACAACTCCTACCGGTCCGCGCAGCACCCAACGTTGTGGCTGGTATGTGATCTTTTGCTTAGTATTTTGTTTATGTATGGTGCTTATTTGTGATGTGTTTAGGTACTTTTCTTGTGAATTATGTACCTGCTTTGGTGTTGTTTGACTCGGGTGCGAGTCGATCCTTCGGATTGCTAGCATTTAGTCGTCACATCAACATCCGACGAGAGGCGTTGAGTCGAACTTTGAGAGTCTCCATAGCTGATGAGCATGCTGTTTTTGCGACTGATGTGATTTAGGGATGTGTGATTGAGATTTTTGGAGTCGAGTTTCTGATAGATTTGGTACCTATCGCGATGGGTGATGTATGTGTCATCGTGGGCATGGACTGGTTGAGTCGATTCGGAGCTATGATCGACTGTGAGTGGTAGCTGGTGACCATCCGAAACCTAGTGGGGGAGTACTTACAGTATACAGTGAAGGTACCCGATCTAGGTCAGCACTTTGTTCGGATGCTCGAGCGAGGCAGAGCTTGCAGCAGGGTTGCATAGGTTTTCTTGCGTATGTGGCGAATACGCGGGATGTTACGGAGAGACCGAGTTCTGTTGCTGACGTTCCGGTGGTGAGTCAGTTCCTGAATATTTTTCCCGAGGAGTTACCAGGTGTGCCTCCCAAGAGGCAGGTCGAGTTTCATATTGATTTGCTTCCAGGGGCAGCACCTATCGCCAAGGCACCCTATCGCCTTGCACCGCTAGAGATGCAGGAGTTATTCTCACAGCTTCAGGAGCTGTTGGGAAAGGGATTTATCCGGCCAAGTAGCTTGCAGTGGGGAGCACCGATCCTTTTTGTCAAGAAAAAGGATGGTTCACACAGGATGTGCATTGATTACCGGGAGTTGAACAAGCTGACGGTCAAGAACCGTTATCCACTCCTGAGGATCGACGATTTGTTCGATCAGTTGCAGGGTGCATCTTGGTTTTCCAAGATCGATTTAAGGTCTGGTTATCATCAAATTAGGGTCCATGAGGAGGATATCCAGAAGACAACATTTAGAACTCGTTATGGGCATTAAGAGTTTGTGGTGATGCCTTTCGGGCTCACCAATGCACCAGCAGCGTTCGTAGATCGCATGAACCGGGTATGCAGGTCTATGTTGGATCGTTTGGTGATCGTGTTCATCGACGATATTTTGGTGTATTCGAGGTCTAGAGTGTAGCATGAAGAGCATTTGACAGAGGTCCTTGGAGTATTGAGATCGGAGAGGCTTTACGCCAAATTCTCCAAGTGTGATTTCTGGTTACGAGAGGTCCAGTTCTTGGGACACCTCGTTAATCAGAATGAGATTTTGGTCGACCTAGCCAAGATTGAGGCGGTTATGAGTTGGGAGGTGCCGAGATTCCCCACCGAGATCAGGAATTTTCTAGGGTTGGCTGGCTACTACCAGAGGTTTATCAGAGATTTCTCTAGGATTGTTGTTCCTCTCACCAAGTTGACCCGGAAGAGCGCTGCTTTTGTTTGGGGTCTCGAGCAGAAGACATCGTTCGAGACACTTCGCCAGAGATTGTGCGAAGCTCCAGTGTTAGCTCTTCCTGAGGGGATGGAGGACTTTGTGGTTTACTGCGATGCATCTATATCGGGGTTAGGTGCAGTGCTTATGCAGAGAGGACACGTGATAACATATGCATCGAGGCAGCTAAAGCCTCATGAGACGAGGTATCCCACCCACAATTTAGAGTTGGGGGCAGTGGTGTTCGCCTTCAAGATCTGGCGCCATTACTTGTATGGGGTTCGGTGTACCATATACACGGACCACAAGAGCTTGAAGTATCTGATGGATCAGCCCAACCTGAATATGCGCCAGAGAAGGTGGTTGGACGTGGTAAAAGATTACGAATGCGAGATTTTGTATCACCCGCGGAAGGCTAACGTGGCAGCCGATGCCCTAAGCCACAAGGTGGAGAGTGCCCCGATTCAGGATATATGCATGAGGATAACAGTGATGACTCCTATATTGGATACCATTCGAGAGGCTCAGGAGGAGACCGGAGAACCATAAGGAGCGGGTGATTGGCCAGGTATTCGAGTTTGTGACGGATAGTTGGGGACTTATGACCTTTCGAGGTCGGATTTGGGTGCCTTATACAGGCGAAGCTCGTAGCACTCTGATGGAGGAGGCGCATAGGTCGTGATTTCCGATCCATCCCAAGGCCACTAAGATGTATTTAGATCTGAAGAGAGACTATTGGTGGCCCTGTACGAAGAGGGACGTCACGTGGGTAGTAGAGAGGCGCTTGACCGGCCGTCGGGTCAAGGTAGAGCACCAACGTCCACATGGTCCATTGCAGCTTATGGAGATTCCCCAGTGGAAGTGGGAGCAGATCTCGATGGACTTTATCGCCAAATTACCGAGAATGGTGCGTGGAGTTGACACGATATGGGTGGTTGTAGATCGGTTGACAAAGAGTGCTCAATTCCTTGCTATTAGTGAGAGCTCTTCTGCAGAAAAGTTGGCCGAGATTTATGTGAGAGAGGTGGTATCTCGGCATGGAGTGACGATCTCGATTGTGTCAGATCGAGACGTGTGTTTTACTTCCCGGTTTTGGAAGAAATTTCATGAGGAGTTGGGCACACGATTGCATTTTAGCACCACGTACCATCCGCAGACAGACGGACAGAATGAGCGGATGATTCAGACACTCGACGACATCCTTCGAGCATGCGTTATGGATTTCAGTGGGAGTTGGGACACATACCTACCCTTGGTTGAGTTGTCCTATAACAACAACCATCACTCGAGCATCGGTATGCCTCCCTTTGAGCTTCTGTATGGGATGAGGTGTCATACTCCCATCTGTTAGGGAGAGGTGGGGCAGAGAGTTATCGGCGGCACTAAGATAGTGTTGAAGACGATCGAACAGATTCAGCAGGTCAGACAGAGGTTGCAAACAGCTCAGAGTCATCAGAAGAGTTACACGGACAGGCGACGATCCGAGCTTGAGTTCCAGGTTGGAGATTTTGTGCTTCTGAAAGTTTCCCCATAGAAAGGAGTAATCCGGTTTAGGAAGCAGGGCAAGTTGGGGCCTCGATATATTGGACCTTTCAAGGTGATCGCCAGGGTAGGCAAGGTAGCATATCAGTTGGAGCTACCTGAGGAGTTGAGCCAGATCTATAGCACCTTCCACTTGTCCCAGTTACAGAAGTGTGTGGCTGATGAGATGGAAGTAGTACCATTAGAGGACATTCAGGTGGATGCGAGCCTGAATTACATCGAGAGGACGATCACGATCATAGATCGGAAGGTGAAGGTTTTGAGAAACAAGGAAGTGCCCCTCGTTCAGGACCAGTGGCAACATTGGAGGCGGAGTTGGAGATGCGGGAGCAGTACCCCGAGCTATTTGCGAAGCAGGACTTCGGGGGCAAAGTCTGATTCTAGTGGGGGAGAATTGTAACATCCGGTTTTCCAGGTATATTATTCTTAATATTTAATTTAAGAATTTTGGAGGGACTCAACGAGTTAGTGCCTCAACTCGTCGAGTAGGGTCGCAGCTTGGTGACATGTTTAATGAATGGACTCAACGAGTCGGGTATCTGACTCGCCGAGTCAGCGCTGCTGAGGAAAACCCTAATTGCCCGGGATTGTGACCTATTTAAAGGCTCTTATGGCCTTCATTTGCGGCCACACTTCCCCTTGAGAGATCCCAAATCGATCCAGAGAGCTTAGAGAGATAGAGGGAGCTAATTGCTTCATTTTAGTGCATTCTTGCAAGGAAGAAGGAGAAGGTTCAAGCTTGACTGACTAGAGGGGCTCAGATCTTCCACTATTTCATTCAAGGCTACTATTGGAGGTATGAATCCATACCTGTTTTCATATGATTAGTAGATCACATGAATTTAGGGCTTCTTTACCCTCTTTTAAGTTGAGATATGAAGCATGTGAAGTCCCATTGAGGCTTAGACATTAGATCTGAACCTTGAGAGGTCCAAAGAGTCCCAAGAACCCAACTTTATGCAGTTACATAAGAATATTGAACCAAAGACACCATTTTGAGGGTTATTTTGTCAATTAGAGTTAGATGAGTGATGCATGGACGTAAAGGTCGAACCTTTACATGATTAATGAGCATTGAGTGCATAGATCTGAAGTTTGGGAAAGTATCTTGGACTAAAATGGTTGAATGCAAAAGAGTCTGAATAGACTCGCTGAGTTGAGTCGCTGACTCGGCGAGTAGCCCAGGGTTTTATCCCGATGAACTGAGTCAGGTGGTGACCCGACGAGTTAGTGGTTAGCTCGTCGAGTTAGAGCTTGATGGGGTTGCCATGAATCGACTGGACTCGACGAGTCACCCAAGTGCACTCGACGAGTCTGGTCAAAAGTTGGACTATTTTCTGGAGTTAAATTTTGTTGACCTTAGGTGTTGGTCAAGATGAATGTAAGACTCAGGAGGAGTAGAATGGTCTTTTACCCTTCTGAGAGAGAGCATAGGAAGGGAATAGTCTAGCCTTTGAGAGCCATTGTTAAATAGAGGTAATTTCTGTATGTGATTAGGCGGAGGCTAGATCAGTGTTTCGAGTACGAGATCATCCGAGTTTACTCGAGGTAAGTCTTCTCACTATACATTACCTAGGGTGTATCTATGTGTGGACCGGAAGGTCATACGTGTGTGCTTGAGATTATGTGTATTGTGATTTATGTATGCTATGTGCTATTCTGACCGGACCGGAGGGTCCAACGATTTACGAGGCCGGAGAGTCCTCAACCAGACCGGACCAGAGGGTCCAACGAGATAGACCGGGCCAGAGGGTCCAACGAGCTACGGGACTGAAGAGTCCCGCTGAGACACAGTGACCAGAGGGTCGTACAGAGTATAGCCTCAAGTGGTGAATTGTTGTATGTGGTATTTTGGGGAACTTACTAAGCCTTCGTGCTTACCGTATTATGTGTTATGTGTTTCAGGTACCCTAGAGGATCGCGGGAAGGCACCGGCGTGATTGTACACACACTCTTAAAATGGAGCTATGTTTGTGGATCCTGGATTTGACTTGTTGTTTTGAAAACTTTGTTGATGGATATTTGGATTTTGCTAATGAGACACGTGTTTTATGATTGTTAAAAATTAAATTTTTGGTGTGAAATTTTTGGTTGTTACATCTTACATCGTATACCTTCTTCTACTTAATCAAATCTGGAAATACCGTCGTCGGACACCACCACTGCCATTGGACACCACCACCACCAACAACACCACAAAACACTCATTTTTTCATATTTGCAAACTCAAACATGAACAAAAGATTTTTCTGCGAACTCAAGTTTTCCAAAACATTCAAACTACAACAAAAACACTCATGAACACTCAAGAACAAGAATAAATTTTCCAGATTTGCAAAATCAAAAACCCTAGAATCATGAAATAAATTATCCGGATCTTCAAACAAAAACGCTAAAAACTTAATTTCAATATCTGAAAACCCTCATACTTCTCCGGCTCGATTCTAGCAGACAACGATGGTGGTTTCAGTCGATCGACCCTTTCTCAGATCTACGTTGCCACCTCAGATCGTAGCAAATGAAGACGTCGCCATCTCGGATCGGAGTAAGGGTTTGCACAAGTTTATAGATTTGTTGTTCCACTCTCTTTTTCCTTCTTCGGCGATGTCGGCGCCTCCAAGATCTAGATAATAGTAGATCTAAGGTTTTGTAGAGGCGATGGTGACACAAAAGTCATCGAAGCTAGGATTTGTATATGAGGCAACGACGGTGACTTCGTCTCTCACCGTTTTGCTTCTCCCCTTCACAAACATAGTCTGAGCTAGAGTTTGTAAAGACGAAGAGCAGATCTAAAAAGAAGGAAACGAATATGGGTTGTTTTTAGCTTTGTTGTCATCTTCGTCTTCATTAGGTTGAGGGTTTTGACAACATCTGGAGCTTCTGGAGACTAAGGGTTCCAATGAAGGCAACATTTTTCATCATATGGAGCTACTCAGCTGAGCCGTTTGAAGATCCGTTTGTGTGTATGAGAGACAGAGAGAGGGAGAGATAGAGACGGACAGAGAGAGAGAGAGAGAGAGAGGCATGTCTGAAGCGTTCAGACGACGGTGGTGGTTTTCGGCAGTGGTTGTCTCCAATAGTGGTGGTTTTGGGAATATGCAGTGGTTTCGATGAAAATATTGAGTGAGTGTAGGAAGAGGGATATGGGTTGAGTGGGGTTATGGCTTGGTTTTTCTTTTATTTTAACTAAATAAAATGTAAAATAAATACAAAGAAAAGGAAAGAAATAGAAAGGGCAAAAATTTCATTTCAAACACACTCAATTTTAAAATGGACAAAAACAAACTACTTATTTTGGATCACTGTTGCAACTCCAAAAGATTTTAGACTAGCGATAAGAAGTATTTTCGACCAAAATCCCAAATTTTAACATATTACAGGACCAAATTTGTAAGTTTATCCATAATAACACTTTGGAGTTGGTCATACGTACATACATTTAATATGTGCGGTAACAATCACATCATTTAATATTAAAAGTAGGGTTGGGCCTTAACATTTAAAGAAATCATAACTATGCGAGAGTTACTTGAGCGGTTGATCCGAATTATCATTTTCAGTCTTAATTTTAGTTTGGACCATTTTTTGTTTTTATTATTATTATTATTATTATTATTATTATTATTATAGAAAAAGAAACAATAATTACTTAGAGTGTGTTTTACACACAGTACAACAAATGCAATATGATAGCCAATTAAAATTCCACAACCCCGTTAATTTCTTTGGTACAACACCTCCAAACCCTTGGTCCACCAGGCTTATACAAAACATCATTTTAAAAGCATAATAGATTATATTTATTACGTGAAACAAAACTAACATGGGCCGATAGATTGAACCAGACTTTCTCCGCAAACCAAATCACGACTACATAAGTTATATAGCTATTTTTAATAGGGAAAATGACATTATAGTCCATCGAACTTTTAACGTTTGGTTTAAATGGTCCTTAAGCTTTTTTTTTTTTTTTTTTTTGGCTTTATTGCGGCATAAGGTTGGTTAGAACTTTTTCTTTTAGTCCCTTTCACCTTTAACAACCAGTACATGTGGCTACATATACATTTTCAACACAAGTCAACAATGACGTGACATTAACCGATTATATGGCATTCTAAACCCAACACACTCGCAATATTCATGGATCTGATTAATCGGGTGTGTCGCCCTTTTCTAGACAAGTTTCTAATAATGTTCATTGATGATATACTTGTCTACTCTTGGAGTGGGAAAGATCATAGACAACACTTGAGACTAGTGTTAGGAACATTAAGGGCGGAGAAACTTTATGCAAAGTTTTCAAAGTGCGAATTCTGGATCAGAAAAGTAACTTTCATTGGTCACATGGTTAACGAGGAAGACATACACGTGAACCCTTCCAAAATCAAAGTGATTGAGAATTGGTCAGCACCGAAGACGCCCATAGAAATCTGTCAATTCTTGGGTCTCGCTGGCTACTATCGTAGATTTATCCAGAATTTCTCCAAGATTGATAACCCTTTAACCACCCACACGTAGAAAGGTGTACCCTTTAGTTGGGGAGAAAAGCAAGACATTGTGTTTTAAACATTGAAGCAGACCCTATGTAGCGCACCTATCATGTCTCTGTCTGAAGGAACGGAGGACTTCGTTGTCTACTGCAGTGCATCCAATCAGGGCTTAGGCTGTGTGCTCATGCAGCGAGAAAAGGTTATTACCTATGCCTCGAGACAGCTGAAAGCACACGCAGTCAATTACACAACTCACTATTTGGAGTTAGGAGCAGTGGCCTTTGCGTTAAAGATATGGAGGCATTATCTATATAGGACCAAATGTATTGTCTTCACCGACCATAAGAGCCTACAACACATCTTTAATCAGAAAGAGTTGAACATGAGGCAACGACGGTGGGTAGAGTTACTCAGTGATTATGAGTGCGAAATACGCTACCATCCCGGAAAGGCCAATGTGGTAGCGGATGCCCTCAGCCGGAAATAGTATTCAGGTCGTAGAGTGAAGGCACTGACAATGACCATGCATTCCCATCTGTCTGCTCAAATCAGAGAGGCTCAACTGGAAGCCTTAAAACTAGAGAACATGTCGGATGAAGTCTTGAGGGGAATGAAAAAGAACTTGGAGATCAGGCGAGACGTAGTTTACTATTTCACAAATCGGATCTGGACCCCAAAGTTCGGCGGTTACAAAGAGGTTGTCATAAACGAAGCTCACAAGACTAGATACTTCGTTAACCCAGGTTCGGATAAGATATACCTGGATCTCAAAAAGCTTTATTGGTGGCCAAACATGAAAACAGAGATCGCTACCTTCATGGGAAAGTGCCTGACTTGCGCCAAGGTGAAGGTGGAATATCAAAAGCCCACAGGTCTACTTCAGTAGCCAGAAATACCTGAGTGGAAGTGGGAAAGGATTACAATGGATTTCATCACTCAGTTGCCCAAGTCTCCGAGTGGGTACGATGCCATCTGGGCAATTATCGATCGACTGACTAAATTCACCCACTTCTTGCCAAGCAAAGAGACATTCAACATGGAGAGACTTACACGAATCTACATCTAAGAGATAGTTCCTCTGCATGGTGTACCTATATCCATTATCTCCGATCGGGATAGCAGATTCACCTCGAGATTTTGGCAATCACCGCAGAAGGCTCTTGGAACTAAGCTGTATATGAGCACAACTTACCATCCACAAACAAACGGGCAGAGTGAGAGGACCATGCAGACATTGGAAGACATGTTTAAAGCATGTGTCATAGACTTTGGAAAGTCGTGGGATACCCATTTGCCCTTGGTCGAGTTCTCCTACAACAACAGCTAGCATACCAGCATCAAGGTTGCGCCATTTGAAGCCCTCTATGGTCGTAAGTGCAGATCCCCTCTGTGTTGGGCTGAGGTGGGTGACACGTAGCTAGCTAAATGTCAAGTCCCCGATAGCACTTTCATAGGCCCATAAGTCATCCGAGAAACTATAGAAAAGAACATACAAATCCAAGAACGACTAAAAGCTTCAAGAGATAGACAAAAGAGCTATGCCGATAAGAGATGAAAACCTTTGGAGTTCCAGGTTGGTGACCATGTTCTTTTGAAGGCCTCACCATGGAAAGGCATGATACATTTTGGAAAGCGTGGAAAGCTAAATCCGAGATATATAGGACCATTCGAGATCCTCGGTAGGATCGGTCCCGTAGCATACAAATTCATTTACCCCAAGAGCTTAGCAATATCCATCCCGTCTTCCACGTCTCGAACCTTAAAAAGTGTCTATCCGACGAAACACTTGTGATCCCTCTTGATGAGATCGGGATCAATGAGAACCTTAATTTCGTGGAAGATCCAATCGAAATCATGGATCGGGAAGTCAAACGAACAAAACAAAGTCGCATACTGATAGTGAAGGTCCACTAGAATGCCAAGCGGGGACCTGAATTCACTTGGGAGCGAGAAGATTCCATGAAACATAAATACCCTCATTTTTTTCCGAGTACATGATTTGTATTAAGTGTTTGAATTTCGAGACGAAATTCCCTCTATCGGGGGGGATGATGTGACAACCCAAACCTTTTTCCGTCAATGTTAGACCGATTCCGTTAATAAAATTTGACTTTTATTTACTTCCATCAAATTCTTGTGATTTGGAAATCATTTAAGTTATATAATGGAATTATCTTTTATGAGTTGGAACCAAAAATCACGCGAAAACCCGAATTTCCTTCGAAAAATCAGTAGTTTCCGGCCTGACCTGTGTTGATAGCCGTGACCCCATCACGACCGTAAACTCGTTTACGGCTGGTGACATGTGATCCCCACCACCGACCATACACCCAGTCTATAAATTTGAGACTCCTACCATCATTTGAACTTTTCTGGACGAAAACTCCCTCACTCTCACTCTCTCTCTCTAATCTCTCAATCGCAAACAAACCAAAACGCTTTCTTTTCATCCAAAAATCATCAAGAATCACCTTAGGGTGTTGTTTTGGAGCATCTAAAACACGTTTTCATCGAATCGAGTATACTTGTTCTTGAGTTTACAGTCTTACACATTTCAAATCTTCAAACCTTCAAGGGCCGCAAACCGTTCACGGCCGTACACCCTTTAAATCTTCAAATTTTCTTCAAGAACATCATTCACCGCCGCAAACCCTTCAAGGGGCTGTTCACGGCCAAGAACAGTTTACGACCGTAATCCATTCACGGCTGCAAACCCTTCTTAAGTGGTGAACTTGGATGAAAACCCACTTTCCCCGATTCAATCGAGTACCGGTAACATTCCTAAACCGAAAACAAGTGTTTTTATAACATTATAAATAAATGGTTTCGCTAATAAAGTACAATTATGTATTTAATTGTTGATTACGATTCTGTTAAGTATCGCATGCATCCACCCGAGGGTCTTCACTCCCAGTTTCGCTGTTCGACTATTCACACGACCCACAGTGAGTTCATACCCCTATACTTTTATGATTTTTAATGATTTCAGGGGGGAATACAAGTCAAACACAAATGATTTTGTGAATTTATACAAAAAGGATTTCAACACTTTTAAAACTGATGCAATTGATACAATCTTACAGTTTCCACTTGTTTATAAAATATTTAGATATTTTATCCATGTTGTAACATGCTGAGCATAAGGGATGTTTTCAGCTTACAGTCAAAATTGCATAGTTTTTAGATCAACACATAAACCAATTACATAATATTTATGTAAACTATAATAGGTATAGTTTGGGGTTTCAATATACAGTAATACAAATTCAAGGCTTATACATTGCTAAACATATAAACTATGGCAGACTTAGTTTATGATATTCCTGGGTAACAAGGATACTTTATTACATAATTATTTAAGTATAATTATTTCTCCATAAAGTATACACACAGGATTAAATACAATAGATCAATACAGACCTGCACGTAAATTAGATTATACATAATTGTGAGACTCTATTTCAAACTTGTACCCTATGGTGTACTGAACTAAATCCTATCATAGTATAACCAAAGTCTCATGGAGGGAGAGCGTGAGATTTGTGAATAGATCTATTCGGGACTGACAATCTTACACCTGAACTGCTAGCTACAATTAGGCAGTCATGCCTGGGGTGATAAATGTCATTTATCCGACAATTGAAGAACGTCGTAAAGGTCACTAGGTCATATCAGGCATGGTTATACGACTCATAATAGTATAAACTAACCTTTGTTTACAGAATTTCATTCTTCATTAGTTTTATTTTAATAAATAAAACTACTATAAGTTATACTGGAGGATTCCAGGAGATAAATACATGGTTTTTATTTTAATTAATGAAACTACTATACATACTGGCGATAACCAAGGTTTTCCAAAAGAACATTCTATGCATACTCGTGATAGCCAGGATTTTTGTACTTATAGATCGATGTAACAAACTCATACATTAGAAAATATTGGATTTTCTTGGAAGCATATAAACATTTTTATCGATTCATTAATAGGTTTTTCATTTCAAAAACATGCTTATTAACTCACTAGCTTTTATGCTGATACTCTCTTTTTAAAACCGCTTGTATTCTCAGGAAATCAGTCGACAGGTACCTCGGCAGACTTTCGGGAAGACGGAGCATATAGAGTCTCATATTTATTTTTTCTACTTTTGATGTATATAAATATGAATCAAACATATGTAAATACCTTTTTATATATTCAATGTAATGGTTGTGTTTACTTTGATTACTATGATGCAATTGTTGTGATACTACATATGACGTCATCTACCTCCGAATGTTTCCGCCGTTCCGGTTTGGGGGTGTGACAAAACGAGAGAGAGTGGATTTTATTAACTTTCAAGAACTATTAAAAGAACTCAAAATTGTATCTCACTTTGAGCTGTCACAGGAATCTAGAAATTTACAATGATGGGGGTATGAGTCTATTTATACTTGAGGCATCAAACCTAAAACCCCAATGAACCAAGCCCATTGGCCCATAGGCTGGCGAATGGTGACAACCAATCATTTTCCGCCATGAATCATCTTCCGGAACATTCTTTCATCTTGAGCATCATAGAGGACTTCATAGCATAATTGGCTCATCAAGGACCAAGATGGTCCATCTTGTGCCATCATGGCACAACATGAATATGGATGGTGAAAGAGGCATCAAGTGTGGCACAAGAGAGTCTAGGTTGGATTAACAACACCATCTTGGTACAACAATAACATGCATGGCACAACAAGGCCATGCTTGGCACAACAACATACCTCATGGTGTAAATGGAGTACCCCATGGCACAAGAAGGAGTGCCCTTGGTGCAACAATGTCCTCCTTGGCCCAATGATATGTGCACATTTAGTCATATAATTCATATAATATCTTAATACTTTTGGTTGTTTTTGTCTCAATTTATGAACAAAAGGTGCTTAATTAGTCTAAAATTTCATTTTTCAGCCTTAAAGACATGCTTGGATGAAAAACGATGTGGAATTGGCGATTGGAAGCTTCCATCTTGCATTTTGAAGAAAGAAGGATGTTGATGAACAACTTGACCCCTCGTTAGTGTTTTGGCCATATCTCATGACTCATAACTCTGATTGATGAGATTCAAAAGTTCTGAAAACTACACACAATTTCGGACGAATTTCGTGTTTGGAGAAAATGTTGATTCCAAACCAACTCGACGAGTTTGGGTCCTCCCACTCGACGAGTTGAGATGAAAGGTCCCGATAAAGCAGTGCCTTGCCTTACATGCGTATTAAGTAGAAAACTAAACGAGTTTTTCCATAAAACTCGACGAGTTGGATCTGATTTTTGGAATCTATATATAGAACATTTTCATTCGACACCCTAAGTTTTGTTGGAGGCTTTGAACGAATTTTGGAGGCTAGAGAGGTTCTGAGAAGATTTGGTTTTCAAATTTCAAATGGAAGCTTGGATTTAAAAAGATCAAAGGCATTAAAGTATTACTTTACTCTTAATCTTTGTTTTGAATCATGTATTACATTAGATTTAGAGTTTAGGATATTATTTGCTGTAGTTATGAGCTAAAAACTCCATACTTCTGTTTAGATGTAGAGGATCTTATGAATATGGTTTGATTAAGTGGCTTGGATTATATTGATTTGGTTATTTATCTTGTTAAGCTTGTTAAAAGATCTTTATGTGTTAATGATAATTATTTTCTGTTACTAACCAAGTATATTGAGTTGTATGAACATCTTCTGGATTGCTTGAATCTTATAGTTTTATGAAAGCAAGATTATATGCCTAGTATTAGTGAACATGAACCTAGGGTTAACTAGAAAATAAGTAAGTTAATGTGTGAGCATATGTGATGACCAACCACATATGAGTTAATTGAATCAACCAATTTAGTTAACTAATATTACAAGTCTTACTTGATTCGAATTGAGCACTAGGAAGCTTGTTAGTTTAATCACTTGATCACTGCTTGAATTAACTTTTTTGCTAAAGGATTAGTAATAGTGAACATGAACCTAATCATATTAGAAATCGGTAACCATTGATATATTAATCCATTGCACTTGCCATGAAATCAACCATAGGAATAAGTGAATTGAATCTAAACAGAAGTCTCTTTAATTTGATTGAATCTAGTTGTCTTTTGTTCCTCTTTTAGTTGTTAATTGCCTTTTTGCTAAAGTGTTTAGGAAGTTACTTAAGTTTCTAGTGTTTTAAAACTAGAGAAAATCCCTATTTTAATTAATTGCTTTATTTAGATAATATTAGTATTAATTTTAATTGTTTACCGTTCCCTATGTTCGACACCCTAGTTGCTTAAACTAAACTGCTATCGATAGATACACTGCCTACGTGTGTTTGTTTTTATTTGAGTTTGTTAGGATTAAAACTGATATACTTTACACAAATCAAGTTTTTTGGCGTCGTTTCCGGGGAACTGTTCTAAATAGTTAATTTTATTTACTAGGACTATCGATCTTTTGTGTGAGTTATATCTCATATAAGGTTACAATTTTTCTATTTTAATATTTATTATTATGTATTTTCCAAATCTCGATGCTCTTGATGCTTTTCTTGAGGAAGTAGTATAGGAAATTGCGCAAGAAGATGAGGAGTATGACTCATATGAAGATTTGATGAATTTGGGAAGATGTTTAGATAACACTTTCTCTAACAAACAAGAACAATCCGAGTCACAAGAGCTAAAGTTACAAGATGAAGAATTTTTTCTAGAAAGAAATTTGGAGGGGCTGGAAAGGTTGCTGGCAGAGGGGTCAGACGAAGAACAAGAACAAGTTGAGTTGTAGGAACCACGACATGGTTTGATTGTTACCACGACGTGGCTCCCTGTATTTTCGGTTTGTGTTTCGAAGCATGGGGTGAAAATTCCAACTTTGGAGAAAGTTCTGAGGCACGATCCATTTCTGTTTAGTATCGACCGGTTCCAACCCTTGTCAAGATTCTTGGGTTTTATGAATTCAAGCTTGTTTGGCCAATTTTAGAAGCAAAGATCTGAACTGTACAAATTGGTGAACAAAAGATATTCAATGCAACGGATGTATGGGATTTGAGTTTATTGGAAGTTTATTAAGTTGAGAGTCCAACTCAAGACTCGCACAAAAAGAAGCGCTTGCGGGAAGCAACCCGTCATTTGAGCTTGCTTTATTTTTTCTTTTACTTTTCTTGTAGGATTTGAATTTGATGTTTGTTTTTCCTTTTATTATGTAGTTTTTTGTTTTTGATCTTTGCATAATCTATGGTGAGAATTGAACGAATTGTTAAAGCGTGAGGGAATTAAAGTGATGGGTTGAATCGTTAACGAGAAGAATTGAAGATTTGAGTGAGAATTTGAGTATGGTGTTTATAATGGTTAAAAAGGAGTCTCGTCACTGAAGAATATAAGGAGGTGTATTACCTTAATACCCTCTTTGACCACAAAATTAGAACTGAAGCAGAAAGAAGAAAATTCACGTTTAACACCTTAAACTCGTCGAGTGCACATCTAAACTCGACGTGTTCCAAAGGAATTTCGCATTTTCTGCTAAGTCACGATCCAAACCGACGAGTCTCCACATAAAACTTGGCGAGTTGCTCGGTCTTTTATTTTCGAGTCTTCGATTTGATTCCACTTGGGGCGGCCATTATATACATTTACGAAGTCCATATATAGGCGATTCCAAGAAGCTTTTTCTAGTATATTTATAGTTGTCCACCACACGAGACATTTGACACCTAAGGCGTGGATGAGTTGTTCCCATGCCAAAGTCAGGTGAAGTAGGAGCTCAAAAGAAAAATATCAACCTTGCAACTTTTATCCCAGGGAAGTCTGTTCCAATTCTCTCTTTTTACTTTTATGTTCTTTATCATGCACAACATGCAATGGGGACATTGCATAAATTAAGTGTGGGGTAGGGGGTTGATTACATTAGTTAAATTAGAATCCTAGGTTTAATTTAAAAAAAAATTGCATAAATATTGCTAGGTTAATTTAGAAAATTTTGGTAAAAGCAATTAGGATTCCATGCTAGTATTATGTTTGATGATTCTATGAGGACCCAAATGTTTAGTTGAGCCTATATACGTTATAATACATTTGTGGCCCCCTTTATTCTAGTGAAATAATGGGACAAAAACACAACCTTGTTTAGTTTGAGGGATGCAATATGTTTAGCATCGTGTACTAGAAATGTATCTAGGGAAGCCTAAGTAGTCATTGCACATAAGACTAATGCATTTAATCAACAAAGGATGAAGTTAAATCCCCTTGCTTAAGCATATGTTTTTCTATGTTTTTAGTTTGAGTGAAAAAAGTAAGTTTGAAAAAAAAAAAGAAAAAAAAGAGTGCAGAAATGTTTGAAAGAATCTACAAAGCTATGAAGAACAAAGACATATCATGAAGAAAAGATGCAAATTATTGAAGATTCAAGGCAAAAAGTTATAAAGTTATCAAGACTTCTATTTTATTGTATTTTTCTTTTCTAGGTTATTTTACCATATGTATGCTTGGGGGTTTAACCAAATATTCATTGGGGTTAAGAAAGTTTTCTGTGGATGGATTCGGATGGATGCATAAAATGAGCGTTGTTTGGAAAAAATGGGCGAGTGTTTATGAAAATTGTGAGTATTTAGGGTTAGGGGTCCTTAGGAAAAAATTTAGACACAAATGCATGCGTTGTGGTCTTGGCATAATGGTTGGGTTCGATTGGGATTGTCTTATGTGATACTAGTGTGCTAAAATTCAGTTTTATTTGGGGGCAAGCAAAAGTCAAGTGTGAGGTATTTTGATATATGCATTTTTAGTCATATAATTCATACAATATCTTAATACTTTTTGTTGTTTTTGTCTCAATTTATGAAAAAAAAGGTGCTTAATTAGTTAAACATTTTCAGCCTTAAAGACATGCTTGGATGAAAAATAAAGCAGAATTTGTGATTGGAAGCTTAGATCTTGGATTTTGAAGAAAGAAGGATGTTGATGTACAGCTTGATCCCTCATCAGTGTTTTGATCATATCTCATGACTCGTAACTCCGATTGACAAGATTCAAAATGTTCTGAAAACTAGACACAATTTTGGACGAATTTCGTGTTTTGAGAAAATGTTGATTCTAAACGAACTCGACGAGTTTGGGTCCTCCAACTTGACAAGTTGAGATGAAAGGTCCCGATAAATCAGTGCCTTTTCGTACACACGTATTAAATAAAAAACTAAACGAGTTTTTCCATAAAACTCGACAAATTGGATCTGATTTTTGGAATGTATATATAGAACGTTTTCATTCGAAACCCTAACTTTTGTTGGAGATTTGGGACGACTTTTGGAGGCTAGAGAGGTTCTGAGAAGCTTTGGTTTTCGAATTTCAACTAGAAGCTTGGATTTAAAGAGATCAAAGGCATTAAAGTATTACTTTACTCTTAATCTTTGTTTTAAATCATTTTTATTACATTAGATTTCGAGTTTAGGATGTTATTTGTTGTAATTATGAGCTAAAAACTCCATACTTCTGTTTAGATGTAGAGGATCTTATGAATATGGTTTGATTAAGTGGCTTGGATTATATTGATTTGGTTATTTATCTTGTTAATCTTGTTAAAAGATCCTTATGTGCTAATGATAATTATTTTCTGTTAATAATCAAGTGTATTGAGTTGTATGAACATCTTCTTGATTGCTTGAATCTTATAGTTTTGTGAAAGCAAGATTATATGCCCAGTATTGCTGAACTAGGTGTAAAACTCGTGTATTACACAGGTTGATTAAACAAAATAAAATATTAAAATGTAAATAATAATTATTTTTTAAAATAAAATTTTGAAGTAAGGAATGAAGAAACATATTAATTGCAATTTAGTATACTATTTATTACATTTAATACTTTAGATATATAAGTAAAAGTATTATGTGGCTTTTTAATTTTAAAATTTGAAAAAAAAACCATAAATTGACATGTGGATATTATTTATTTAAAAAATAACACAAAATGACAAGTGTCAAAATTCGTTAGAGATTGACATGTGACAAAAAGTTATTTATTTATTAGGAAGGATATGAACCCAAGGTTAACTAGAAAATAAGTAAGTTAATGTGTGAGCATGTGTGATGACCAACTACATATGAGTTAATTAAATCAACCAATTTAGTTAACAAATATTACAAGTCTTACTTGATTCGAGCTAGAAACTAGGAAACTTGTTGGTTTAATCACTTGATCACTGCTTGAATTAACCTGTTTGCTAAAGGATTAGTAATAGTGAACATGAACCTAATCATATTAGAAATCGGTAACCATTGATATATTAATCCATTGCACTTGCCACGAAATCAACCATAGGAATAAGTGAATCAAATCTAAACGGAAGTCTCCTTAATATGACTGAATCTAGTTGTATTTTGTTCCTCTTTTAGTTGTTAATTGCCTTTTTGCTAAAGTGTTTCGGAAGTTACTTAAGTTTCTAGTCTTGTAAAACTAGAGAAAACCCCCCAATTTAATTAATTACTTTATTTCGATAATATTAGTATTAATTTTAATTGTTCACCGTTCCCTATGTTCGATGGCCTTCTTGCTTAAACTAAATTGTTATCGATAGGTACACAACCTACGTGTGTTTGTTTTTATTTGAGTTTGTTAGGATTAAAATTGGTTTACTTTACACACATCACCCAAGTCTTCAGCAGATGGTGCAAAAAGGTACCCTTGTTAACACTTTCCATTCACCACACTAATTAACCAAAACAAGCTCTTTGATTAATCTTAACCTTACTAACCTAATCTAAACAAGCTCTTAGAATTAGATTGAAAGATTGCATGAAGCTTTATGTGAATGTTCCCAACAACACCCAATACTCCTCATAAACTCGGGAGTGTAAAAGTGTATGAATAAGATTTACACTAAATTCATTCAATAGATGTCAATTTAATGCTTGTTACTTGTTCAATTTCACAAAACAATTACGGATTTTGTAAAAGAGATAACTAGAATGACCTAACCCTAATTCAAATGGCCAATAAGAATCACAATTAGAATCAAACATTCGATTGAAGCAAAATCAAATTCATTAGATAGAAATTAAGAACAAACATCAAGTCATATGATTAGATTCACAACTAGAAAGTCAAAACATGAGTTGGAGACATTAGAGTTCTAGCCACACATGACTAGAACAAAACCAGAAATCTAGAAGATGAATTCAAGAATTAAAATGCTTAAAAATACGAAATCAAAATGTTTCCAAATGCTTAACGGACAATCCTTGCTAAAAACTTCAACTCCTTCACCTCAAAAATGCTTTTTTTCTGCTCTGCTTGCCCCCAAAATGACCTCATTCCCGAAATAAGAAAAGAGGAAAAACTGCCAAAAAGACAGTTTTTAAGTCGAACACGCCCCGTGTCGATATAGAGCAAATAAACACGGGTCGTGTTGAGTGTAAGTACGATGCTAAAAAAATGCCCAAATAGCCCAACACGCCCCGTGTCCATATAGGCTAAATGAACACGGGTCGTGTTCATCGAAGTCAGAAGATAAGTGTTTGATAGCCAAACACACCCCGTGTTGGATTCTAGGGCAAACCCAACACGCCCCGTGTTGCCCTCTAGATGCTCGTCCAAACTTGATTTTTCTAATTCTTCCGATTCTCGTCCAATCGTCCCGCAATCTTCATCAACGCTCCCTAGAACCTCCAAAAGCGCGCTCCAACCCCCGGTTCACCTGAAAATGACATGAAAGAGTGCAAATAAGGTTGTTCAAGAAATTAACCTAGATATGCTAAAATGCGATAAAAACAACGAAATTATTTTAAGTATATACATAGAAAAAGGGCTAAAAGTTGTGCAAAAAGGGTGCACAAAATGCACCCAATAGTTTACTTTACACCCATCACCCAAGTCTTCAGCAGATGGTGCAAAAAGGTCCCCTTGTTGCTCCATATCACTCCCAAGTGCTCCAAAACTCTTCCAAGTGCTCCAAACCCCCTTCTGTACGATCCGTTCCTTTGGCACTTGATCCATTAGTTTTTCAGACGAGTCATTCCTTTCTTAGATGATTCGTTCCTTTGTGA
Source organism: Lactuca serriola (assembly GCF_051521515.1). Lineage (NCBI taxonomy): Eukaryota > Viridiplantae > Streptophyta > Magnoliopsida > Asterales > Asteraceae > Lactuca > Lactuca serriola. Next base: position 21,873,753 of record NC_136413.1, on the reverse strand, counting down.
CATGTTCCATGAACCTCAAATGCTCCATTGTGATCTAAGTGCTCCATGTTGGACAAGACTTCATAACTCAACAAAGCAGCCACGTGTGGCGAGAGGGATAGAAAAATGTTTGGAATAGGAAGGTTGTAGAAAGAGTTTTAGAAAAACGGTGGAAGCAACATCGACCTAGTATAAAGTTATTTGAGGCGGTGCAACTTCTTCTATTAAAGCAATGATATCTATTACCACTAGAGTAGGGGCTTAATTTACCAACTTTAGAAAATATTGTGGCAGAAATCCAAACCAGTTAAACATTACTAGTCCTTCAAATTATATATATATATATATATATATATATATATATAGAGAGAGAGAGAGAGAGAGAGACTAGGTTATAATGTGGATGGAAAACTATTGTTCGGACATGTGGACAATATTATTCTATGAGAATTACTAATAGAATAGGTTTTTTAGTAATATAAATGCGTTCAACCTCACACAACTATTGTCATTTTCATGAATTCTCACTGATTCTTATTCATTTTTGTTCTTAACCATCGTTTTTCACTCATTTTCATTCTTACAGAATATAACTCAATAAATATTCTGACAAGATTCTGACAGAATGAGAATAATAATAAAAAGTCTATAATAACCTTATAGACAGTTTAACAAGTGAGAATGTGTGATAATGACAATAGTTATGTAAGATTGCATGTATTCACAATATCAAATAGCATATTTTCTTAATTTGTCATTCTCGCAGAATAGTACTCTCCACACGTCCGTACAATAGAGGTCAATCCACATTTGAACCTACATCTCTGTGTGTGTGTGTGTGTGTGTGTGTATATATATATATATATATATATAGAAATCGGTAATAGAATTAATTAAAAAGTGAATAATTTTGTTATGGCGTTATTTTGGAAATATTATTAAGAGTAAATTACACGAATGGTCCCTGTGGTTTGGGATAACTTATGTATTTGGTCCTTACTATATATTTTTGTTGCACGGTTGGCCCTTATCTGACATAATAACACTACTTTACCCTTAATCATATATTTTTATTTTGTTAGCAATTTTTTATTACTTCAACAGTTATTAAATAAAATAAATTATTAATAACTGTTTGAAGGGCCCACCCCATCTTAATCTTTTTCCCTCCCAGAGGAAACTACCTGGTTTTCCAACGCCAACTCCAGTACGCATCTCCAACGGTCACCATCTCTGGGCACCGGTACACCCTAAAATCAACACCAACTACATTATATTTAACCATAAATCTGAAATACACCTAAAATTAAACCTACAATACAAATCCAAAACAAAAAATCAAACCTGCAACTCAAATTCAAATCCAAAATCAAACATGAAGTTTAAATTGAAAGCCAAAATTGAACATGTAAGTCAAATCTAAATCCAAAATTAAATCTGCAGCTCAAAGTCAAATCCAAACACCAAAATCCATCACGCAAAAATACATATACAATCTAGATGCAAAAATATCATATACAATTCCTTATGAAAAAGATTAACTAAAGACAAACCTAGAGGAATTAATACACAAAAAACTAACCTTTGTTTGCAAGTCGGCAATTTATAGAGATAAAGAAAGGAAATGTTGAGGGTTTTTTTTTCAGTTTTGGTTGCGTCTGATGGGTAACGAGAAGGGAACGACATGGGTTATCTTCAAGTGGTTTTTTCATTTTGGTATCGATGGTCAAAGTTTTCCCAATTACTTCCAGTGGTTATGTGTAATTGAGAAGGAAGGGAGTAAATGGTGGGCAAGCCGACTGTAATCTTTTCCACAAAGGTAAAACATGATCGGACTAGAAGGTGGCTACACCGGAGGTGAGAGTCGGAGATGAGTGTTCAGAAAATCCATCACTAAGAAATTAATTCTCAGATTGGGGTAATAGGGTTTTAGAGGACAACACATTAGTTGACTTCCTTACATAGAGGAAGTGGCACAGGCAGCGGATGTTGGTGGTGGGATCAGTGGAGGGGGGTAGAGGTGATTTTGCACCCGTCAGAGAAGAAGATGTGTACAACTTGCAGGGGGAGGGAGGTAAATGTTGGGTTTTGAGCATACTAACACTCATATGGTGTACATGCAACCCTAGAAACCTTGGATCTATGTTTTCTCTAAAATACATGCAAATTTGATTTCCAAGGTTTACAACCAAACTAGCATGTTATGGGGTACTTGTAATACAAAACTTTAAGTAGAATAACATACCTTTCTTTTGTGGTTGAATGCTTAAAGTTTTAGAGCCTAGCACTAATAGTGTGGATGCCTCAAGTGGTGTCGCAAATCACCCAAAACAAATTGGAAATACTTGAGAGAATCTAATGCTTGCTAGAATCGGCCCACCCTTGTTTCTCACACACACTAGTGCCAATTCTAGAACCAATGACCTCTGTATATACTATAGAGGATTAGGGCTACACCCTAATACCCATGACTCTTCATTTACCTAGAATCCATGGGTTAAAAGATCCATGGAGTTCCATATACTCTTAGCCCATCCTAAATAAATCTTAGCCCATTCCATATATATATATATATATATATATATATATATATATATATATATATATATATATATATGCAAGAGTCCATATTTAATTAGTTTCATTTGATCATTAAATTAATTCCAAAAATCAATTCTTGATCAACACTAATTAAATAATATTAACATATTATACATTATAATATATTAATGGATCATAAACATCTTATTCTCAAAAATATATCCATACAAATTGTTAGGTGAAGTGCAACCCAAATGGACCATGTCGGGTCGGGTCAGGTTATACCAAATATAGTTACAGACGTAGACACCTTATCCAAAAGTCTCCCACTTGGATAGGTTTGATAAATATAGTTGCAAGTCTAACTTCAGGAACTAAAAAGTAATTGTAGCTCTTTTAAAACTTTGTTGAACTATGAAGCGCCATTTTAGATAAGTGATCATATAATCCTCTGTTCTCAAGATATCAGCTGGACAAATACATGGAATAATGTCGTACTTATTGTCCATCAATTGTTTCTTGATCTCTGATTTGTTTGACATAGAACTAAATTGAAGACATCAATTAGGTTCTGACCGAGCCCGGAACATAAGTCAAAACCAAATCATCGAGGGGCCCATATATCGCTTCTATTGCTAGAAGGAACAGATAAACTTCGACTCATATGCTTGTACTAACTACCAGTTGAATTATGCACAAAAGCACGTTTTATGACATCAAGTTACTGATGTGTTTTTGTACAATCAATGGATAACCAACTCATAGTCAACGACTCATATCTATAGGTTTGAAGATATATATGATATTATCGTCTCACGATCACTTGAGATAAATTCCATGAAGTGATACAAGTGAGTGTGGGTTTAATCCAATACTCAGAACTTATGAGCACTCATGAACGTTGTAGCAACCATTGCTATGTCTAATGCACCTTAGACAAATCTTACAAGCCAGATTCATGACAGTCTTAATTCAATACCTACTTCCAACGTATGACCGACTGTGGAGAGTTTAAATAAAATAATTATTCTGGAAGTCAAAACATGCAAAATTGAAACAATAGTAAACGATCAACATAGGATAGTAACACTTTACTCATAAATAAATAACAATTTTTATTTAATCATAAAATGTTAATTACATTTTACAAGTTTTAGAAAACTATCTAATTATTAAAACTAATATCGTCTCTCAACTCGATGCTTCTCGCATGATGCAAATGCCTAACCCTAGTCAGTCCCTTTGTGAGGGGATCTGTAGGATTCTCTTCCGACGATACTCTCTTTGCCACGAGGAGTCCTTCTTCTATTTTGTGTCTTATGAAGTGATATTTTCTGTCAATGTGTTTGTATCTACCATGATCTCTTGGTTCCTTGGCTAAGGCAACTGCACTATTGCTGTCACAGAAAATCTCCATAGGCTCCTGTATAGCCAGTACAACTTCAAGGTCTCCAATGAAGTTCTTCAGCCATATCGCCTCCTTTGCCGCTTCACTTGCTGCTATGTACTCTGATTCACAAATAGAATCAGCTACTGTCTCCTGATTGGAACTTTTCCAAGTAATTGCTCATCCATTTAGGGTAAAGACCCAACCTAACTGAGAGCGGAAATTATCCCTATCATTATGAAAGCTAGCATCACTATACCCTGCTACTCTCAAGTCATCAGTCCCAACGAGGGTAAGAACCCAGTCCTTAGTCCTCCGTAGGTACTTGAGAATGTTCTTTACCACAGTCCAGTGAGCCTTGCCAAGGTTTCCCTGATATCTGTTGACCATGCTCAAAGCAAGGGCCACATCAGGGCGAGTACAATTCATAGCATACATGATCGAGCCAACATCGGAAGCGTATGGTAATCGACTCATCTCTGCTATCTCAGCCTCTGTACTTGGACTCTGAGTTTTACTCAGTCTGGCATTGTTTTGGATCGGTAAGTCTCCTTTCTTGGAATTCTCCATGTTGAACCTTTTCAACACCTTATCCAGGTAGGTACTCTGACTAAGTCCAATTAGTCTTTTACTCCTGTCTCTTAGTATCCTTATCCTTAGGATATAGGTAGCTTCTCCAAGGTCCTTCATAGAGAAGCACTTCCCAAGCCAGTACTTAACCTCCTGCAAAGTTGGGATGTCATTTCCTATGAGTAGTATGTCATCCACATACAGTACCAAAAAGCTAACTATACTCCCACTAGCCCTAACATATACACAGGGCTCATCCTCGCTCCTCGAAAAGCCAAACTCCTTGACTTTCTCATCGAAGCAAAGAGTCCATATGCGAGATGCTTGTTTCAATCCATAAATGGATTTCTCAAGCTTACACACTCTATTAAGGTACTTTGCATCGACAAAACCCTCTGGCTGAGCCCTGTAAACATCCTCAGCCAACTTTCCATTAAGGAAAGCGGTTTTGACATCCATTTGTTATATTTCATAATCATGAAATGCAGCTATGGCTAGCAGAACCCTAATAGACTTAATCTTAGCTACTGGTGAGAAGGTCTCATCATAGTCAACTCCCGGAGCTTGAGTAAAGCCCTTCACCACCAGTCACGCTTTGTAAGTGTGCACCGTCCCATACATGTCGGTCTTCTTCTTGAAGATCCATTTGCACTCAACTGTCTTACGACCTGGTACATTGTCAACCAAGTTCCAAACTTGATTGTCATACATGGCTTGAATCTCACTGTCTATAGCCTCCTTCCATTTAGCAGACTCGAGGCCTGCCATGGCTTCCTTGTAATTATTAGGTTCATCCAAATCTATCAATGTACTGTCACAGATAAATGTATCACCTTCAGTAGTGATGTTATAACCATAATAAAAATTGTAACATCCCGAGTCCAGTTATACCTTGAGAACCTTAATCTTTTGGGCTAGTGTCATTATTGGTCTTAATTATAAAAGAGTTAGGAACGAGTATGTGGGGCGTACCTGAGGGTACGCTTAGCGTACTCGTCAGCGTGCATGCAATGTGGAGACCACCCAGTACGCTGGGGGTACCCGTGAGTACGCCAGGCGTACTATGCCCAGAATGCAACCCTAATTTGGGGTGAGTCCCCTATATAAGGAACATGATGGCCTCATTTCTGGCCACCATTTCTAGAGAGAAAACCCTAAAAGTGACCTAATCTCCATTCTAGAGCTTGTGTGTTTGTATGAGCTTTGAAGGAGTGTTTGTGTGGTTTTGAAGAGAAGCGAAGACCTTGAAGAAGGAGAATTGGAGTCCAAACTTCTAGATCTGAGCAAATTTGGGTGTGAAGCTTCTCTTTGAGGTATAAAGTTTCAAACTTTACCTTTCCTTCTTATTAGCATGTTGTGTTGAGCATTTTAGGGTTTTGTCAAGGTGGAGTCTTAATGAGATCTTAAACTCCAGAGTCTAGGACCAACCCCTTTTGAGTGTATGAATAGTGTGATGACATAAAAATCCAATATTGGTTGGTGAAATCATTCCATGCATGAGTTAGGAGACATTTGGGACAAAAGAGTGTGTATTTTTCGAGGATGGTGACTTTTGAGCCATGCAAAGGCTTAAAGTCGATAACTTTATGGACTAAGAGGCATTAGAAGGTCCAGATCTGAGATATGAGCTTATGTCTTAACTGATTAAGACCAAAAAAATGTGAGAAGGGTGAAACCGGGGCATACGCTGGGCGTAACCCCAGTACGCGCAGCGTAGGGGCGAGCACCCCCAATTCTGTAAGCAGCCAAGTACGCCCAGCATATGGAGTTGGAACGCACAACGTACTCCCTGCTGTTGACTTTTGTTGACTTTTAGGGTTTGGTCAAGATTGAGGACTATTAAGCCTTGGAGGGGTAAAATGGTCTTTTACCCTTCTGTGAGTTGAAGAAGGGTTAGTCTATCTTCTTGAGGGCCAATATTAATTAGGGATAATTATTATGTGTTAGACGGAGGCTAGACCGGTGGGTAGAGATCGAGATCCCGAGTGCAAGATTTTCATCCATTAGCTTACGAGGTGAGTCTTCTCACTATACGTACCTTCAGTGGTAATTTTTATGTGTGACCAGAGAGTCTTATGTGTGTGATCTGTGTAAAGAGATATACTGCTATTTGCCTGTGTTATGCATTCTATGTATTATATTGAGATGATGAGTTGAGGGACCGGAGGGTCCATCTGAGTTGTGGGACCGGAGGAACCCACTGAGACACATTGACCGGAGGGTCTCATTGAGCTATAGCCTCTAGTGGCTAATGAGTTGTGTGTGGTATTTTGAGGAACTCACTAAGCAGTGCGCTTACCGTGTTATGTGTTATGTGTTTCAGGTAGTTCCGAGGATCGCGGCAAGGCATCGGCGTGATTGTACACACTGACGATGAGTTGTTTTATGATTCTGTGGTTTATGTTTTATTAGTGACATTTGAGACACTTGTGATTTTGAGAATGGTGATTTGAGATATTTTGTGTTTAAAATGAGAAAAATTTGTTTTGAAAATTTTACGTTGTTACAAAAATTAGGTGTGTTCCTAACTCTAGTGGAACGCCTCGAAGGTACAGACTCATCTATTGGCTCAACATGAGTTTCCTCCTCAGGTTGGTCGCTAGTGTTTGAGGTTCCTTCACCGCTTGACTCTTGAAGCTCTTCAAGGTCAATTTTCCTCCCACTATCTCCTTGGCTTATAAATTCTCTCTCGTGAAAGACTCCTCTCCTTGCCACAAAGACCACATTCTCATTGGGTCTGTAGAAGAGGTAACCAAAGGATTTCTATGGGTAGCCGATGAAAATACACCTCTCGCTTCGAGGTTCGAGCTTGTCGTGAGACTCGCGCCTCGCAACCCCAAATCTTGATGTGGTCCAGATTGAGAAATTTTTCGGTCCACATCTCATGAGGTGTTTTGGCAACCTTCTTTGTAGGGACTAGATTAAGGATATGGGCAGTAGTCTCTAAGGCATACCCCCAGAATGAGATTGGTAACGAAGCTCGACTCATCATGGAACGAACCATGTCCAGCAAGGTTCGATTGTGCTTCTCAGCCACACCATTAAAATGTGGTGTCCTATAAGGTGTCAATTGTGAGACAATCCCACATTCCTTAAGATAGTCAAGGAACTCAATACTAAGATACTCTCATCCCTGATCGGATCAGAGCATCTTGATGTTCCTGTCCAGTTGATTCTCCACTTCCTGCTTGAACTCTTTGAATTTTTCAAAGGTTTCTGACTTATGCTTGATTAAGTAGATATATCCATATCTACTGTAATCATCAGTAAAAGTCACACAATAGCGATTAGCATCCCTTTTGGCGGTTTTGAAGGGTCCACACACATCTGTGTGTATGAGGTCCAACAAACCTTCACCCTTCTCACAAGAACCAGTAAAGGGTGACTTTTTCATTTTTCCAAGTAAACAAGACTCGCAACTATCATCTGATTTTAGGTCAAATGATTTCAAAAGTCCTGCCTTTTGGAGTTGGCCTATACGCTTCTCGTTGACACGTCCAAGACGACAATGCCACAAGGATGCTTTATCCAAGTTAATCGAAGAATCAATATGAAATACATTATTCCCTAAGTTGTCTACAATCGACACAGTTTCATATACATCATCACAAGGTAATGCTTTAAAATAAAACACATCATTACAAAAAGCATCAATAGCACCAATTTTATTATCAACTGAAAAGGTGAATCCTTGCTTGTACAAACTATGAAAGGAAATAATATTTCTCGCCATTTCTGACGAGTAACAACAATTATTCAAATCTAAAGTTAACCCATTATTAAGCAATAAAGAATAAACTCCAATCTTGGTCACATGTGATGCTTTCCTATTTCCCATGATTAAGTTTATCTTCCCGTGCTCCACTTCTTCACTACTTCTTAGGCCCTGCAAATCAGTACAAATATGAATACCACAACCTGTATCGAGCACCCAAGAGTTAGTACGCAATGAGGTTTTAGACAATATGGTATAAATACCTGCATGGGTGGGTTTAACTTTCCCTTCTTTTACATCTTGGAAGTACTTAGGGCAGCTTCGCTTCCAGTGCCCCTTTTCATGGCAGTAGAAGCAATGTGCTTCATTTGGGTTTGAAGAAGGAGGAATGAGACCTTTCTCGGTCACGCTTGAAGAGGATCTATCAATGGAATTTCCCATGGTACCCTTCGAAGGGGTCTTCCTCTTCTTCCCCTTTCCCTGCCCAATTGCCAGAACAGGGGTTGTTGTAGGAGTAGGAGTAGAAGTAACAATCGATTTACCTTTAAGGCCACTTTCAGCGGTCCTTACAAGTCCTTGAAACTTGTTAAGTGTAACTTCCTCCTTGTTCATATGATAAGTCATACGAATGTAACATCCCGGAATATCAGAAGTAGAGTTGAAGGGCTAAAAGTGTAAGTGGGAAAGGGTAACTCGGCGAGTCCACGAGTGGACTCGGCGAGTAGGGTCGCGACTCTGGTCGCATGTTAAGTGACCAACTCGGCGACTAGCCTGGGTGGACTCGGCGAGTTGGTGTTGAGTGGAGAAAACCCTAATTTCGGAGGTTGAGCCCTATATAAAGAACATAACACTTCTTCCCCAACCTCTTTACCTTCCCTTTGAGTTCCAGAAACCCTAAATTCGTGTGAGCCTTCCTTGGTAAAAGATTAGAGCCTTGGAGGAGGTAATCTTGGAAGGAAATTGAAGAGCAAGAAGAGTGGACCAAGGGGCTTTGCAAAGAATTGGTTCATTCATTAGTGGGAGCCTTCATTTGAGGTAATAATCTTCTGTTTGAGATTTTGTGCATCTAGATCTATCATTTGTGGGGGTTTGGGGGCATAAATGAGGTCCATCTCAAGTTTGGTGTAAGATCTGAGGTTGCTACCTCAGATCTAGGTTGTTAATGATCCAGAAAGCCATAAAGTCTATGCTCAAGAGTTGTTGGTGAAGTTCTTTTGTCCTAAACCCTAGCCCTAGAGTGTATAATGTCTAGATCTCTTTGGATTCACGTAAAGTTTGCCACTTTACGTGATGGATGGCTTGTAGAAGGGTAGATATATGGTTTAGAGCTTCTTCATGGCTTGGAAAGCCTATGTATGGTTTCAGATCTAGGGGTACTCGGCGAGTCACAAGGGTGTACTCGGCGAGTTGCTTGAAGATAGACTGAAACTCGACGAGTTGGAAGAACAACTCGGCGAGTTGGTTGAAGATGGGCAGGAACTCGACGAGTTGGTTGCAGATAGCCTTGGACTCGGCGAGTCTGGTCGTGAGGTCCTAACGTTTCTTCTGGTTGAGCTGTGAATCAGTGAGTCAAGGGATGACTCGGTGAGTCGAGTGTGAAAGGACTCAGAGTTGTTGGAATCGGCGAGTCTCGGGGAGACTCGACAAGTTGAGTCGCAGATTGGGGGAAGTTCTGAGCATGGGGACTCGGCGAGTCATCGGGTTGACTCAGCGAGTAGAGTTAGTCAGGGGTTGACTTTGAATTTGACTTTGACCAAGGGTTGACCAGTTGACTTCCAGGGGCATTTTGGTAATTGTTGGATATTGTTTTGAGTTCAGTGTTGGTGTTGGCTAGTGGTGGAGATCGTGACAGTGGTCGGAGCAGCTTGGGCTTATCTGTTCAGTCGGCAGTTGCGAGGTGAGTTATCCTCACTATATCAACAGGGTCTACGGCACCAAGGCCGGCCCTTTACCGGATTGTGATTCGGGTATCGTTGTTATGTTATTGCTTTTCTATGTTGCATCCTGGTAGTTAGGATGGTATATGTTAGAGACCTGTTTAAGGTCGGAATCCTAGTTTATAGGATGATGTTATGCTAGTGACCGGTTAGGTCGGTATCCTTGTTAGGACGATGTTATGCTTTGTGATCTGCTAGATCGGTTTGATTGGATGCGAATTGTTATATGTTTGAATGTTTATGTGCACATGGTTGTTTGGACTGGGGTTGGGTTGAGGCGGGACCTGCTTTGTGCTGTAGGCCAACATACCCAGGGCGGACCGGTTATCCCGAAGGCCCAGCGAGCGGTCCGGATAGGCTGTAGGCCCCAAAGATGGCGGACCAGACGTGCCGAGGCTCGGAGAGTGGACGAGGCCGACTGAAGGCCCAGTGCGGGCGGACCAGTCATACTGTAGACTCAGGGAGTGGACCAGGCCGACTGAAGGCCCAGTGCGGGTGGACCAGTCATATTGTAGACTCAGGGAGTGGACCAGGTGGATTGAAGGCCCGGTGCGGGCGTACCAATCACACTGTAGACTCTATGTATGTGGTTAGACTCGGAGGGTGGACCAGGTGGACTGATGGCCGGTGCGGCGGACTAGTCACCCAGTAGACCCGAAGTGCATGGCTGTTCTATGTTCTATGTTCTGTGTTCTGTGTTCTGTTATGATATGGCATGTTGTGCGTGTATGGTATTTGTGGTTGGTATTTTGGGGATATCTCACTAAGCTTCCGGGCTTACAGTTGTGGTTTAATGTTTTTTTTCAGGTTCTTCAGGAGACCGTGGCAAGGCAAAGGCGTGATCGTACTGCTCCTCATGATTATGTTTTGTGATGTGATTTTGGGAAGACTCTGAAATAATTGTATTGAAAACATTTTTGTAATAATTTTATGAAATCGGGTTGTTTTTGAAAAGTTTAAATTGGTTGGAATTTTATGGTCGTTACAAGTTGGTATCAGAGCGTTGGTTTGAGTGAATTGGAGGAACATTCGTGTGAATCCAGTCTCAAATCGAGGAGGGTTTTCAAAAGAGAATTTAAAATGGTTTTCCAAATGAGTAAAGGAGGACGCGGAGGTACGATCAGCCGGATCCAGTAAGTAACCCCAAAATACCATACATGATATTTGTTTCTGAGCTTTGATAGAACAGCATGCTAGTACTAGGCTAGGGATCTTCAGGATTTCATGATAATGTTGCTTGATTTATGATGCCTGATAGCCTAGGGTTTCCTTATGGGAGACTTCCAGTGATCCTCTAGGAGCGAGGGTTGAGTGCTTTTTATGTATGTTCTTCACTAGGGTGTTATGGTATAATTGATACAAATATGGGTAACTGTGGAAGATAGTATGGGCCCATACTACTGAAAGCACAGGACCCATACGTGTATCAAATAAACCATAACCTCTAGGGATGGGTTGGGGGTTGGTTCCCGTGTTAGTGGGAAGTATCTGATATCTTGCGATGTTTTCAGTATGGAGGTTTCGAGGCATGCTGGGAGTGGATCCGGATCGGGATCGGGAGCAGGAGAGGGCAGTCAGGGTGGGTCAGTACCGCCTGAAGTTATTGGTCAGATGAGCACATGCGAGTTGGATGCTAGGATTCGTGAGATCCGGCATGATGAGGTTGCTGCGTTGTTTCGGGTTGAGTTGCCGGAACTGTTTGGGTCGATCAAGACCGCCATGGTTGAGTATTTTGATGAGCGCTATGCAGCTCTCACAGAGACGGCTGTCGCGGCGGCTACAGCGGCTGTAGCAGCGGCAGGGGGAGGAGCCGGTCGAGGTTTTCAGTATCGGGACTTTGATAATACGAAGCCTCCTACCTTCGATGGGGTTCAGGACCCGATTGTTGCTATGAGATGGTTTTCGGACGTGGAGGGGTGTTTCTTCACGTGTTCATGCCCTGCTGATCAGAGGGTGAGGTGTGCTCTGAACTTGTTAAGGCTCGGGGCGAAGGATTGGTGGAGATTGACCACGGGGTCATATTCGGACGCGCAGAGAGTTGCGGTTTCATGGAATCAGTTCCGGGAGATGTTCAGCACTCGTTATGTTCCGCGGGTTGAGAGGGAGAGATTGGCTCAGGAGTTCCTGGAACTGAAGCAGGATTCGGAGTCGCTGAAGGAGATCACTAGGATGTTCACTGAGAGGGCGATGTTTTGCCCTGAGTTCACTTCAGAGCAGGCTCAGATGTCCTGATATCTGAGTATGCTCAAGAGGGATATCAGGCAGTTTGTGTCTATGCAGAGGTGCGAGACCTTGTTGGAGTTACAGGAGGCCGCCAGGCGGCGTGAGTTGGAGATTGAGTTGCAGTTGCGAGAACAGAGGCAGGCTCCGGTGCAGTCGCAGCCGGCGCCGAAATGGTCCGAGACCGTTGATTCTAGATTGGGAGATCAGGGCAGCCACACTTGTGGGAAGTGTGGGAAGGGTCACACCGGAGTATGTAGGTCTGGTGGTGCATGCCGCAAGTGCAGAAAGGAGGGGAACTATGCGAGGGATTGTCGGCAGATAGCCCCGGTTCGGGATCTGAGGATTTGTTATCATTGCCATCAGGTTGGACACTTGAGGGTCAATTGTCCACAGCTTGCTGCAGGACCGGTGCAGGCTCCAACACCGGCCACTTTGAAGATTACGGGTGGAGGTCAGGGTGGAGCGGAGCCCCCAAGGGCTCAGGGTCATGCTTTTCAGCTTACAGCAGAGGAGGTCAGGGCAGTGCCGGATGTAGCTGCGGGTATGTTTCTTCCTTGATGTCTTGTTATTTTGTGATTATTTTGGAGTATTGTATATCTGCTAGTCTCGTTGTGTGGTTTCTAGTATTGTATTCGTTGTTCCTTGAGGGTTATGGTATGGTTAAGGGTTTGGTGTTGGGAATTTCGTTGGTTATCTTTCATGAGGGTTATTAGTGGGAATCTAGCGATTGGTCTGAATGTTGGGCAACATCTGCAGTCAGAAGAGTGGTTAACTGAAGGTCAGGTTTATTTAGAGCCGTGATGATCCGTGATAATATGTGATTTTGTGAAGGTTGCTGGTTCTAGTGGGAACCAGATCGCGTGTAAGGGATTGTGTTGTGTAGGGTTGATAAGGGAGGTTGGTGATGGTGACCGGTGGTTGATAGTCAGTGCTCTAAGTCGGGGAGAATTGGAAAATTCTCTAGAAGATCGATGGGCATGAGAGGTTGTTTAGCTGCTTGGGATTCAGCAGTGGTTCTGTCAGCCAAGAGTGTAGGCTGGTATGAGTAAGTGGTAGGCATGCGGGGCGGGATACAGACCAAGGATGATTGATTGTGGAAGGCCTGGGATCGGGACGGGATTGAGTATGTAGGGTATAGATAGATTTCGGAACCCATAGAGGGCTAGAACAATATGCATGGGAGAGTTTTCCTGGAGGGATAATTCGGGATGTTGGATGCTGGTTGAGCGGTCCGGATAGACTGAAGGCCGGTGGGCGTACCAGTCAGGCCGAAGGCTCGGAGAACGGTCGAGACAGACTGAAGGCCCTAGAGGGCGGTCCAGACCTGCTGAAGATTCCGAGAGTGGTCCAGATGGGCTGAAGGCCTGGAAAGGCGGTCCAGTCATGCTGAAGACTCTGCATGTGTTGATAGATCGGTAAGAGGAAATGAATTGAGTATGTCGCGACGTGCTAGCGTCAGAAGGTCAGGCCCCGGGTATTGATCATGGTGAGTGGAAGGTAGAGCATGGACTTGAGAGTCCTTGCGAGCGGATCCAGAGCATCTGTGGTGCATGGGATAGCAGTTATGCTATAAGATAATGGTGTAGTATTGGGTGAGCACCATGGCACTTGTTGTAGTGACAAGACGGCCAAGTGGATTTTCTTGGTAAGGAAAGGGAAAGGAATGTACCTCCGAGATGGAGTGTAAGTTCATGGAAATGAAAGCAGTAGTGCAGAGTTATGATTGGGGTGTCCCAATCATGGTTGATGAGCAGTGTGTCTGTGACTGTGGTATAGGATCACATCCAGGTTGGATGTTTGCTGAGGTCACGAAAGGAATTTCCAAGGATAGAGCAAAAATGCTTGGAAGGAATGCAGGGATGGAATCTTGGATTTCCAGTTTGATTTTGATCAAGGATTTATGTATGTGGTGGAAATTCACCCTGGGGGATGTTTGGAGGTGTCGTCAGTGTATCGGGTTTTCCCGACCCGAAGATGCAAGAGCCAGTTCAGCATGGGTATGAGATTGCGGTGGAGAAACTCATGGGAGTAGCTCTGAGGCTGAAGGATGTGTCATCCTGTCAGCATGGAATGGATAAAGTTGGGCTCAGACCGGGAATTCCAGTGGTTCATGGTTATTTCTAGCTCGTATGAGTCGAGTGATTGTTGTGAATTAGAGCAAGTAAAGTATCATGGAGTGGTACTCAGTTGATAAGTGTGATTATCAGAGGATGAGGCCGGTGGCCGGCTTGAAGCGGTGGTCAGAACACCGCGGAAAGGAAATTGGGTTTGGGTTTCGGTGGTTGTGCATTGAGGAACCTGGTCTGGTTAATGCCAGGTGGTGCATTGCGAGAGTAGTTCTGGAGTTGTGTTTCCGCAGGCTTCGAGGACGAAGCCTAATTTAAGTGGGGGAGAATTGTAACATCCCGGAATATCATAAGTAGAGTTGAAGGGCTAAAAGTGTAAGTAGGAAAGGGTAACTCGGCGAGTCCACGAGTGGACTCGTCGAGTAGGGTCGCGACTCTGGTCGCGTGTTAAGTGACCAACTCGGCGAGTAGCCTGGGTGGACTCGGCGAGTTGGTGCTGAGTGGAGAAAACCCTAATTTCGGAGGTTGAGCCCTATATAAAGAACATAACACTTCTTCCCCAGCCTCTTTACCTTCCCTTTGAGTTCCAAAAACCCTAAATTCGTGTGAGCCTTCCTTGGTGAGACATTAGAGCCTTGGAGGAGGTAATCTTGGAAGGAAATTGAAGAGCAAGAAGAGTGGAGCAAGGGGCTTTGCAGAGAATTGGTTCATTCATCAGTGGGAGCCTTCATTTGAGGTAATAATCTTCTGTTTGAGATTTTGTGCATCTAGATCTATCATTTGTGGGGGTTTTGGGGCATAAATGAGGTCCATCTCAAGTTTGGTGTAAGATCTGAGGTTGCTACCTCAGATCTAGGTTGTTAATGATCCAGAAAGCCATAAAGTTTATGCTCAAGAGTTGTTGGTGAAGTTCTTTTGTCCTAAACCCTAGCCCTAGAGTGTATAATGTCTAGATCTCTTTGGATTCATGTAAAGTTTGCCATTTTCTATGATGGATGGCTTGTAGAAGGGTAGATCTATGGTTTAGAGCTTCTGCATGGCTTGGAAAGCCTCTGTATGGTTTCAGATCTAGGGGTACTCGACGAGTCACAAGGGTGTACTCAGCGAGTTGCTTGAAGATAGACTGAAACTCGACGAGTTGGAAGAACAACTCGGCGAGTTGGTTGAAGATGGGCAGGAACTCGGCGAGTTGGAAGAACAACTCGGCGAGTTGGTTGCAGATAGCCTTGGACTCGGCGAGTCTGTTCTTGGACTCGGCGAGTCTGGTAGTGAGGTCCTAACCTTTCTTCTGGTTAAATTGTGAATCAGTACGTCAAGGGATGATTCGGTGAGTCGACTGTGAAAGGACTCAGAGTTGTTGGAATCGGCGAGTTGAGTCGCGGATTGGGGGAAGTTCTGAGCATGGGGACTCGGCGAGTCATCGGGTTGACTTGGCGAGTAGAGCCAGTCAGGGGTTGACTTTGACTTTGACTTTGACCAAGGGTTGACCAGTTGACTTCCAGGGGCATTTTGGTAATTATTGGATATTGTTTTGAGTTCAGTGTTGGTGTTGGCTAGTGATGGAGATCGTGTTAGTGGTCGGAGCAACTTGGGCTTATCTGTTCAGTTGGCAGTTGCGAGGTGAGTTATCCTCACTATATCAACAGGGTCTACGGCACCAAGGTCGGCCCTTTATCGGATTGTGATCCGGGTATCGTTGTTATGTTATTGCTTTTCTATGTTGCATCCTGGTAGTTAGGATGGTATATGTTAGAGACCTGGTTAAGGTCGGAATCCTGGTATATAGGATGATGCTATGCTAGTGACCGGTTAGGTCGGTATCCTGGTTAGGACGATGTTATGCTTTGTGATCTGCTAGATCGGTTTGACTGGATGCGAATTGTTATATGTTTGAATTTTTATGTGCGCATGGTTGTTTGGACTGGGGTTGGGTTGAGGCGGGACCTGCTTTGTGCTGTAGGCCAACATACCCAGGGCGGACCGGTTATCCCGAAGGCCCATCAAGCGGTCCGAATAGGCTGTAGGCCCCAAAGAGGGCGGACCAGACGTGCCGAGGCTCGGAGAGTGGACCAGGCCGACTGAAGGCCCAATGCGAGCGGACCAGTCATATTGTAGACTCAGGGAGTGGACCAGGACGACTGAAGGCCTAGTGCGAGCGGACCAGTCATACTGTAAACTCAGGGAGTGGACCAGGTGGATTGAAGTCCCGGTGCGGGCGGAGCAATCACGCTGTAGACTCGATGTATGTGGTTAGACTCGGATGGTGGACCAGGTGGACTGATGGCCGGTGCGGCGGACCAGTCACCCAGTAGACCTGAAGTGCATGGTTGTTCTGTGTTCTGTGTTCTGTTATGATATGGCATGTTGTGCGTGTATGGTATTTGTGGTTGGTATTTTGGGGATATCTCACTAAGCTTTTGGGATTACAGTTGTGGTTTAATGTTTTTTTTCAGGTTCTTCAGGAGACCGTGGCAAGGTAAAGGCGTGATCGTACCGCTCCTCATGATTATGTTTTGTGATGTGATTCTGGGAAGACTCTGAAATAATTGTATTGAAAACCTTTTTGTAATAATTTTATGAAATCGGGTTGTTTTTGAAAAGTGTAAATTGGTTGGAATTTTATGGTCGTTACAACGAAACCGATCATAACTTGGAAGTAGGGAATGGAGAATGATATCAATCGCCATGTCCTCAGGGAAGTCCACATTAAGCTTCAACAACCAGTCCATGAACCTTTTCATTTTCTGCAAGTGATCGGTGATGGGTTCACCATCCTTCATCCTGGTTGTTATCATGGAGGAGATGATTTCATACCTCTATTGACGCGCGCTATGATGGCACCTTTCCATCTGATCCAGGTGCATCTCATAAGAGTAGAAATGTTCATAGGATTTTTGGAGTTCGGGGAGTCATAGTAGTGAACATAATGCAAGACACTTTAGTAGCATCCCTCTCATGTGCAGCATACTCCGCAATCTCCTCAAGAGTAGCAGTGGACTCATTGATAACCTTAAGCTCCTTGTCAAGGACATATTCCTTATGCTCATAGCGAGTAATCATTCTCATGTTCCTAATCCTTTCATTGAAATTAGAACCATCAAAAGTGAATTTCCCACACAAGTTCATGAGGGAAAAAGAGCATTTAGGGTTTGAGCCAGTAATAGTGTTGGAAGACATCTGAAAGAAAGAAGGACAAGTTTTAATTAGATAATAAGTCCTTAATAAGTCACCCAAATGAAATATTAAGGCTAGGATCCTACAAACTATTTCATAACTTGGAAGAGAGATGCCGTAATCCAAGCTATAAAATATTTGAAGGTATGTAAATGATGATTTACCAATTTCCACCATTATAAACGAAATATATTATTAACTTTTAATTGGATTTGAAACTCCTAGATCTTTTGAGATACATTGAACTTTCAATGACATATTTAAATCTCGATTGTGCCCTCTCAAGTTTGTGACTGGGATGCCGAGGATCATAAACAAGGTGTGAATAACCATGCAAATTGACTTGGTACCCTTAATTTTATCACCTAATCGATGTGTCGGTTAACCACACACGCTCCACCAATCTATGATAAAACTAAAGTCACCCTTTGCCACTCTTACTAGTCCTTGTTAGTGTGCTGGTTAACCACACACGCTCCACTAACGACTTGGTAAGGTACAAAGTGTAATTTCATGGGTTAGCACCTATTTCACATTTTCGTAAAGTAATTAAGATTGGGAATTAATAAAGGTTTAGTTACTTTATAATTTCATTATACCTTTAATGAGGATTAAGGTCCTATCCTACCCGTTCGGCTAACGACCATCCACCAGTCAAGGAAGCGGTGGGTGAGAATGGACACCCATTAAACCACCATTTTATAGGCAGTAACCTTATACCCCCCTTACAGTCCGGCTTCGTGAATACGGCCTACTAACAGTAAGACTGACTTGTTCTTATACATATATATAATAAATAAACTTTTAATATCATAGAAGTATAAGGGTTGAATTTTAAACTTTTAAAATTCTAAGGTTCAATTTGGAATTAAAGTATCTAATGTGTGAGACTTTAAAATTTTCAAACTTGAGGGCAAGTTTTGAAACTATTCAAGACTCTTCAACTCCATAACTTATGAGTCAGTGTTTCATTAAAATGAATGACTTTCATTTTATGTAACCTATGTGTTTTAATATGGACTTTAAAAGAGTGACTTTTGGTGATCAATAACTTGAGGACATATTATGGATTCCATTAAAACACATAATTGATCAAGAATCATTCATTAAACAATTCAACAAATAATTCCTATGATCTAACAATAACTCACAAGAACATGAACATCAATATCAAAATTTCGAGAATCATATTAGCACATATAAAACATGGAATTTTGATATCAGCCATTGTAAATGGATTAGGATAAACATTACACCATCTAAAACAAGTTTTAAAACACGAAAACATCCAACAACAAAACTCGAAAAACTGCATTCTGGGGCTCCTACTCGTCGAGTGCAAGAACCTATTCGACGAGTAGGATGAATTTACACATGGACTCATCGAGTCCCCCCATGGACTCGGTGAGTTCATGCTGTAAAGTGCATATTTTTGAGCTTTTTCAACAAGTTTGCATCAAGTATCAAGAAAACAAGCCTAGGCTCTGATACCACTGTTGGGTTTTAAGCATACAAACACTCATATGGTGTACATGCAACCCTAGAAACCTTGGATCTATGTTTTCTCTAAATTACAATCAAATTTGATTTCCAATGTTTACAACCTAACTAGCATGTTATGGGGAACTTGTAATACAAAACTTTAAGTAGAATAACGTACATTTCTTTTGCGGTTGAATGCTTGGAGTTTTAGAGCCTAGCACCAATAGTGTGTATGTCTCAAGTGGTGTCACAAATCACCCAAAACAACTTGGAAATACTTTAGAGAATCTAATGCTCGCTAGAATCGGCCCACCATTGTTTCTCACACACACTAGTGCCAATTCTAGAACCAAGGACCTCTTTATATACTATGGAGGATTAGGGTTACACGCTAATACCCATGACTCTTCATTTACCTAGGATCCATGGGTTAAAAGCTCCATGGACTTCCATATACTCTTAGCCCATCGGGTTGTTTTTGAAAAGTGTAAATTGGTTGGAATTTTATGGTCGTTACAACGAAACTGATCGTAACTTGGAGGTAGGGAATGGGGAATGATATCAATGGCCATGTCCTTAGGGAAGTCCACATTAAGCTTCAACAACCAGTCCATGAACCTTTGCATTTTCTGTAAGTGATCGGTGATGGGTTCACCATCCTTCATCCTGGTTGTCATCATGGAGGAGATGATTTCATACCTCTATTGAGGCGCGCTATGATGGTACCTTTCCATCAGATCCAGGTGCATCTCATAAGGGTAGAAATCTTCATAGGATTTTTGGAGTTCGGGAGTCATAGTAGCCAACATAATGCAAGACACTTTAGTAGCATCCCTCTCATGTGCAGCATACTCCGCAATCTCCTCAAGAGTAGCAGTGGACTCATTGATAACCTTAAGCTCCTTGTCAAGGACATATTCCTTGTGCTCATAGCGAGTAATCATTCTCATGTTCATAATCTGTTCATTGAAATTAGAACCATCAAAAGTGAATTTCCCACACAAGTTTATGATGGAAAAAGAGCATGTAGGGTTTGAGCCAGTAATAGTGTTGGAAGACATCTGAAAGAAAGAAGGACAAGTTTTAATTAGATAAGAAGTCCTTAATAAGTCACCCAAATGAAATATTAAGGCTAGGATCTTACAAACTATTTCATAACTTGGAAGAGGGATGTCGTAATCCAAGCTATAAAATATTTGAAGGTAGGTAAATGACGATTTACCAATTTCCACCATTATAAACGAAATATATTATTAAGTTTTAATTGTATTTGAAACTCCTAGATCTTTTGAGATAAATTGAACTTTCAGTGACATATTTAAATCTTGATTGTGCCCTCTCAAGTTTGTGACTGGGATGCCGAGGATCACAAACAAGGTGTGAATAACCATGCAAATTGACTTGGTACCCTTAATTTTATCACCTAATCGATGTGTCGGTTAACCACACACGCTCCACCAATCTATGATAAAACTAAAGTCACCCTTTGCCACTCTTACTAGTCCTTGTTAGTTTGCTGGTTAACCACACATGCTCCACTAACGACTTGGTAAGGTACAAAGTGTAATTTCATGGGTTAGCACCTATTTCACATTTTTGTAAAGTAATTAAGATTGGGAATTAATAAAGGTTTAGTTACTTTATAATTTCATTATACCTTTAATGAGGATTAAGGTCCTATCCTACCCGTTCGGCTAACGACCATCCACCAGTCAAGGAAGCGGTGGGTGAGAATGGACACCCATTAAACCACCATTTTATAGGCAGTAACCTTATACCCCCTTACAGATCGGCTTCGTGAATACGGCCTAGTAACAGTAAGACTGACTTGTTCTTATACATATATATAATAAATAAACTTTTAATATTATAGAAGTATAAGGGTTGAATGTTAAACTTTTAAAATTCTAAGGTTCAATTTGGAATTAAAGTATTTAATGTGTGAGACTTTAAAATTTTCAAACTTGAGGGCAAGTTTTGAAACTATCCAAGACTCTTCAACTCCATAACTTATGAGTCAATGTTTCATTAAAATGAATGACTTTCATTTTATGTAACCTATGTGTTTTAATATGGACTTTAAAAGAGTGGCTTTTGGTAATCAATAACTTGAGAATCAATAACTTGAGGACAAATTATGGATTCCATTAAAACACATAATTGATCAAGAATCATTCATTAAACAATTCAGCAAATAATTCCTATGATCTAACAATAACTCACAAGAACATGAACATCAATATCAAAATTTCAAGAATCATATTAGCACATATAAAACATGGAATTTTGATATCAGCCATTGTAAATGGATTAGGATAAACATTACACCATCTAAAACAAGTTTTAAAACACCAAAACATCCAGCAACAAAACTCGAAAAACTGCATTCTGGGGCTCCTACTCGTCGAGTGCAAGAACCTATTCGACGAGTAGGATGAATTTACACATGGACTCATCGAGTCCCCCCATGGACTCGGCGAGTTCATGCTGCAAAGTGCATATTTTTGAGCTTTTTCAACAAGTTTGCATCAAGTATCAAGAAAACAAGCCTAGGCTCTGATACAACTGTTGGGTTTTAAGCATACAAACACTCCTATGGTGTACATGCAACCCTAGAAACCTTGGATCTATGTTTTCTCTAAAATACATGCAAATTTGATTTCCAATGTTTACAACCTAACTAGCATGTTATGGGGAACTTGTAATACAAAACTTTAAGTAGAATAACATACATTTCTTTTGCGGTTGAATGCTTGGAGTTTTAGAGCCTAGCACCAATAGTGTGTATGCCTCAAGTGGTGTCACAAATCACCCAAAACAACTTGGAAATACTTTAGAGAATCTAATGCTCGCTAGAATCGGCCCACCATTGTTTCTCACACACACTAGTGCCAATTCTAGAACCAAGGACCTCTTTATATACTATGGAGGATTAGGGTTACACGCTAATACCCATGACTCTTCATTTACCTAGGATCCATGGGTTAAAAGCTCCATGGACTTCCATATACTCTTAGCCCATCCTAAATTTTAGCTCATTCCATATATATGCAAGAGTCCATATTTAATTAGTTTCATTTGATCATTAAATTAATTCCAAAAATCTATTCTTGATCAACACTAATTAAATAATATTAATATATTATAACTTATAATATATTAATGGATGATATACTTCATTTAGTAAGTTCCCCCAGAGTACCACACGCATCTAAACAAATAATCATATTACATGCTGGGTCAACAACCTCCCAATTGGATTACCCTGGCCCACAACCTCCCGGTTGGATTGCCCTACATAATGCATAAAGGGTCCACAACTTCTCGATTGGACTACTCTGGCCTACAACCTCCCGGTTGGATTGCTATTGCCCACAACCTCCTAGTTGGATTGCCTCGGGTCTGTTAACTGACCCACAAAACAGTATGGTCTCAACCCGACCATACTATGTCAACATATAACATATAACATATATTCAACAAACAGTTAATCATATAACTAGTTAACAGACTCACAGGCAAATCTACAGATCACTACCACATAACCACATTCTATATATCAAGACTCGGTTCTAACAGATCAATACAACATACCAACATCCTCTAACCCAAGATACATAACTCAGTGGGTCAACATTGGTGCTTTCGACCCAAAAGTACAATGAGGAAAAAACTATTTCTCAGTTTGATAAGATAGCTAAACAAGACAATGCTCCAAATATCAGCTCTACCAGTCACATATTCATGGGAAAATGACCAAACTTAACTATAAATCAAAATACCCAAAATACCCCTAGGACAAACTAGGTTAAAAATCTGGTCAAAGCCAAAAGTCAAAAATTCAGTCGAGTTGACTCAGCTTGTATGCTTAGCGTACTCAAGATCTTGACCAGAAAGCGGGGTGTTGACCTCGTACGCCCAACGTACGTGTTTTCCACATTTTCCTTTTATTAAGAGCTTAATCAATTATGCTCTTTCATCCAAAATCCATATCTAGGCCCAAAATAACATCTTAAAGTCATATAGTTTCAAACTTTATAACTTTGCATGGCTAGGAAGTGCTCAAAACTAAAACCGTAACTTCCTAACTCATTAAGACACTATAACCCATGCATGGAAGAAAACTAATAACCAAAATTTCATTTTTATGACCTTAAACACCCCAAAATGTATAGAAAGACAAACCATTTGGGTCTAGAACATGTCATACTCAAGAACATCATTGATTGGGGACAATAGTACATAATAACATCATACAAGATAGATCTAACCAAATAAGCATCAAGGTATAAACTTTATACATTCTGGAGATGAAGAAGGGTGCAAAACTTCCGGCTCAAAGATACTAAAAAATGGATTAGGGTTTGCAAGGGTTAAATATGAGGCTGATGAATGAAGGGGTTCCAAGGAGATAAGCATGTTTAAATAAGGTCTAAACCCTAAAAATTAGGGTTTGCATCATGGCCACATACGCCCTGCGTACGCATGTAGTCTCCAAATTTTCATTAGAATGCCATTAAAGACCAATTTGCAAACAATTATCATACCAAGGGTGAAAATATAAAATATTTGAAAATCAAGATGTTACACTAATTGAACTATATAATCGCCTTTGAAGAGTTGATTTTATATGAACATCCAATTAGGCTTATGAATATAGTGTAGTAATGTTTCCTTGTATTAATTATATTGTTAGGTTTTTGTTATTATATGCTTCTTTAATTACTTTTCCAAATATATATATTTTTTTTATGGAACGACAATCTAGCCTAGTCTTAAATCACTTCTTATACCACATATCTCTTAGATGAGATTTATATCATCGATCTAAAAAAAATACAATACGTGATTTCACTTGACTAGAAGCACTTTGACTGCTTTTTAATTAGAACTCGAACTAAAGAAAATGCAACACATGATTTCGCTTGACTAGAAGCTCTGAGTTGCTTTTTAATTCTAGTTCAAACTCTAATTCAATTTCTTTGCCGTTCTAAAAAGGACTTCATTGATTGATTATTAAATAATTTAATCATAAGGACCTTATTGATTGATTATTAAATTATTTAATCAGAATCAAACAAGTTGAGCATACAACAGTCATTATTTGAAAGATAAACGAATAAATGTCCATTAATTTTCGGTTGAGGAAATGGTGCTATTAAATGGGGTAGGCATTGTGTCTGCAATATGACCACATATCTTATAATAAACTCAGCTAACAATAGTATAAAAGATTTATTTATTATTATTGTAATAAAAAAAGATTTTATATAAGCATGTACTAAAAAGAAAGCCATGGGACAAATGTTTGTGTCTCTAGTCACATGTACTGTCTGTCATTCTGTTTGTCGACAAACGAAGGTAAAACTAGTATTGCTAATAGCATCCACAAATGAGCTTGTTTTTCAGAGTTTTTTGATAAAAATATTTAAAATAAAACAGTTTTTCATGAAAAAAAGAACTTAGAATAAAAATAAAAAAAAAATAAATAAATAGTTGTTTGTATCCACCACAATATAAAAATAAATTCTCTTTTGATTATTTATGTTTTATTTTTATAGTCACCACATAGTTGAAAAGATAACTAGAAGATATTAGCAAGATTTTTTGAAAAAGCTCATACAAATTTTATTTTTATTTTTTTAAGAACTTTTTAGCTTAAAAAAACTGTAAAATCTCATATTATATAGATGCTCTAATTAAAGGTTTTTTAATTGATCATGACATAAATTTGATTTTTTAAACTAATTAAGATCATGATTTTATTTATTTATTTGTGCGTTATGAAGATAACTTGATGTTCATTCTTTATCTTTATCTTTGCCTTTTCATTACTTTTGTTTGAATGTAGATAAAATGCACACGTGTCCATTTAACGTGGATAAACTTTTGGAATTGAGTAGTATTCAAGAATTTGTTTCTAGTTTGAGTTCTCTATATAAAAGATAACGTTAAACATTATCTGTTGATATTTATGTTTTTCCATTTAGGTTTATTATATGAGTTTTTTTTTTCTTGAATTTATTTAATTTCTGGTTCTTTTTTTAGTTTTTATATTTAGGTTTGAAATTTTATGTTGGTAAATTTATATTTACCAAAATAAACAAAAACACATCAAGATAAAAGAGGTTAAAAGAGGTCCCCGTGATTCGTGAAAGAGGCAAGAAGACGTAGAGTAGAAGATTGAAGAATGAATTAAATGTCCAAATTGCCCTTGATAGTCATGTGCACAACGCATGTGTCAACATAGAAAATTTCCGATGTTATGTAAATTCATGAACAAGAAGAACAACGATAATATAAATAAATGTTACATCGATTTTCATAAAGGTTTACACATGGCTTTCTCTGAGGATTTGTTCATTTGTTGTGAAGAGTTACAGCAGCAAGCAGAATAAGCAAAAGATAAGTTATGCTTCCGGCGAACGACAGAAAAACAGCTATGGCAACCTGGTGACAAAATTTATCAAACACATTACACACCTTCTCCCACTGCACATGCGAGTTCCCTTGGTACCCGATAAGACCAACAGACCCGGTGGCGCCAATGGCGGAGAAAAGCAGCACCACCATCATCAGATCTAACATCAGTAAAATCAATGACACAAGCTTATTTCCCCCTCTGGTTACCAATAGAAGCACCAACGATATTGCTGCATAAGCGCACGCAATTGCATTCACAATCACTAAGTACCTGTAACATCAAATTCAAATTAAAGAGATTGAAGTACGAATCGTTCGATTACAGCTTGTCATATAATCATATGTGATCAGCTGAAACATAAAATTGAAACAAATCGAAACAAATCGCTCAATTAGATTCAGGTAATTTCAAATAGATGCAGTTACAGGTTGATTATATGCGACTAGATATTTAGAGTGAGGAATTACATACACAAATGCAGAGAGGTCAGTCCACTTGGCAGTGACAGGAAGGTCGACAGGCGGAAGCGACGGGACAAGGGTGAGAGAGACGGTGGTGGTTTGTTTATCGACTCCAAGAACAACGGCGGCGACGAGAGTGAGTGAGAGTGCTACGAGCCTGAACACTAATTCCTTGTAATTGAAGCTTGAATTTCTATTCGACACATTCTCCTTCTCCTTGTATTCCGTATCCATATCTGTGTTTCAGTATTTTGTAGAATTGGTTTCAGAGATGGATATGAGTGTCATGATTCCACTGGAAGCATGGATATATATACTCGGCCTTGGTATGCTCATACCATTTTTTTGTCCCTACGAGACAAAATAATTGTTCACATTCAATTCTTCTCTACACGAAAAAATACGTTGAAATTATGATATACAGATATACAACAATTTAATTTAAACAATTTACTATTATTTTCTTATTTTCTAACTTGCAAACAATGATTAAATTTTGTCAAATTTCGATCGCCTAAAGTATGTTCATTTTTTTTAACAAGATTCTATTAATTATTTCTACCGAATATATCATAGATAAATAATCAAAGATTTGTATAAAATACATCAAGCAAGTTCTATACATATGTTTTCAATATTATGTTTGATTGTTTGTCTAATACTGTAAGTTTGTTCGACCAAAATGTGACAATATTATTTTGCTATATATTTATGTTCCATATGTTTTTTAAAGGCCGATTTAATATTCCTTTAACATAGAAAAATCAAAGTCCTAGGTCGTGTTCGGCACGGAGAGTTTGGGAGCATTTAAAAGTTTCTAGCTTCTAACGTTTGACAAAATGCTCCATTTTAAATAGAACGTTTCGTTCAACACTACAAGCTTCTAGCGTGTAGTTTAAACAAAACGCTCCAAATCCAAATGTTATTTCATGTAACGTTTGAAGCTACAAGCTACAAGCTACTCGCTACCCGTTAAAAGCTACCCGCTACCAGCTAATTTTGCTAAATGCGCCCTTAGTAATTAAATCATTAAAAAAATATCTATCGGACTGATGAATGGAATTTTTTTAACTATGGTTCTTTTACATGATTTAAAGTTTTATGGTTACATAAAACCATTTATACCCACTTAGGTGTTTTTTAAGTTTCTGAAGCAAAAATTTATGAAGTTTGCGGACCACCTCTGCAACCATCTGCAGTAGAAGAGGTGGACCAAACGGCTGCATACTGTAATAAGAAGCGTGTTTGTTTTTTTAACATCTGCATACTACTGCAGATATTAAAAAATTAAAATAAACTAATTTTATAAACCGAAAATAGCTTTTTAATACGTAAAATTTAATAATGTATAACATTTCGGTAAAAATTAATGAAATTTCAGTAAAAAAATAATGATATTTCAACAAAAAAAAATAAAGATATTATAGAAAAAATTAATGATATTTCATCAAAAAATTATCATTATTGAATATAAAAAACGAAAAATAAATTCAACAAGAAAAAACGAAAAAAAAATATGAAATAAAATTTTAACAATATATAATCAAAATTTCAGCAATAAAAAAAGAAGAAAAAGAGGTTGGAAGAGGCAGTACAAGTGCTGCGCCAAACAGAGCACGCGCAGAGGTTTTTTGACTCAGAAGACTTCTAAAAAACAAACAACTGTGAAATGAAAAAGTGTTGCGTGTGTGCTGCGCCGCGCAGCAATAACACGTTTGAAGAAGTTTTTTTTTCAAAAAACAAACAACACCTTAGTCTTGGGCGGGAGTGGGCTACTAGGCTCCGCAAACCGCAACCACCAAGGCATGTTCAGCAAACATTGTCCCTCCATGGTGGCATGCCGAGAAGATAGAGGGTGTGTGACAATGCACTACTTTTGTGTGTGTGTGAGAGAGAGAGAGAGAGAGAGAGTGTGTGTGTATGTGTGTGTTTAATGCCATTTTAACCTAGTTTTTAAAAAATGTCATTATAACTCATCTAACCATCATGATATGGTTAGCTTGTACACTGTAGTGTGGCAAAATTGACGTAGCGGCGTCGCGTTTTATAATAAAAATATAGATGAACAACTTTCAACCCATCGAGCTATTTGATCCATTTTATTTTATCTGATTTACTTGATTTTAATAAATTTCAATCATGTTTCGAAATTTAAGGCTTTTGGAAGGGAGCGAGCTGAAAAATGTGAACGAGTGGGAACATGGTCCTCTCCCGTCGTATGAAATTATGCAGATGGATGAAACACACGGGTCAATAGTCAACAAGGGGAGAAGTGAGATGGCCATTTAAGCAATGGGATATTTACTTATCTTATCCTCGCTCCCTATACTTATACCCCTTTTATTTATTTAAAAAAAACATTTTATACTCTTTTGATTGTTAAATTTTCATTTTACGCTTTATATTTTTATTTAAAACTTTTAATAATTTTATATAAATCTGGTTTTAGCCGTTTTTAAGAATGTTTAGGTTTTTAAAATTTGTTGCAACATAAGATTTTTTAACACCACAATTATACGTATAGAGAACTATTTATATCCATGCATTTCAATTCATTTGTTGGTGTAATGGTTATTTTTGGATCTGCATTATGACTAGAGGTAAGCATAGACACTTACATGATCAATTCGACTAGAATTGGAACCGACGATACTTCATTGACATAATCAGAACCAGAACCATTGTAGACGGTTCCTTAAATTTTGGCAAAATGGTTCCTATTTTGACACAAGTTTAGTATTGTGTTCAATGGCGGTTTTAGTAGGTGTCCCTGTATGGCACCGGCAACACCTGCTTTTCCTATTTTTTTTAACATATTTTTTATATATCGATAATACCTACTATGTATTTATATGTCCATCCATGAGTGTGATTGTATATAATTGACAAAATGGTTCTCATTTACATCACTTGTATTTAGATGTTAATAGACATACTTGAAGGGGTAAGTACGTCATACATGATTGATTATTAAACAATATAAGAACAATCAAAATACTTATTCCGGGCAAAATCATTAAATACTCAATTGTATAAAAGTGGTTAATAAATAAAACCTAAAGATTAACAAATGAAATAAGGGGTGAATGGAGTAGTTTTTTTGGGAACTATTTATTTATGTATCAACATTTTAATTTTTATTTATTCATTTGATAATATGTTATCATAAACAATTTATGTCACGGTGTGTTTTTCATGAATTTATGTAACTAACATCAAAGGTTTATAAATTGGTCAATGTCATAAAAACCATCAAGTTTTCGGGTTTTGTCGGTTTGTCTAAAGTTGAAATTTATGTTGGTTTTTAACCAAACATTTTCGAAAAAATGTTCGATTTTTCCCTTTTACCAGTGATAGCAGGTTTTTCAGGTTACCATTATATTAAATTCGCAAAAAAACCTTTAGGTTTACCATTTATTTGCATTTTTACCCTTAAATTTATAATTTTTTTTACACTTTTACCCTAAGTATATTTTTTTCATAATATACATATTCATGCAAAAAAATCGTATTTATATACGAAAAAATATTTAATTAAGTATTGTATTTATATTTTTTTAATGTTATATATATATATATATATATATATATATATATATATATATATATATTTGTTTGTTTGTGTGTGTATATTTTTTTGCATGGTTATACCATTTAAAAACATAAATAATATTTTTAGAATTATGAATATGTGTTTTATAGATATAGTTTTTAGAAGTATAAATACATATTTTTACTTTTTTATATATTAATATGTATCTATACTTCTAAAAATATATGTAAATACTTATATAAACATGTTTATGAATGACCAAGTTTTTTTATTGATATATATATATATATATATATATATATATATATATATATATATATATATATATGCAACGACCCAAAAATACAACCCAAAAATTTCGTTTTTCAACATAACCAAAAACCGTAATCTGAGTGTCATATCATAAAACCACACATGATGTATCTCAACATAATAATAAAACACTGGGCGGAAAGAAAACTGTATCATATCCATGACATATAAAAATCAAGAACTAAATCAATTCCCCAGGATAAAAGCTGAGCCGTGGTGTGTGCGATGCCATCATCCCGAGCTCTTCTCTCTGCTAGCGGAAGTACCTGAAACCAAAACTAAAACTGTAAGCACGAAGCTTAGTGAGCTCCCCCAAACTACCACATACCATACAATACATATAAAGCACATATTGGGCCTTGCCCACTGCATCAGACCGAAGTCTGGAACTAGCTGCATCGGACCGAAGTCCGGAACTGACTGGGACCTTGTCCCCTGCATCGGACCAGAGTCCGGAACTGACTGCATCGGACCGAAGTCCGGAACTGACTGCATCGGACCGAAGTCCGGAACTAACTGCATCGGACCGAAGTCCGGAACTGACTGATCATGACATAGCATATCACATAACAACTATTATATTCACCCATACTGCATACTGCATCGGACCGAAGTCCGGAACACATAACACAAATATGCTTGAATCACAAAGACGTCAAGCCAGCTAACTACTACATCATACTAAAGACCGGAACTACTGATAATTACACGGGCCGGCATTGTGGCCGTAGACCCGTTCCTACTGAAGGGAAACTCACCTCGTGAACTGGCTGCTGAATGAATAGCTCTGAGGGCTAACTGCTGCGGCTCCGGTATCTCCCCGGCTACAAGTCCATAAACACACTCAATCAAATACTAAACACTGCACTGGGTAAAATGACTCTTTTACCCTTGGTCAAAGTCAACCTTCGGACAAAGTCAACCCACAGTTGACCTGACTCGCCGAGTTGGGCCGCCAACTCGCCGAGTCCTTGTTCTCATTCCTCGACCTTACTCGCTGCTACTCGTCGAGTATGGCATCGACTCGACGAGTACTCATTCGATCCAAGAACTCAGACAATCTTCATCCGACTCGCCGAGTCATATGATCAACTCGACGAGTTGTTCTTGAGCTTAAGAAGATTGCTTTGGACTCGCCGAGTTGTATGAACAACTCGCCGAGTCCCTCCATTACTGAGTCTACCCTCGAACTCGCTGAGTCCACTCCACAACTCACTGGGCCCACTCGATATCGCTCAAAAGGAAGAAATCGGGGACTCGCGACTCGACTCGCCGAGTCACCGCCATGCAACTATTCTACACTCGATTATGCTCGAATCCAATACATACAAATGATAGATCTGGGTCCAATAAGCTGATTTACCACGTAAAGTTTCCAACTTTACGTGTACAAACACACGAACAAGGGAATAAAGGCTAAAAAGGCACTTAAAAGGGTAGATCTAGGGTTATGATGCACAATGGCTCCATAAAGACAATAGATCTGGGCTCTACAACCCCTGAATGAATAGATCTAAGGATATCTCGACATGAAATGGCTTCCATATCAACATAAGGCTTAAGAAAAGCATCTACTAGATCTAAAGGGGATTTTAAAGCATAAAAGGGAAGGAAATCCGAAGAATACCTCAAAGAACTCTTGCTTTCCCTTGAATCTTCGCTCTACAATTCTTCTCCTTGCTCCTTTCTTCTTCTCCTTCTTCAATCCTTCACAAAATGCACACAAGATCACTTAAAACACTCAAGAACGAAATAGGGTTTTCTCACAGCTTAAGAGGGTGAAGGAGGCGAGATTGGGTGCTATAAGGTGGCTTAAATAGTGGGCAACCTGGGGATTTAGGGTTTCTCCCAGACGGACAGACTCGCCGAGTCCAGAATATGGACTCGCCGAGTCGCCAACTAACACGTGCTCGAAATCCCGTCCCTACTCGGCGAGTCAGGCTATGAACTCGCCGAGTCCCTTTACAAAACTTCAAAATAAATACCAAGGAATCATCATACCGGGAACGGGTCGTTACAATTCTCCCCCACTTATCTCAGACTTCGTCCTCGAAGTCTGCTTCGGCTGAATCTGCAAATATCTCTGGGTAGTGCTCTCTCATCTCCTCCTCAGCCTCCCACGTCCACTCAGACCCCTTCGGGTGCTGCCACTGCACCTTCACTAACTGAATTACCTTGTTCCTCAAGGTCTTGGTCTTCCGGTCCAGAATCGCGACCGGCCTCTCAATATAATTCAGGCTACTATCAACCTGAATATCCTCTAGGGGAACGATTGCTGATTCATCCACCAAACACTTCCTCAACTGAGACACATGGAAAGTGTTGTGGATCTGACTAAGCTCCTCAGGAAGATCTAACCGATAAGCAACCCGACCCACCCGGGCCAAAACCCTGAAAGGACCAATAAATCTGGGGCCCAACTTGCCCCTCTTCCGGAACCTGATGACACCCTTCCAAGGTGAGACTTTCAGAAGGACCATATCCCCCACCTGGAACTCCAAGTCCGAACGCCTCCTATCGGCGTAGCTCTTCTGCCGACTCTAGGCAGTCTGCAGTCTACTACGGACTTGCTGGATCAACTCAGTCGTCTTGAGCACCACCTCCGTGCTCCCGATGACCCGCTGACCGACCTCGCCCCAACAAATCGGGGTCCTACACTTCCTCCCATACAGCATCTCAAAGGGAGGTCGGTCAATGCTCGCATGGTAACTGTTGTTATACGAGAATTCCGCTAACGGAAGATACGTATCCCAACTGCCACCGAAATCTAGGACACATGCCCTAAGCATATCCTCGAGAGTCTGAATCGTCCTCTCGCTCTGCCCGTCTGTCTGAGGGTGGAAAGCGGTGCTGAAATGGAGACGAGTACCCATCTCGTCGTGGAACCGCTTCCAAAACCTGGATGTGAAACGGACATCTCGGTCAGACACCACTGATACCGGCACTCCATGACGTGCCATAATCTCTCGCACATAGATATCGGCTAACTTCTCCGCTGATATACTCTCCTGGATCGGGATAAAATGGGCACTCTTCGTCAACCGATCCACTACTACCCATATCGAATCCACTCCTCGTGCGGTCCTGGGGAGCTTGGTGACAAAATCCATGGTGATGTCCTCCCATTTCCACACAGGAACGTCTAACGGCTGCATCCTGCCGTGAGGTCTCTAGTGCTCCGCCTTGACCTTTCGGCAGGTCAGGCATCTCTCGACGTACCAGGCGACGTCCCGCTTCATACAGGGCCACCAATAATCAGGTCGAAGATCTCGATACATCTTCGTCGCCCCTGGGTGGATAGAAAACCGAGACTTAGAGCCTCATCCATTAACACTTGCCGTACTCCACCCCAGTACGGTACCCACACTCTCCCGTGAAGCGTCAGCAAACCACAACTATCATAATCAAACGAGGCTACTCGGCCCACGATCCTCTCACACTTCTGTCTTTCCTCCTTGAGACCCTCCACCTGAGCCTCCTTGATCCGCTCCAACAACGGAGTGATCACTGTCATCCTCAAACATAGATCCCTGATAGGGGCCGTCGACACTTTGCGGCTCAGGGCATCGGCCACCACGTTGGCCTTCCCTGGATGGTAAAGGATCTCACAGTCGTAATCCTTTAGCACATCCAACCACCTTCTCTGCCTCATGTTCAGACTCGGCGGATCCATAAGGTACCTCAAACTCTTGTGATCCGTGTAAATAGTACAACGGACCCCATAAAGGTAATGCCTCCAAATCTTGAGGGCAAACACAACTGCCCCAGCTCCAAATCATGGGTAGGATAATTAGCCTCGTGAGGCTTCAACTGTCTCGAGGCATAAGCTATCACATGGCTTCGCTGCATCAAAACTGCTCCCAAACCTGTGATCGAGGCATCACAATAGACTACAAAGTCCTCTACTCCCTCTGGCAAGGTAAGGATCGGAGCCTCGCACAATCTCTGCCTGAGGGTCTCGAATGCTGTCTGTTGCTCCGGACCCCAACGAAATACCACTGACTTCTTGGTCAGTCGGGTGAGCGGCACTGCTATCTTGGAGAAATCCTGAATAAATCTCCGATAATACCCTGCCAACCCTAGGAAGCTCCGAATCTCAGATGGAGACTTCGGGACCTCCCACTGCATCACGGCCTCTATCTTGGCCGGATCTACCAGAATACCCTTCTGGTTGACGAGGTGACCAAGGAACTGCACCTCGCGCAACCAGAAGTCACATTTGGAGAACTTTGCGAAAAGTCTCTCCCTCCTCAAAACCTCCAGCACCTCCCGCAGGTGCTCCTCGTGCTGCTCCTGCGTCTTGGAATATACCAAGATGTCATCTATGAACACTATCACTGACCGATCCAACATCGGCCTACACACGCGGTTCATGAGATCCATGAACGCGGCTGGAGCATTGGTGAGCCCAAATGGCATCACCACAAACTCGTAATGACCATACCTGGTCCTGAAAGCAGTCTTCTGTACATCCTCATCTCTAACCCGCATCTGATGATATCCGGAGCGTAGATCGATCTTGGAGAACCAAGACGCTCCCTGAAGCTGATCAAACAAATCATCTATCCTCGGGAGTGGGTAACGGTTCTTCACCGTTACCTTATTCAACTCCCGGTAATCTATACACATACGATGCGACCCATCCTTCTTCCTCACAAACAGGATCGGCGCTCCCCAAGGCGAACTGCTCGGCCGAATGAAACCCAGGTCTAACAGCTCCTGCAGCTGTGTAGACAACTCCTGCATCTCAGGGGGAGCTAGTCGATACGGTGCCTTGGCTATCGGAGCCGCACCAGGAATGAGGTCGATCCTGAACTCAACCTGTCTCTCGGGAGGTATCCCCGGCAAATCCTCGGGAAACACGTCCGGGTAGTCTCGAACAATAGGAACATCATCAACTGTCGACTTGCCCTTCTCCCGGGCATCCAAAACGTAAGCTACAAAAGCGGCGCAACCCTACTGAACATAGCGCCTCGCCCTTGCGGCGGAACAAAAGGTCGGTCCTCGCTGTGGCCTCTCGCCCTGAATCACCAACTCTCCCCCACTGGGAGTGCGAACCCTCACTAGCTGAAGCTCACAATCAATCACCGCCCCATTGGGGCTTAGCCAATCCATACCCACAATAACCTTATTCCCTCGCAGGGGAATAGGTACCAGATCCACTGAAAACTGCTCATCAAATAACTGAAGAGAACACCCTCTATGCACTCTGCCGACCCTCACGGTCCTATCATCTGCTATCTCAACCTCTAATGGACAATCCAGCTCCCCTGGAGCTCTACTAAATCTCTTGCTAAGCGCAAGTGATACGAATGATCGGGTAGCCCCCGAATCGAATAATACCATAGCAGAAATGCCGTTCACAGAGAACGACCCTGAATAAAACATACAATCATAAGCAATATACAATCAATAATTATAAAGAGATAAATGGAAGATACATACCCGTCACCACATCAGGAGTCACTCGCGCCTCCTCCGCTGTCATCTGAAACGCCCTACTCTTCGCCACTGGCGCATCAGCTCGGCCCTGCCGGCCATCTGTAATCCTCAAGGTAGCAGGGGCAGGTGCAACCACCTTCCCTGCTGCGGCTACGCTCGGACACTGGGACTTTTTATGTCCCCTCTGATTGCACTGAAAGCAAATCAGATCTGATGCTGCGACGGCAGTAGCAGGGGCCGTGCAATCCCTACTCAAATGCCCAATCCGACCGCACTTGTAGCAGCCAGAACTCCCTGCCTTGCACGCTCCCTCGTGCAATCTCCCACACTTGCCACATCGACCGTGGCTCTGCTGACTCCTAGATCTGTGGTCTGAAACCTTGGGCTTTTTGCCCGAACCACCTGAACCCGAAACCGCCTCCGGTTTCCTCTTCTTCTCCATCTCGAGATCAATCTCCCTCTCCCGATCCCTAGCAATCATATCTTCCAGCGTTTTACAGCTGGACCGGCTCACAAACTGGCGGATATCGCTCCGCAACATCTCATGATAACGGGCCTTCTTCATTTCCTCATCAGCTACATACTGAGGAACGAGAAGAGCCCTCTCCCTGAACTTGGCGGTGATCTCCGCCACTGTCTCTGTAGTCTGGGTGAGGTCCTGAAATTCCCTAGCTAGCTGTTGCACCTCAATGACCGGTGCAAACTCCGCCCTGAACCTGGTAGAGAAATCAGCCCAGGTCATGGCGTCCAATGCTGCATCATCCCCAATGGTATGTTCGACCTCCTCCCACCAATCCCGTGCCCTGTCCTTCAGAAGACAGGACGCCAATCTGACCTTGTCCCCCTCGGGACATCTGCTAGTACGGAAAGCGTTGGCCACATCCGCCAACCATCTGGTGCTCGCTATGGGTTCTCGCGCCCCATGATAGTCCGGAGCTCCACATGCCCTGAACTCCCTGAAGGTAAGGGTGCGCGACCCCATCATGGCCGCCACCTCGGCACGGAAGGTGCCCAATCTCTCATCCATCAGCTCTAGAATCCCCTCCTTGATCGAACCGAAGATCACAGGAGTCTGCTCTATAATGATGCGCGTAATCTCCGAAGAAAGAAACTCTCGGGTCTGTTCATCCATGCGCTCATCCCCCGAGCCTGAACCTGATCCCTCCCCGGCACCTCCGCTGCCGGCTGCTGGTCTCGAACGCAAAACCACCATTCTGAAACACATCACAACTACATCAGAAAACAGAAATATTTCGAGGGATCATTGATACTACAACTAGCTCCCTGGTCTTGTCTCAGCCTTTCTTGATTCGAGTACGGATCCTCTGCTTCCAGTAGTACGGGCCCATACTACCTTCCACATCTATCCGTACTTTCTTCAAGAACTGCCCTGACTCCACCAAGTCACTTCTACTACTACTGATCTCTGCTACTCTCATCCTAGGCTTGCCCCAGGGAAACCTCAGACTCAACTCAACTAGTCCTCAGCTGCTGCAGGTCTCCTTATAATGCTAATTAACCACCACCTGAACACCATCACATGTGACGAAGATCAGATAATCCTTCAAGTAAAAGACCCGTCCCTATAACGGTTGGACTCAAACAAGAGTTGCGCAATAGGGCCAGTTCCAGCACTCTGGGATTATTCAACCCCGATCACATGTGGTGTAACGTGTTCACCTAATGGCTAACTTCCATCACTCAGAACTCCCACAAAGCACGAAGCAAGCAGCATTCGGATAAAGGAAACATACTCAGGCAAAACTATTCTCAAAACGAGAAAATGATCTAGCATATAGTGCTAAGCTCATACTATCAGGCATAACCTAAACAGGCTATCCTACTGTTGTCTACTCAATACTAGCATGCAATACTCATAAAGCTGTAACACAT
Source organism: Lactuca serriola (assembly GCF_051521515.1). Classification (NCBI taxonomy): domain Eukaryota; kingdom Viridiplantae; phylum Streptophyta; class Magnoliopsida; order Asterales; family Asteraceae; genus Lactuca; species Lactuca serriola. The sequence continues at coordinate 21,836,594 of NC_136413.1, read as the reverse complement.
AAAGCAGGCACATAAGGCATCCTCCTAGATCCTTAGTCCTATACTAGCATGCTGTTCTACTGAGACTGAAACTGAACAAATAACTTGTATGGTTAATTTGGGAGTACTTACTTGAGCTCGGCTGATCGCATGCACCACACCCTTATCTTGTTTAAAAATTTATTTCTTTCTAAGTGCTTTCAAAATTTCTTTTAGAAAACATTTTCCTTTTAAAAATCTTTTTATTTCCCCTTAGTTTGAGTTCAGATACACCCGGAAGTGTATCCGAATCCCTCAAACCAGGGCTCTGATACCAACTTGAAACGACCCAAAAATACAACCCAAAAATTTCGTTTTTCAACATAACCAAAAACCGTAATCTGAGTGTCATATCATAAAACCACACATGATGTATCGCAACATAAAAATAAAACACTGGGCGGAAAGAAAACTGTATCATATCCATGACATATAAAAATCAAGAACTAAATCAATTCCCCAGGATAAAAGCTGAGCCGTGGTGTGTGCGATGCCATCATCCCGAGCTCTTCCCTCTGCTAGCGGAAGTACCTGAAACCAAAACTAAAACTGTAAGCACGAAGCTTAGTGAGCTCCCCCAAACTACCACATACCATACAATACATATAAAGCACATACTGGGCCTTGCCCACTGCATCAGACCGAAGTCTGGAACTAGATGCATCGGACCGAAGTCCGGAACTGACTGGGTCCTTGTCCCCTGCATCGGACCAGAGTCCGGAACTAACTGCATCGGACCGAAGTCCGGAACTGACTGCATCAGACCGAAGTCCGGAACTAACTGCATCGGACCGAAGTCCGGAACTGACTAATCATGACATAGCATATCACATAACAACTATTATATTCACCCATACTACAAACTGCATCGGACCGAAGTCCGGAACACATAACACAAATATGCTTGAATCACAAAGACGTCAAGCCAGCTAACTACTACATCATACTAAAGACCGGAACTACTGGTAATTACACAGGCCGGCATTGTGGCCGTAGACCCGTTCCTACTGAAGGGAAACTCACCTCGTGAACTGGCTGCTGAGTGAATAGCTCTGAGGGCTAACTGCTGCTGCTCCGGTATCTCCCCGGCTACAAGTCCATAAACACACTCAATCAAATACTAAACACTGCACTGGGTAAAATGACTCTTTTACCCTTGGTCAAAGTCAACCTTCGGACAAAGTCAACCCACAGTTGACCTGACTCGCCGAGTTGGGCCGCCAACTCGCCGAGTCCTTGTTCTCATTCCTCGACCTTACTCGCTGCTACTCGTCGAGTATGGCATCGACTAGACGAGTACGCATTCGATCCAAGAACTCAGACAATCTTCATCCGACTCGCCGAGTCATATGATCAACTCGACGAGTTGTTCTTGAGCTTAAGAAGATTGCTTTGGACTCGCCGAGTTGTATGAACAACTCGCCGAGTCCCTCCATTACTGAGTCTACCCTCGAACTCGCTGAGTCCACTCCACAACTCACTGGGCCCACTCGATATCGCTCAAAAGGAAGAAATCGAGGACTCGCGACTCGACTCGCCGAGTCGTTTTTCCGACTCGCCGAGTCACCGCCATGCAACTATTCTACACTCGATTCTGCTCGAATCCAATACATACAAATGATAGATCTGGGTCCAATAAGCTGATTTACCACGTAAAGTTTCCAACTTTACGTGTACAAACACACGAACAAGGGAATAAAGGCTAAAAAGGCACTTAAAAGGGTAGATCTAGGGTTATGATGCACAATGGCTCCATAAAGACAATAGATATGGGCTCTACAACCCCTGAATGAACAGATCTAAGGATATCTCGACATGAAATGGCTTCCATATCAACATAAGGCTTGAGAAAAGCATCTACTAGATCTAAAGGGGATTTTAAAGCATAAAAGGGAAGGAAATCCGAAGAATACCTCAAAGAACTCTTGCTTTCCCTTGAATCTTCGCTCTACAATTCTTCTCCTTGCTCCTTTCTTCTTCTCCTTCTTCAATCCTTCACAAAATGCACACAAGATCACTTAAAACACTCAAGAACGAAATAGGGTTTTCTCACAGCTTAAGAGGGTGAAGGAGGCGAGATTGGGTGCTATAAGGTGGCTTAAATAGTGGGCAACCCGGGGATTTAGGGTTTCTCCCAGACGGACAGACTCGCCGAGTCCAGAATATGGACTCGCCGAGTCGCCAACTAACACGTGCTCGAAATCCCGTCCCTACTCGGCGAGTCAGGCTATGAACTCGCCGAGTCCCTTTACAAAACTTCAAAATAAATACCAAGGAATCATCATACCGGGAACGGGTCGTTACAATATATATATATATATATATATATATATATATATATAACATTAAAAAAAATGTAAATACAATATTTAATTAAAAAATTTTCGTATATAAATATGATTTTTCTTCTTGAATACGCATAATATGAAAAAAAAATACATAGGGTAAAAAAGAAATTATAAATCTAAGGGTTAAAACGTAAAAATAAATAAATAAATAAATAAATAAATAAAAAACACTTTAAACTTAAGGGTTTTTTTTGCGAATTTAATATAATGGTAACCTGTTATCACCGGTAAAAGGGTAAAACCGAATATTTTTTGGAAAATGTTAGGGTAAAAACAGACATAAAATTCAACTTTGGGCAAAACCGACAAAACCTTTAAAACTTAAGGATTTTTATGATATTAGCCCTTTATAAATTACAACTACATGTGAATGATTTAATAGGATTTTTTTACGACACATACTTTTTTAATCTTATTCTTAAATGTATAGTTTTTACCCACCATGATATATATATATATATATATATATATATATATATATATATATAGGGAGATATAGGAGTTCGCATAATAAATTGTGAAGCCAACTAGTCTCTGCAATCGCATTAGCAACATCCTGATATTCGGCTTCTGCACTGGACTGAGAAGTCGTACCTTGTCTCTTAGTTAACCAAGAGAGAAGATTAGGTCCACGAAAAATACAATAACCTGATGTTGATCTTCTAAATGTGGGGCAACCGGCCCAGTCGGCATCTGAATAGGCAATCAAACTCCCAAGAAGGGGATGCATATAACTAAAGAGCATGATCGATAGTACCCCAAATGTACCTGAGAATACATTTAAAAGCCGAGAAGTGTGCTTCCCTGGAATCATGCATGAACAAACACACTTGCTGAATTGCATAGGTGATGTCAGGATGAGTAAAAGTCAGATATTGGAGTGCTCCTGTGAGGCTACGGTAGTGAGCTGCAACTGGAGGACCTATGTTGTCAAGCTTAGCAGAGGTGTCGGCATGAGTATGGGTCTGCTTGCAATTAAGCATGTGATCACATTCAAGTATCTCGGTGGCATACTTTTGCTAAGATAGAAACATGCCATGACGATCGCGTGAGACAGAAATGCCCAAAAAATAATTCAGAGGGCCCAAATATGTCATGGAAAACTTAGAGCATAAAGTGGTAATTATATATTAAAGGAGACTTGTCGAGGAAGTTGTCAAGACGATATCATCTACATAAAGAAGAAGGTATTCAATCTAATCACTATGTCTATAAACAAATAATGATGAATCAAAACGACTATTAGAAAAGTCGTGACATGTGATGAACTGAGAAAACTGATGATACCAAGCCCTTGGTGCCTATTTGAGTCCATATAGTGACTTTTTAAGTAAACACACATGATTGGGATGAGGTGTCTCACAAAAACCTGGGGGTTGATGCATATATACAGTCTCTTGAAGATGAACATGAAGAAAAGTATTCTTTACGTCTAACTGATGTACTGGCCAATGGTGAGAAATAGCAAGACTGAGAACTAACCTAATACTGGCCGGTTTAACCATCGGACTGAATGTTTCATCACAGACGATACTAGGGCATTGACTAAGACCATTGGCAACAAGACGTGCTTTATAGCACACTAAGAATCCATATGCATGAAATTTCTTTTTAAACCGCCAAATACAGTTAACCACATTAGCATCGGGTGGTCGAGGCACAAGTACCCAAGTTCCATTAGGAATAGTGCATTAGATTCTTCTTTTATAGCATGTAACCAGTTTGGATCGTGAAATGCTTGAGAGTAGTTTCGGGGAATAATGGAGGAATCGGGAAGAGACTTAGTATGGAGATTAAGTTTGGTGATGGGTTTAACAATACCATGGCGGGAACGAGTAACCATGGAGTAAGAACGAGAGGGAGTGGAAGTATTGGTTAGGGAAGCATGAGTAACAGGAGGAAGGTCTGAAGGACCATCGGTAGGAGGATTAGAAGGAGTATTGTCGGTGTGAGAGCCGACAACAAGAGAAAGGTTGAGGGAAGACCCGACAGCCTTAGGTGTGTCGGCAGGAGTGACGACATTGACAGGATGGGAAAAGGGAGATTCGAGAGGTTGAGATGGGTGACTAGGGCCGTTGAAAAAATTACGAGTGTCATCCAAAATAAGGAAATCATACTCATGGGAATGAAAAGGAGAAATAGAACCAAAAGGAAAATTTGGTTCATCGAAAGTGACATGGCGGGAGATGATAATTTTATTGGTGTGAAGGTTAAGACAACAAAGACATTTATGATTAGTGGGATATCCAAGGAATATACATGGGACCGAACGAGGTTGAAGTTTGTGAGTTTTGTTTATATGAAGGAAGCAATGGCATCCAAAAACACGAAGGTGAGAATATGAAGGATGTGTGTTGAAAAGTTTATGGTATTGGGTGTCATTCTTGAGGGTGGTGGAAGGAAGGATATTTAAGAGATGAGTAGCGATGTGTAAGGCTTCAACCCAATAGGTTGGAGGGAAGTGAGCTTGAAAGAGCAAGGTGCAAATGATTTTATTTATAGCTCGAAGCATTCTTTTGGATTTCCCCTTTTTTGGGAGGTGTATGGCCAAGAGAAACACATGTTAAGGCCATTGGTGTCACATAGTTAGTGAAACTAAGAGTTGTCAAATTCTTTGCCATTGTCACATTGAAACTTTTGAATATCATTATATGAAATTGGTTTTTGACATAAGCATGAAAATGGAGAAACTTAGAGAACACTGTAATTTTTTTGCGAGGAGGATACACCCATACAAATTGATAGAATTGATCATGAAAAATGACATAATATTGAATTCCACTATGACATAATAAAGGAGAAGTCTAAACATCCGAATGAATAATTTGAAAAGGAAACAAAACATCACTGTAACATCCATAAAATTCATGAAAAATTTAAACTAATTATTCCAAAACATTTATTGTTTACAAATTGTTTTCAAAATAATTCAATATCAGGGTTTCCCAGAAATCACAACATGAAAAACGAGGAGGTGCACGATCAAGCCTTCGCCTTCCCGCGGTCATCTGAAGTACCTGAAACAAAAGCCATAATTGTAAGCCTGAAGCTTAGTGAGTTCCCCCAAAATACCGCCACACCAATAACACACATATAATAACAACAAAGGCCCAATCAACCATCGGGTTGGAATGCCCAGGCCCTCAACCATTGGGTTAGAGCGCTAACATACTATGGGTCCAATCATCCTCGGGATGGAATACCCTCGGCCCTCAACCATCTTGTTGGAATGCCAACATACTATGGGTCCAATCATCCTCGGGATGGAATATCCTCAACTACTAATCAAACATGTGCACATATATCAGATAATATCATAACAGTCTACAGTAAGTCAAACAGATCTATAGATCACCAAGCACAGTAAACGTCCTATCTACCAGGATATTGCTCTAACAGATCATAATAAAACTCAATCAGATATAAACCAGGATAACAATCCAAAGGGCCAGACTTGGTACCTTAGACAGTTAAACCCTTGAGTACAGTGAGGAAACTCACCTCACAAGTAGCACTGACTGACAAGATCCAACTCTCAAATCATGGCTCCAAAATCAACCGCCTACAACCACCACGTGACTAACTCCATCAAAACCCCGAATTAACAAAAATACCCTTAACTTCAAACTTGGTCAACCATGGTCAACAGTCAATAGTCAAGGTCAACAGTCCATGTTGAGCCAACTCGTAGAGTGCATCTACTAACTCGTCAAGTTCCTTCAGAATTCAGAAAACTGTGAAAACCCGAGTCAAATCGCCGAGTTGTCAAGACAACTCATCGAGTTCGTATAGTGTCCAGAAGATCGAGGAATCCCCAAGCCAACTCATCGAGTTGGCACAGCAAATCGTCGTGTTTTCCTTGTCTTAACTCATTCAGCCATCTCCCAAGCGAGTCTAATGCTCCAAACTATAGATCTGGTCCCCTAGGACTGAGATACCACGTAAAGTTGCTAACTTTACATCCATGCATGGCATCAAAAGGCTAAAACACTCATACATAGCTTAATAAATGTTGATGGCATGGAAGAAAGCCAAGACTTGATAAAGATGACAACTTTATGTCAAAAGAGGCCATGAAACGTCCAGATCTGAAGTCACGGCTACATCACATGCTCAAATTTGTGACATCCCCATTTTCACGGCCAGAAAAGACTGATTTTTTTTGTTTACGCTTTATAAAAATCAGAGTATCTTTTTTTAATAAAAACGTTGCGGAATTTGGTCCCCAGAAAAACATGATAATTTCATTATCAAACCATTTCCGAAGAAATGTATTTTTATTCATTTTAAAACATTTGGGATGTCATCGTCAATACAGAAACATAAGCATAAACAGAACTTACATTCATTTACACTAGTGATCTATATCTCATTAATCTCTTAGTATAATGTAACTTCACCTCGTCACCTGTGATACAAGTAAACTGAGTGGGTCAGGTTGGGAAACCTGGTGAGTACATAGGGTTTTCAACCCACAATAATAAAATTATTCTGTTTAATCATCGAACAATTAACCCAATTACTCATCCTCATTATCTTCTTTATTCCTAAGTACCTTCCCTAAGGATTGATCCTAAGGGTCGTATCCTACATCATATTTACCTCTCATCTCCTTACATCGCATTTCCTTATATGTTTGTTCCTAAGGACTCTCCCTAAGGATCATCGCCTACATCGCATAGACAGTATTGATTCAGGGATTACTCCCTCAATACGTGCCCAACAAGGGTTAGGGCATCATCGCATGAATACGTAGTTACAACATCGCCTGAACTCGTAATTCATGGTAAGAGTATCATCACATGAATATGCAGTCACAATATCACCTGGACTCATAATTCATCACCTACAGGTTATAAGTCTGCTGGTGTTTCCACGGGTTGTCTAGAATAGTCCGTGGTCGCCATCTATACTCTGGTAGATGACTACATCTCCATATTACCGGACAAGGTTTTGTTGGATTAGTATCTAAGTCCATAACTATTTTGGTATGTACTTGACCCGATGGTGCATGGTCCTTTTAGGTTACCTTCACCAAAGCAACTTGATAGGATGAATTATGGAGAGAAAGGATGAATTATGATTTATTAATATATTATGAGAATAATATATTAAAGGAGAAATCCTATTGTTTAATTAATATTAGTCAATAATCAATTAGGAATTAATTTTGTGGCTAAAAGACATTAATTAAACTTAAGGGACTAGAACTGTCAATTGTATGATAGTTGAATATTAAGCTAATGGACTCCATATTAGAGGGGTGGACGAATTCTATGGGGAAATCCATTAGAAATCTTTCTAGGCCTTTAAGGAAGGAGTCAATGGGTTCCTTAGGGCCTAAGCAGTCAAATTATGGTTTCCTTGTTTGATAACCCTAATAGCCTCACTATTTAAAGGACCCTTGAGACTAAAAAACGTGGTGAACTAATTGATTAGGGTTTCCAGCCATTTTTGGGTGTCTCCTCTCTCCTTATTCTTCATCTTCTTGCTCTTGGTGTTTCTGAACCATTAGAGGAGTGACACTTGTGACTCTAAGCATTCTAAATTTAACATCCCGAGTTCAGGAGTGCAAGTTCAGGGTTCAAAGTGTAAATGTGAAAGGGCAACTCGGCGAGTCCATGGGTGGACTCGGCGAGTAGGTTCGCGATTTTGGTTGCGTGTTTAGTGGCCAACTCGGCGAGTTGGTGCTGAGTGGAGAAAACCCTAATTTGGGGGTTGAGCCCTATATAAAGGACATGATGTCCTCTCCCCCAGCCTCTTTACCTTCCCCTTGAGTTCCAGAAGCCCTATATTCGTGTGAGCTTTCCTTGTGAGACATTGGAGCCTTTGTGGAGGGAATCTTGGGGAGAAATCGAAGAGCAAGAAGGTTAGAGCCAGGGGCTTTGCAGAGATTCAGCTTATTCTTCTGTTGGAGCTTTCATTTGAGGTAATAATCTGCTGATTGAGCTTTTGTGCATCTAGATCTATCATTTGTGGGGTTTTTGGGGCATAAATGAGGTCCATATCAAGTTTGGTGTAGGATCTGAGGTTGCTACCTCAGATCTAGGTTGTTATTAATCTAGAAAGCCTTAAAGTCTATGCACAAGAGTTGTGGGTGAAGTCCTTTTGTCCCAAACCCTAGCCCTAGAGTGTAAAATGCTTAGATCTACTTGGATTCACGTAAAGTTTGCCACTTTACGTGATGGATGGGTTGTAGAAGGGTAGATCTATGGTTTGGATCATCTGCATGGCATGGAAAGCTTCTGTATGGATTAAGATCTAGGGGTACTCGGCGAGTCACAAAGGTGTACTCGGCGAGTTGCTTGAAGATGGGCAGGAACTCGGCGAGTTAAAAGAACAACTCGGCAAGTTGGTTGAAGATAGCCTTGGAATCAGCGAGTCTGTTCTTGGACTCGGCGAGTCTGGTCATGAGGTCCTAGCCTTCTTCTGGTTGAGCCACGAATCGGCGAGTCAAGGGAGGACTCGGTGAGTTGAGTGCGAAGGGACTCAGAGTTGTGAGACTCGGTGAGTTGAGTCGCGGATTGGGGAAGTTCTGAGCATAGGGACTCAACGAGTCATCGGGTTGACTCGGCGAGTAGAGTCGATCAGGAGGTTGGCTTTGACTTTGACTTGACCAAGGGTTGACCAGTTGACTTCCGGGGGCATTTTGGTAATTGTTGGCATTTGTTTTGAGTTCAGTGTTGGTGTTGGCTAGTGGTGGAAATTGTATCAGTGGTCGGAGCATCTTGGTCTTATCTTTCAGTCGGCAGTTGCGAGGTGAGTTATCCTCACTATATCGACAGGGTCTACGGCACCAAGGCCGGCCCTTTATCGGATTGTGATTCGGGTTTCATTGTTATGTTTTGCCTTGCTATGTTTGCTTCTGGTAGTTATGATGGTATATGTTTGCTTCTGGTCGGTATCCTAGTATATTGGATGATGCTATGCTAGTGACCGGTTAGGTCGGTATCCTGGTTAGGATGATGTTATGCTATGCGATCTGTTAGATCGGTTTGTTTGGATGCGATTCGTTATATGATTGAATGTTTATGTGCTCATGGTTGTTGGACTGGGGTTGGGTTGAGGCGGGTCCTGCTTTGTGCTGTAGGCCGACATACACAGGGCGGTCTGGTTATCCCGAAGGCCCAGCGAGCGGTCCGGATAGGTTGTAGGCTCCAAAAGGGTGAACCAGACGTGCCGAGGCTCGGAGAGTGGACCAGGGCGACTGAAGGCCCAGTGCGGGTGGACCAGTCATATTGTAGACTCATAGGGTGGACCAGTTGGATTGAAGGCCCGGTGCAGGCGGACCAATCACATTGTTGACTCGATGTATATGGCTAGACTCGGAGGGTGGACCAGGTGGACTGAAGGCCAGTGCGGCGGACCAGTCACACAGTAGACCCGAAGTGCATGGCTGTTCTGTGTTCTGTTATGATATGGCATGTTGTGCGTGTATGGTATATGTGGTTGGTATTTTAGGGGTATCTCACTAAGCTTTCGGGCTTACAGTTATGGTTTAATGTTTTTTCAGGTTCTTTAGGAGACCGTGGCAAGGCAAAGGCATGATCGTACCGCTCCTCACGGTTGTGTTTTATGATGTGGTTCTAGGAAGACTCTGATAATAATTGTATTGAAAACCTTTTTGTAATAACATTATGAAAATGGGTTGTTTTTGAAAAGTTTAAATTGATTGAAATTTTTAGACCGTTACAAGTTGGTATCAGAGCCTTGGTTTAAGTGAATTGGAGAAACATTCGTGTGAATCCAGTCTCAAATCAGGGAGAGTTTTTAAAAGAGAATTTAAAATGGTTTTCAAAATGAGTAAAGGAGAACGCGGAGGTACGATCAGCCGGAGCCAGTAAGTAACCCCAAAATACCATACATGATATTTGTTTTTGAGATTTGATAGAACAGCATGCTAGTACTAGGCTAGGGATCTTCAGGATTTCATGATAATGTTGCCTGATTTATAATGCCTGCTAGCCTAGGGTTTCTTCTGTGGGAGGTTTCTAGTGTTCCTTTAGGAGTGAGGGTTGGGTGCTTGTTATGTATGTTCTTCACTAGGGTGTTGTGGTGATAATTGATATAAATATGGGTAGGTGTGGAAGGTAGTATGGGCCCGTACTACTGAAAGCACAGGACCCATATGCGTATCAAAGAAACCATGACCTCTAGGGTTCGGTTGGGAGTTGGTTCCCGGGTTTGTGGGAAGTATCTGAGATCTTGTGGTGTTTTTCAGTATGGTGGTTACGAGGCATGCCGGGAGCGGATCCGGGTCAGGATCGGGAGTAGGAGTGGGCGGTCAAGGTGGGTCAGTACCGCCCGAGGTTATTGGTCAGATGAGCACATGCGAGTTGGATGCAAGGATTCGTGAGATCCTGCATGATGAGGTTGTTGCATTGTTCTGGACCGAGTTGCCGGAGCTGTTTGGGTCGATCAAGATCGCCATGGTTGAGTATTTTGATGAGTGCTATGCGGCTCTCACAGAGACGGCTGCCGCGGCGGCTACAGCGGCTGTAGCAGCGGCAGGGGGAGGAGTCGGTCAAGGTTTTTAGTATCGGGGCTTCGATAATACGAAGCCTCCTACCTTCGATGGGGTTCAGGACCCGATTGTTGCTATGAGATGGTTGCCGGACATGGAGGGGTGTTTCTTCACGTGTTCATGCCCTGCCGATCAGAGGGTGAGGTGTGCTCTGAACCTGTTGAGGCTCGGGGCGAAGGATTGGTGGAGATTGACCACGGGGTCATATTCGGATGTGCAGGGAGCTTCGGTTTCATGGGATCAGTTCTGGGAGATGTTCAGCACTTGTTATGTTTCGCAGGTTGAGAGGCAGAGATTGGCTCAGGAGTTCCTGGAGCTGAAGCAGGATTCAGAGTCAGTGATGGAGATCTCCAGGATGTTCACTGAGAGGGCGATGTTTTGCCCTGAGTTCGCTTCGAAGCAGGCTCAGATGTCCCGATATCTGAGTATGCTCAAGAGGGATATCAGACAGTTTGTGTCTACGCAGAGGTGCGAGACCTTGTTGGAGTTGCAGGAGGCCGCCAGGCGGCGTGAGTTGGAGATTGAGTTGCAGTTGCGAGAGCAGAGGCAGGCTCCGGTGCAGTCGCAACCGGCACCGAAACGGTCCAAGACCGTTGATTCTAGGTTGGGAGATCAGAGCAGCCACACTTGTGGGAAGTGTGGGAAGGGTCACACCGGAGTTTGTAGGTTCGGTGGTGCATGCCGCAAGTGCGGAAAGGAGGGGCACTATGCGAGGGATTGTCGGCAGACAGCCCCGGTTCGAGATTTGAGGATTTGTTATCATTGCCATCAGGTTGGACATTGAGGGTCAATTGTCCACAGCTTGCTGCAGGAGCACCGACCACTTTGAGGATTGCGGGTGGAGGTCGGGGTCGAGCGGAGCCACCAAGGGCTCAGGGTCGTGCTTTTCAGCTTACAGTGGAGGAGGTCAGGGCAGTGTCGGATGCAGCTGCGGGTATGTTTCTTTCTTGATGTCTATTTATTTGGTAATTATTGTGGAGTATTGTTTATTTGCTAGTCTCGCTGTGTGATTTTTAGTATTGTATTCGTTGTTCCTTGAGGATTATTAGTGGGAATCTGGCTTTTGGTCTGAATGTCGGGTAGCATCTGCAGTCTGAGGAGTGGTTAGCTGGAGATCGGGTTTCTTTCAAGCCCGAGATGATCAGTGTTGTTATGTAAATTTGTGAAGTTTGCTCGTTTTGGTGGGAATCAGTTCGCGTGTAAGGGTTTGTGTTGTGTAGGGTTGTCGAGGGAGGTCGTTGGTAGCGACCAATGGTTGATAGTCAGTGCTCTAAGTGGGGGAGAATTGGAGAATTCTCCGGAACATCGATAAGCATGAGAGGTTGTTTAGCTGTTAGGATTCAACAGTGGTTCTGTCAGCCGAGTGTAGGCTGGTATGAGCAAGTGTCAGACAGGCGGGGCGGGATGCAAACCAAGGGTGATTGATTGTGGGAGGCCTGGGTTCGGGCCAGGTTTGAGTATGTAGAATAGAGATAGAGTTCGGAACCCCTAGAGGGCTAGAACAATATGCATGGGAGAGTTTCCTGGAGGGATAACGCGGGATGATGAATGTTGGTTGAGCGGTCCGGATAGACTGAAGGCCGGTGGGCGTACCAGTTAGGCCGAAGGCTCGAAGAATGGTCCAGACATGCTGAAGGCCCTGGAGGGCGGTCCAGACCTGTTGAAGGTTCTGAGAGTGGTCCAGATGGGCTGAAGGCCTGGTAAGGCGGACTCTGCATGTGTTGATAGATATGTATGAGGATATGGAATGAGTATGTCGCGATGTGATAACATCAGAAGGTCTGGCCCCAGATATTGATCACGATTAGTGGAGGTAGTGCATGGACTCGAGAGTCCCTGCGAGCGGATTCAGAGTATGTGTGGTGCATGGGATAGCGGTTATGCTATAAGGAAATGGTGTAGTATTGGGTGAGCACCGTGGCACTTGTGGTAGTGTCAAGGCAGCCAAGTGGTTTTCCTTGGTAAGGAAAGGGAAAAGAATGTAGCTCCGAGAGGGAGTGTAAGTTATCGAAAGTGAAAGTAGTAGTGCGGAGTTATGATTGGGGTGTTCTAATTATGGTCATTAAGCAGCGAGTTTGCGGCAGTGGTATGGAATCACATCCGGATTGGATGTCTGCTGAGGTCACGAAAAGAATTTCGAGTGTGTAGAGTCAAGAGGCTTGGAAGGGATGCAGGGATGGTGTCTTGGATTCCCAGCTTGATTTTGATCAAGGAATTGTGTATGTAGTAGTAATTCATCCTGGGGGATGTTTGGAGGTGTCGTCAGTGTGTCGGGTTTTCCCAACCCGAGGAAACTAGAGCCAGTTCAGCATGGGTATGAGAATGCGGAGGAGAACTCATGGGAGTTGCTCTAAGACTTAGGGATGTGTCATCCTGTTAGCATGGAGTGGATAAAGTTGGACTCAGATCGAGATTCCGGTGGTTTAGGATTATCACTAGCTCGTATGAGTCAAGTGGTTGTTGTGATTTGGAGCGAGTGAAGTATCATGGAGTGGTACTCGGTTGATAAGTCTGGTTATCAGAGGATGAGGCCAGTGACCGGCTTGAAGCAGTGGTTAGAACACCGCAAAGGGGAAAGTTGGGTTTTGGGTTTCGGTGGTTGTGTCTTGAGGAACCTGGTCTGGTTGATGTCAGGTGGTGCATTGCGGGAGTAGTTCTGGAGTTGAGTTGCCGCAGGCTTCGAGGACGAAGCCTAATTTAAGTGAGGGAGAATTGTAACACCCTCAGTTTAGGAGTGCAAGTTCAGGGTTCAAAGTGTAAATTTGAAAGGGCAACTCGGCGAGTCCATGGGTGGACTCGGCGAGTAGGGTCGCGATTCTGGTCGCGTGTTTAGTGGCCAACTCGGCGAGTTGGTGCTGAGTGGAGAAAACCCTAATTCAGGGGTTTAGCCCTATTTAAAGAACAAGATGTTCTCTCCCCCAGCCTCTTTACCTTCCCTGTAACGACCCGTCTCCGATATGATAATTCCTTGGTATTTATTTTGAAGTTTTGCAAGAGGGACTCGGCAAGTTCATAGCCTGACTCGCCGAGTAGGGTCGGGATTTCGAGCACGTGTTAGCTGGCGACTCGGCGAGTCCATATTCTGGACTCGGCGAGTCTGTCCGTCTGGGAGAAACCCTAAATCCCCGGGTTGCCCACTATTTAAGCCACCTTATAGCCCCCAATATCATCTCCTTCACCCTCAAAAGCTGTGAGAAAACCCTAATTCAATCTTGAGTGTTTTAAGTGATCTTGTGTGCATTTGTGAAGGCTTGAAGAAGGAGAAGAAGAAAGGAGCAAGGAGAAGGATTGTAGAGCAGAGATTCAAGGGAAAGCAAGAGCTCTTTGAGGTATTCTTCATATTTCCTTCCCTTTTATGCTTTAAAACCCTTTCTAGATCTTGTTGATGCTTTTCTCAAGCCTTATGTTGATATGGAAGCTCTATTATGCCGAGATATCCTTAGATCTGTTCATTTAGGAGTTGTAGAGCCCAGATCTATTGCCTTTATGGAGCTATTTTGCATATTAACCCTAGATCTACCCCTTTTAAGCATCTTTTAGCCTTTATTCCCTTGTTCATGTGTTTGTACACGTAAAGTTGGAAACTTTACGTGGTAAATCAGCTTATTGGACTCAGATCTATCATTTGTATGTATTGGATTCAAGCAGAATCGAGTGTAGAATAGTTGCATGGCAGTGACTCGGCGAGTCGGAAGAACGACTCGACGAGTCGAGTCGCGAGTCCCCGATTTCTTCCTTTTGAGCGGTGTCGAGTGGGACCAGTGAGTAGTGGAGTGGACTCAGCGAGTTTGAGGGTAGACTCAGTAATGGAGGGACTCGGCGAGTTGTTCATACAACTCGGCGAGTCCAAAGCAATCTTCTTAAGCTCAAGAACAACTCGTCGAGTTGATCATATGACTCGGCGAGTCGGATGAAGATTTTCTGAGTTCTTGGATCGAATGAGTACTCGTCGAGTCGATGCCATACTCGGCGAGTAGCAGCGAGTAGGATTGAGAAGTGAGATTAGAGACTCGGCGAGTTGGCGGCCCAACTCGGCGAGTCAGGTCAACTGTGGGTTGACTTTGACCAAGAGTTGACTTTGACCTAGAGTTGACTTTGACCAAGGTTAAAAGAGTCATTTTAACCAGTGTAGTGTTTAGTATTTGATTGAGTGTGTTTATGGACTTGTAGTCGGGGAGATACCGGAGCAGCAGCAGTTAGCTTCTAGAGCCATACACACAGCAGCCAGTTCACGAGGTGAGTTTCCTTTTAGTAGGAACGGGTCTACGGCCACAATGCCGGCCCGTTTAATTAGCAGTAGTCCCGGACTTTGGTCTGATGCAGTAGCTAGAGTGCTTGATGTCTTTGTGATTCAAGCTTATTTGTGTTATGTGTTCCGGACTCTGTTCCGATGCAGTATGCAGTATATGTGATTATAATAGTTGTTATGTTTTATGCTATGCCATGATCAGTCAGTTCCGGACTTCGGTCCGATGCAGTCAGTTCCGGACTTCGGTCCGATGCAGTTAGTTCCGGACTTCGGTCCGATGCAGTTAGTTCCGGGCTTCGGTCCGATGCAGTCAGTTCCGGACTTCGGTCCGATGCAGTTAGTTCCGGACTCTGGTCCGATGCAGGGGACAAGGTCCCAGACAGTTCCGGACTTCGGTCCGATGCAGCTAGTTCCAGACTTCGGTCTGATGCAGTGGGCAAGGCCCAGTATGTGCTTTAGATATGTAATGTATGGTATGTGGTAGTTTGGGGGAGCTCACTAAGCTTCGTGCTTACAGTTTCAGTTTTGGTTTCAGGTACTTCCGCAAGTAGAGGGAAGAGCTCGGGATGATGGCATCGCACACACCACAGCCTCAGCTTTTATCCTGGGAGTTGATTTAGTTTTTTTTGATTTGTTATGACATAGTATGATACAGTTTTCCGCACAGTGTTTTTATTCTGTTTGGGATACATCACGTATGGTTTTATGATATGACACTCAGATTATGGTTTTTGGTTATATTGAAAAACGAAATTTTTGGGTCGTATTTTTGGGTTGTTTCAAGTTGGTATCAGAGCCTTGGTTTGAGGGATTCGGATACACTTCCGGGTGTATCTGAACTCAAACTAAGGGGAAGATAAAAAGATTTTTAAAAAAAAGAAAATATTTTTTTAAAGAATTTTGAAAGCACTTAGAAAGAAAGAAAATTTTTAAAACGAGATAAGGGTGTGGTGCATGCGATCAGCCGAGCTCAAGTAAGTACTCCCAAATTACCCATACAAGTTATTTGTTCAGTTTCAGTTTCACTAGAACAGCATGCTTGTATAGGACTAAGGATCTAGGAGGATTCCTTATGTGCCTGCTTTATGTGTTACAGCTTTATGAGTATTGCATGACAATATTGAGTAGACAGTAGTAGGATAGCCTGTTTAGGTTATGCCTGATAGTATGAGCTTAGCATTGTATGCTAGTACATCTTCTCGTTATGAGAATAGTTTTGCCTGAGTATGTTTTCTTTATCCGAATGCTGCTTGCTTCGTGCTTTGTGGGGTTCTGAGTGATGGGAGTTAGCCATTAGGTGAACACGTCACACCACATGTGATCAGGGTTGAATAATCCCAAAGTGCTGGAACTGGCCCTATTGCGCAGCTCTTGTTTGAGTCCAACCGTTATAGGGACGGGTCTTTTACTTGAAGGATTATCTGATCCTCGTCACATGTGATGGTGTTCAGGTGGTGGCTAATTAGCATTATAAGGAGACCTTCAGCAGCTGAGGACTAGTTGAGTTGAGTCTGAGGTTTCCTTAGGGCAAGCCTAGGATGAGAGTAGCAGAGATCTGTAGTAGTAGAAGTGACTTGGTGGAATCAAGGCAGTTCTTGAAGAAAGTACGGATAGATGTGGAAGGTAGTATGGGCCCGTACTACTGAAAGTAGAGGATCCGTACTCGAATCAAGAAAGGCTGAGATAAGACCAGGGAGCTAGTTGTAGTATCAATGATCCCTTGAGATATTTCAGTTTTCTGATGTAGTTGTGATGTGTTTCAGAATGGTGGTTTTGCGTTCCAGACCAGCAGCCGGCAGCGGAGGTGCCAGGGAGGGATCAGGTTCAGGCTCAGGGGACGAGCGCATGGATGAGCAGACCCGAGAGTTTCTTTCTTCGGAGATTACGCGCATCATTTTAGAGCAGACTCCTGTGATCTTCGGTTCGATCAAGGAGGGGATTCTGGAGCTGATGGATGAGAGATTGGGCACCTTCCGTGCCGAGGTGGCGGCCATGATGGGGTCGCGCACCCTTACTTTCAGGGAGTTCAGGGCATGTGGAGCTCCGGACTATCATGGGGCGCGGGACCCCATAGCGAGTACCAGATGGTTGGCGGATGTGGCCAACGCTTTCCGCACTAGCAGGTGTCCCGAGGGGCACAAGGTCAGATTGGCATCCTGTTTTCTGAAGGACAGGGCACGGGATTGGTGGGAGGAGGTCGGACACTCCATTGGAGATGATGCAGCATTGGACGCCATGACTTGGGCTGATTTCTCTACCAGATTCAGGGCGGAGTTTGCACGGTTATTGAGGTGCAGCAGTTAGCTAGGGAGTTTCAGGACCTCACCCAGACTACAGAGACAGTGGCGGAGATCACCACCAAGTTCAGGGAGAGGGCTCTTCTCGTTCCTCAGTACGTGGCTGATGAGGAAATGAAGAAGGCCCGTTATCATGAGATGTTGCGCAGCGATATCCGCCAGTTTGTGAGCCGGTCCAGCTATAAAACGCTGGAAGATATGATTGCTAGGGATCGGGAGAGGGAGATTGATCTCGAGATGGAGAAGAAGAGGAAACCGGAGGCGGTTTCGGGTTCAGGCGGTTCGGGCAAAAAGCCCAAGGTTTCAGATCACAGATCTAGGAGTCAGCAGAGCCACGGTCGATGTGGCAAGTGTGGGAGATTGCACGAGGGGGTGTGCAAGGCAGGGAGTTCCGGCTGCTACAAGTGCGGTCGGATTGGGCATTTGAGTAGGGATTGTACGGCCCCTGCTACTGCCGTTGCAGCATCAGATCTGATTTGCTTTCAGTGCAATCAGAGGGGACATAAAAAGTTCCAGTGTTCGAGCTTAGCCGCAGCAGGGAAGGTGGCTGCACCTGCCCCTGCTACTTTGAGGATTACAGATGGCCGGCAGGGCTGAGCCGAGACGCCAGTGGCGAAGAGCAGGGCTTTCAGATGACAACAGAGGAGGCGCGAGCGACTCCTGATGTGGTGACGGGTATGTATCTTCCCTTCATCTCTTTATTATTATTATTATCGTTTGGATATTGCTTATGATTGTATGTTTTATTTAGGGTCGTTCTCTGTGAACGGCATTTCTGATATGGTATTGTTCGATTCGGGGGCTACCCGATCATTCGTATCGCTTGCGCTTAGCAAGAGATTTAGTAGAGCTCCTGGGGAGCTGGATTGTCCATTAGAGGTTGAGATAGCAGATGATAGGACCGTGAGGGTCGGCAGAGTGCATAGAGGGTGTTCCCTTCAGTTGTTTGATGAGCAGTTTTCAGTTGACCTGGTACCTATTCCCCTGCGAGGGAATAAGGTTATTGTGGGCATGGATTGGCTAAGCCCCAATGGGGCGGTGATTGATTGTGAGCTTCAGCTAGTGAGGGTTCGCACTCCCATTGGGGGAGAGTTAGTGATTCAGGGCGAGAGGCCACAGCGAGGACCGACCTTTTGTTCCGCCGCAAGGGCGAGGCGCTATGTTCAGCAGGGTTGCGCCGGTTTTGTAGCTTACGTCTTGGATGCCCGGGAGAAGGACAAGACGACAGTTGATGATGTTCCTATTGTTCGAGACTACCCGGATGTGTTTCCCGAGGATTTGTCGGGGATACCTCCTGAGAGACAAGTTGAGTTCAGGATCGACCTAATTCCTAGTGCGGCTCCGATAGCCAAAGCACCGTATCAACTAGCTCCCCCTGAGATGCAGGAGTTGTCTACACAGCTGCAGGAGTTGTTAGACAAGGGTTTCATTCGGCCGAGTAGTTCGCCTTGGGGAGCGCCGATCCTGTTTGTGAGGAAGAAGGATGGGTCGCATCGTATGTGTATAGATTATCGGGAGTTGAATAAGGTAACGGTGAAGAACCGTTACCCACTTCCGAGGATAGATGATTTGTTTGATCAGCTTCAGGGAGCGTCTTGGTTCTCCAAGATCGACCTACGCTCCGGTTATCATCAGACGCGGGTTAGAGATGAGGATGTACAGAAGACTGCTTTCAGGACCAGGTATGGTCATTATGAGTTTGTGGTGATGCCATTTGGGCTCACCAATGCTCCAGCCGCGTTCATGGATCTCATGAATCGCGTGTGCAAGCCGATGCTGGATCGGTCAGTGATAGTATTCATCGATGATATCTTGGTATATTCCAAGACGCAGGAGCAGCACGAGGAGCACCTGCGGGAGGTGCTGGAGGCTTTGAGGAGGGAGAGACTTTATGCAAAGTTCTCCAAATGTGAGTTCTGGTTGCGCGAGGTACAGTTCCTTGGTGACCCCGTCAACCAGAAGGGTATTTTGGTAGATCCGGCCAAGATAGAGGTCGTGATACAGTGGGAGGTCCCGAAGTCTCCATCTGAGATTCGGAGCTTCCTAGGGTTGGCAGGGTATTATCGGAGATTTATTCAGGACTTCTCCAAGATATCAGTGCCGCTCACCCGACTGACCATGAAGTCGGTGGTATTTCGTTGGGGGCCTGAGCAACAGGCAGCGTTCGAGACCCTCAGGCAGAGATTGTGCGAGGCTCCGATCCTTACCTTGCCAGAGGGAGTAGAGGACTTCGTATTCTACTGTGATGCTTCGATCACAGGTATAGGAGCAGTATTGATGCAGCGAGGCCATGTGATAGCTTATGCCTCGAGACAGTTGAAGCCTCACGGGGCTAATTATCCTACCCATGATTTGGAGCTGGGGGCAGTTGTGTTTGCCCTCAAGATTTGGAGGCATTACCTTTATGGGGTCCGTTGTACTATTTACACGGATCACAAGAGTTTGAGGTACCTTATGGATCAGCCGAGTCTGAACATGAGGCAGAGGAGGTGGTTGGATGTGCTAAAGGATTATGATTGTGAGATCCTTTACCATCCAGGGAAGGCCAACGTGGTGGCCGACACCCTAAGCCGCAAAGTGTCGGCGGCCCCTATCAGCGATCTGTGTTTGAGGATGACAGTGATCACTCCGTTGTTGGAGCGGATCAAGGAGGCTCAGGTGGAGGGCCTCAAGGAGGAGAGACAGAAGTGTGAGAGGATCGTGGGCCGAGTAGCCTCGTTCGATTATGATAGTCGGGGATTTCTGACGCTTCACGGGAGGGTGTGGGTACCGTACTGGGGTGGAGTACGGCAAGTGTTGATGGATGAGGCTCATAAGTCTCAGTTTTCTATCCACCCAGGGGTGACGAAGATGTATCGAGATCTTCGACCTGATTATTGGTGGCCCTGCATGAAGCGGGACGTCGCCTGGTACGTTGAGAGATGCCTGACCTGCCGGAAGGTCAAGGCGGAGCACCAGAGACCTCACGGCAAGATGCAGCCGTTAGACATTCCCGTGTGGAAATGGGAGGACATCACCATGGATTTTGTCACCAAGCTCCCCAGGACCGCACGAGGAGTGGATTCGATATGGGTAGTAGTGGATCGGTTGACGAAGAGTGCCCATTTTATCCCGATCCAGGAGAGTATATCGGCGGAGAAGTTAGCCGATATCTATGTGCGAGAGATTGTGGCACGTCATGGAGTGCCGGTATCGATGGTGTCAGATTGAGATGTTCGTTTCACATCCAGATTCTGGAAGCGGTTCCACGACGAGATGGGTACTCATCTCCATTTCAGCACCGCTTTCCACCCTCAGACGGACGGGCAGAGCGAGAGGACGATTCAGACTCTCGAGGACATGCTTAGGGCATGTGTCCTAGATTTCGGTGGCAGTTGGGATACGTATCTTCCGTTAGCGGAATTCTCGTATAACAACAGTTATCATGCGAGCATTGATCGACCTCCCTTTGAGATGCTGTATGGGAGGAAGTGTAGGACCCCGATTTGTTGGGGCGAGGTCGGTCAGCGGGTCATCGGAAGCACAGAGGTGGTGCTCAAGACGACCGAGTTGATCCAGCAGGTCCGTAGTAGACTGCAGACTGCGCAGAGTCGGCAGAAGAGCTACGCCGACAGGAGGCGTTCGGACTTGGAGTTTCAGGTGGGGGATATGGTCCTTCTGAAGGTCTCACCTTGGAAGGGTGTCATCAGATTCCGGAAGAAGGGCAAGTTGGGCCCCAGATTTATTGGTCCTTTCAGGGTTTTGGCCCGGGTGGGTCGGGTTGCTTATCGGCTAGATCTTCCTGAGGAGCTTAGTCAGATCCACAACACGTTCCATGTGTCTCAGTTGAGGAAGTGTTTGGTGGATGAGTCAGCAGTCGTTCCCCTAGAGGATATTCAGGTTGATAGCAGCCTGAATTATATTGAGAGGTCGGTCGCGATTCTGGACCGGAAGACCAAGACCTTGAGGAACAAGGTAATTCAGTTAGTGAAGGTGCAGTGGCAGCACCGGAAGGGGTCTAAGTGGACGTGGGGCTGAGGAGGAGATGAGAGAGCACTACCCAGAGATATTTGCAGATTCAGCCGTAACAGACTTCAAGGACGAAGTCTGAGATAAGTGGGGGAGAATTGTAACGACCCGTCTCCGGTATGATAATTCCTTGGTATTTATTTTGAAGTTTTGCAAGAGGGACTCGGCAAGTTCATAGCCTGACTCGCCGAGTAGGGTCGGGATTTCGAGCACGTGTTAGCTGGCGACTCGGCGAGTCTATATTCTGGACTCGGCGAGTCTGTCCGTCTGGGAGAAACCCTAAATCCCCGGGTTGCCCACTATTTAAGCCACCTTATAGCCCCCAATCTCGCCTCCTTCACCCTCAAAAGCTGTGAGAAAACCCTAATTCGATCTTAAGTGTTTTAAGTGATCTTGTGTGCATTTGTGAAGGCTTGAAGAAGGAGAAGAAGAAAGGAGCAAGGAGAAGGATTGTAGAGCAGAGATTCAAGGGAAAGCAAGAGCTCTTTGAGGTATTCTTCAGATTTCCTTCCCTTTTATGCTTTAAAACCCTTTCTAGATCTTGTTGATGCTTTTCTCAAGCCTTATGTTGATATGGAAGCTCTATTATGCCGAGATATCCTTAGATCTGTTCATTTAGGAGTTGTAGAGCCCAGATCTATTGCCTTTATGGAGCTATTTTGCATATTAACCCTAGATCTACCCCTTTTAAGCATCTTTTAGCCTTTATTCCCTTGTTCATGTGTTTGTACACGTAAAGTTGGAAACTTTACGTGGTAAATCAGCTTATTGGACTCAGATCTATCATTTGTATGTATTGGATTCGAGCAGAATCGAGTGTAGAATAGTTGCATGGCGGTGACTCGGTGAGTCAGAAGAACGACTCGGCGAGTCGAGTCGCGAGTCCCCGATTTCTTCCTTTTGAGCGGTGTCGAGTGGGACCAGTGAGTAGTGGAGTGGACTCAGCGAGTTTGAGGGTAGACTCAGTAATGGAGGGACTCGGCGAGTTGTTCATACAACTCGGCGAGTCCAAGGCAATCTTCTTAAGCTCAAGAACAACTCGTCGAGTTGTTCATATGACTCGGCGAGTCGGATGAAGATTTTCTGAGTTTTTGGATCGAGAGGGTACTCGTCGAGTCGATGCCATACTCGGCGAGTAGCAGCGAGTAGGATTGAGAAGTGAGATTAGAGACTCGGCGAGTTGGCGGCCCAACTCGGCGAGTCAGGTCAACTGTGGGTTGACTTTGACCAAGAGTTGACTTTGACCTAGAGTTGACTTTGACCAAGGTTAAAAGAGTCATTTTAACCAGTGCAGTGTTTAGTATTTGATTGAGTGTGTTTATGGACTTGTAGCCGGGGAGATACCGGAGCAGCAGCAGTTAGCTTCCAGAGCCATACACACAGCAGCCAGTTCACGAGGTTAGTTTCCTTTTAGTAGGAACGGGTCTACGGCCACAATGCCGGCCCGTTTAATTAGCAGTAGTCCCGGACTTTGGTCTGATGCAGTAGCTAGAGTGCTTGATGTCTTTGTGATTCAAGCATATTTGTGTTATGTGTTCCGGACTCTGTTCCGATGCAGTATGCAGTATATGTGATTATAATAGTTGTTATGTTTTATGCTATGCCATGATCAGTCAGTTCTGGACTTCGGTCCGATGCAGTCAGTTCCGGACTTCGGTCCGATGCAGTTAGTTCCGGACTTCGGTCCGATGCAGTTAGTTCCGGGCTACGGTCCGATGCAGTCAGTTCCGGACTTCGGTCCGATGCAGTTAGTTCCGAACTCTGGTCCGATGCAGGGGACAAGGTCCCAGACAGTTTCGGACTTCGGTCCGATGCAGCTAGTTCCAGACTTCGGTCTGATGCAGTGGGCAAGGCCCAGTATGTGCTTTATATATGTATTGTATGGTATGTGGTAGTTTGGGGGAGCTCACTAAGCTTCGTGCTTACAGTTTCAGTTTTGGTTTCAGGTACTTCTGCAAGCAGAGGGAAGAGCTCGGGATGATGGCATCGCACACACCACAGCCTCAGCTTTTATCCTGGGAGTTGATTTAGTTTTTTTTGATATCTTATGACATAGTATGATACAGTTTTCCGCACAGTGTTTTTATTCTGTTTGGGATACATCACGTATGGTTTTATGATATGACACTCAGATTATGGTTTTTGGTTATATTGAAAAACGAAATTTTTGGGTCGTATTTTTGGGTTGTTTCATTCCCCTTGAGTTCCAGAAGCCCTAGATTCGTGTGAGCTTTCCTTGGGAGAGATTGGAGCCTTTGTGGAGGGAATCTTGGGGAGAAATCCAAGAGCAAGAAGGTTAGAGCATGGGGCTTTGCATAGATTCAGCTTATTCTTCTGTTGGAGCTTTCATTTGAGGTAATAATCTATTGATTGAGCTTCTGTGCATCTACATCTATCATTTGTGGGGTTTTGGGGGCATAAATGAGGTACATATCAAGTTTCGTGTGGGATTTGAGGTTGCTACCTCAGATCTAGGTTGTTATTAATCCAGAAAGCCTTAAAGTCTATGCACAAGAGTTGTGGGTGAAGTCCTTTTGTCCCAAACCCTAGCCCTAGAGTGTAAAATGCTTAGATCTACTTGGATTCACGTAAAGTTTGCCACTTTACGTGATGGATGGGTTGTAGAAGGGTAGATCTATGGTTTGGATCATCTGCATGGCCTGGAAAGCTTCTATATGGATTAAGATCTAGGGGTACTCGACGAGTCACAAAGGTGTACTCGGCGAGTTGCTTGAAGATGGGCAAGAACTCGGCGAGTTGGAAGAACTACTCGGCGAGTTGGTTGAAGATAGCCTTGGACTCGACGAGTCTGTTCTTGGACTCGGCGAGTCTGGTCATGAGGTCCTTGTTGGATTAGTGTCTAAGTCCATAACTATTTTAGTATGTACTTGACCCGATGGTGCATGGTCCTTTGGGTTGCCTTCACCAAAGCAACTTGATAGGATGAATTATGGAGAGAAAGGATTAAATATGATTTATTAATATATTATGAGAATAATATATTAAAGGAGAAATCATATTGTTTAATTAATATTAGTCAATAATTAATCGGTAATTAGTTTTTGTGACTAAAAGAGATTAATTAAACTTAAGGGACTGGAATTGTAATTATAAGATAATTGCAATTGGGCCATGGATTGCCTTGTATTAAGGAGTGGACGAATTCAATGGGGAAACCCATAAGGAAATCGTCCAAGGCCTTAAGGAAAGCAATCTATGGGTTGCTTAGGGCTTAAGCATCCAATTTAGGGTTTCATTGTTAGATAACCCTAATAGCCTCCTATATATATATATATATATATATATATATATATATATATATATATATATATATATATATATATATATATATATATATATATATATATATATATATATATGACCCTTATGACCCAAAAACGTGGCTAAGCATCCTTCTAGGGTTTCACACGTTTTAGGGCAGCCTCCTTCCTCTCTCCTTCTCATCCTCTTACTCTTGGTGTTTGTGAACCATTAGAGGAGTGACATTTGTGACTCTAAGCTTTCTAAAGTCAATACAAGAAGGATTTGAGATTGTTATTGCTACATAACAATCAAGGTATGATCTAAAACCTAATTCTTATGTTAATATGATTACTTGTATGCTAGAACTAGGGTTTATAGTCTTGGATAACTTGCATGTACAACAGAGAAACCTAGATCCAAGCATTAGGGTTTGTATGAGCACATACGATGTTGTTAGGACCAAAACTCATCAGTGGTATTAGAGCCTAGATTGGTTTCTATTGTATTGATGCCTTGTATGTTGAAAAAATTTGCTTTTTGTGATTCTTCTTGCTGAACTCGTCGAGTCCATGCTGACTCGACGAGTCCAAGCCTGACTCAACGAGTCGGCTGGTCACAATAAGGGAAAACCGGGATTTCTTGTTGTTTTTGCTTGAGGATACTTGCCTTATCATATTAGATCAATATAAATCCGATTTTTTGATATATATGACTATATTCTTGATCTAATTGAAGATATTTATCAATTAATAAAAATATTTGTTTCCTTTTGTGATAATTGATTAATTATTTTGATTAAATTGGTAAATTGTTTTGCAAGAAATCATTAAATAAATCAAATATGGATAATGATGTGATTAAATGTTAATTAAGATTATTTGTTATTTGATCCTTGTGTTATGAAAAGTTTCATATTTTCCCCTTTAGGTTTTATAGTTTAAATTTGAACTCAAAAGTTTTGTTGTTTTGAAATTTAAATAGTTGAAACATTAATATTTTGAAAAAGGTTTCAAAACTTGCCCTCAAGTTTTGGAATTTAAATTTTGACTAATAGTTTAATTTTGATGTATATTTAAATTCTAAACCCTAATGTTTTGAAATGTTTCAAAACTTGCCCTCAAGTTTTGGAATTTAAATTTTGATTAATAGTTTAATTTTGATGTATATTTAAATTCTAAACCCTAATATTTTGAAATGTTTCAAAACTTGCCCTCAAGTTTTGGAATTTAAAAGTCGATTAAAAGTTTAATTAGGAATGTTAAACTCTAAAACCCTAGTATTGTTTTGAAAAAGTTCAAATCACACCCTTATGGTTTTATTCATTAATTAAGGTGCATAATTAAAAGAGGTTTAATAAATCCATAAAAGTTTTGGTTTACAATTTAATTGAATTAAAAGTATAATTGTTAAATTTAACCACCTAATATTTTAAAAGTGTAAAATACACCCTATACTATATATAACATTAACATTATATATATATATATATATATATATATATATATATATATATATGAGTAAAAGTCAGTCTTACCGTTAGTAGGCCTCATTCACGAAGCTGGTCTATAAGGGGTGTTTAAGGAAATTGCCTATAAAATGGCGATTGAATGGGTATCCACTCTTACCCACCGCACTCTTGACTAGTGGAGGGTCGTTAGCCGAACGGGTAGGATAGGACACAAACCTTCCATTATAAGTATAATGAAGTATAAAAGTAACTAAATGTTTTCATAAAATTCCCAATCTTAGTTACTTAGGCAAAAGTGAATTGATGCAATTCCATGAAATTACACTTTGTGCCCTTGCTAAGACGTTAGTGGAGCGTGTGTGGTTTACCGGCACACTAAATGGTTCTAAGAAAAGGTAGCAAAGGGTGACTCAATGTTTTTCATAGTTCGGTGGAGCATGTGTGGTTTACCGGCACATCGAATAGGTGACTGTAACATGTGGGGGCACCATGTAGTTTGCATGGTTATTCACACCCGCTTTGTGATCCTCGGTATCTCAGTCACAAACAAGAGGGGCATATCGAGATTTAAACATGCCATTGAAATGTTCAATGAATCTCATAGGATCTAGGAGTTTTCATAGATTTAAAACTTAAATTTCTTTTTCGTTTTTCATGGTGGAAATTAGTGAATCGTCATTCACTTACCTTCAAATGTTCTGCAATTTGGGTTATGGCATCCCTCTCCCGAGTTGTAGAATATTGTGTTGGGTCCTAGCCTTAGTATCTCATTTGGGTGATTTACTAAGGACTCAATCAATCAACTAAGTTGAATTTGTTTCTCCCGTTTTGTAGATGTCTAAGTTCGACAACTATGGTCTTCCCAAATCCCGTGGAACAAGCATTCAACATGAAGATGGTATTCCACGATTCGATCGAGGAACAAGAAATCATGCTTCACTTCCTCCACCTCCTCCAATTGTTCTCCCTAACCCACAAGATCGAAGAATTGAAAGGTTCAATATCACTAAAGCCCTATTGGACATGAAACATGAAGATGGTAAACCTGTGTGTGCCCACGTTCTAGGAATGAAATCACACATTGATAGGTTGATAATGTTGGGTGTGTCATTCCCGGATGAGTTGGCTGTGAATTGGGTTTTGCAGTCACTTCCTGAATCATATAATGAGTTCAAAAGAAAGTAGTATATGATGGATCCTGACGACAACCTCATTGACCTAACTTACATGCTCATTGCTGCTGAATCAGAAATGATTTGGCGAAGCAATGGAGCGTATTTGTTGGGAAAGTCAACCGACCATGCTTCCGAGGACGTTCTAGGAGAACCGACCTGCGTTTGCTACCAAAAGAAAGGGCGTTGGATACAAGTCTGCCCAAAGAGCCTGAAGAGTCCAGAAGATGGGAGAGTCAAAGAGTATGGTTGCGCTTCAGGTAAAATCCATTATCTAACTCCGTTAAGTTCCTATTCATTGATTCTTAATACATGATGTGATAAGATTGCATTTGAATGTTTTGCAGGATCGGTGAAAAGAAAGGAAGCTTGATGAAAGAGCAAGATGAGTCTAATCACAAAGAAATGGATCTCGATCGTATGGACTTGAAGATTAGATTTTGAGCTTAGATAGTTATGATAGAGTTGTTAGGAATTTCTTTTTGAATACATAGTTTTCAATGGATTTTGCATTGTAAGGACAAATGTTTTCCGCTGCTTTTATAAATAAAATAAATTTTGGTTTGACTTATTTATTTGTTTATTTCCTTGCAATGAAATCGTTATGAAAATTAATGTTTGCATATTTCTACAACAAGTGGATATGATTCTTGTTTATGATGTTTATGGAAAGTCAAGAATTTACCAAATAGGGAGAGTTTCTCATCGCCCAAGTTTCAATTGGACAGAAACTTGGAATCATGCAACTTGGTTGCACGATGAATGAGAAATTTCATATTTGGAAATTAGACTAATTCATTGACAAAGTGTCAAGTGAAGGACTAGGAGATCGAATACACAAAGTTCGGTGTTGATCAAGTCCACCATAAGAGTAACAAAGATATTTGTCATGATTTACTAAATGTTTAGTAAATATGATTATACTTATAAGATTAAGTGTAATTCTGAATTGATTTAAATCAATAGCAGAACGAATAAAAAGAATCAAGTAGGCAGAAAGATAAAAGTTTCTCCATTCTAAGAAGAAGGGAGAGTACCTTTTATGCTTTATGATAGGTCTTAATGATTAAGAACCATATCTCAATTGATCCTCTAAGTGAGTCTTAGTACAATTGTATGTCTAAGAAGAGGAATCAAGAATTGAAGAAATGGTTAAATCAAGAGGTCAATCATACTTCGTTCAGAAACAAGTCTTAGAGTTAAGATTGCGACATTGAGTGATAAGTATTAAGAAGGTTTATAGCATTCATCAAATGTGGAAAAGTTGTGATGTCTTGGATAAGACAAAGACCAACTAGGACCAATTTATGAAGTGTTTTGATAAAAACTACACTAACTCTTGAATATTTGGCTGTCAAGAAATGTTTATTGACAAGAGAATCTTATATGTCAAGGAGTCAGTGGTAGTCTTAATGGTCTTGAAAGGTTTCAAGAACAAATCAAAATAGACCTTATCGATCATCACTAGCACACGAGTTGAGGTTTACAACCTATCGTGTTGACACTATTTTGTTTCCGTGCCATTCCAATTGAGTTAATTATGCATGTGAGTTCTCGTTTAAATGCATAAAAGGCAAGGACCTTGATCAATGGAAAGTACATTGATAAGAAAAAGGTGAGTTGCTTGACTACTTGGAAGACATGGTGGGCAGTTGTGCTACCATAAGGCAAGAAATCAAGATTAAGAAAGTTCGATCCATATGAGTTTGAATTTGTCGTAAACCTTGGTTTTGACAAATTCACATGGATAGGAACGCATACACCATTAAAATCTAAGTGTCATAAGATTCCCTCCTTCATGAAAATGACTGTGAGGAAATACTTTCACTAAGAAAGATTTTAAGAAGATAGTGATTGTAAAATTTCATTCTCGAATTCGATCATGGTTACGGTATCCCTCTCCATAATTTGAATTGTGAGATTTGACAATTAGTCTTAACTGTTTAGACACACATATGAGCTATCTAAGGAAAAGGTGTATAAGTTCAAGAAGCCTTGATAAAAGATCATCAAAGCACCAAGTATTCGAAACATGAACTTAAGAAATTCAATAAGTATTGTTTTTCTGAAAGTTAGACTGTTTCTGAATACATGTCAAAGCTAGTGGGAGCATAAGTGTTATGTTTATAATAATCATCATGATAGTGGAAGCATAAATGTTATGATTGTCTGATTATTAAGGCACGTATTGCAAGTTGGCAATATTAATTATAGAAAACAAAAGTTATACCTTGCAAAGTCGTAAGGGTTGTAAAGTTGCTTTGCTATAATTAAGGGATAGAATATTATGCTTCGTTTCAAATCTAAAGGCTTAGGTTGTGGAATGTTAATAACTTAGTCAAAGAAACATAGTGTTTTCTTAAAATTTCGATTATGATTACGGCATTCCTCTTCACAATTCGAATTTTGAGAGCATAGCAAATAAAACGTTATGGCAGAAGATTGATGAAGTATCAAATCTTTATGTAAGACATTTTGCATCGTGTCCCATACGCTTCGGGTATTGGATCGATTGCAAATGCTATAATATTTGACCATTCTAAAATTTTTCCAAATGTCTAGCGCATTTAGAGGGAAAAAAGACAAGAATTGGTTTTGACTAAAATAATTAAACAACTATCAAAGGACAATCCAAAGTTTGTCGAGGATTGGTCGCTTGTGAGTAGTTGGAAGTATAGTATTGGAAAATATGGAAATGTTTCCATATTGGATGGACCATATCGACATTATTATGAAGAGATAAGATTCTATTAAGAATGAGTTGTCATATGGAAAAATATGGAAACGTGTCCATATTGGGAATTGAATATTGATAATCTATGACTAGATTAGAAACTTTTATGCAAAAACGATGTTCAAAGGAATGTACTTTGAGTGAGAGACATCATATCTAAGGAATTGTCTTGTAACAATCTCTGATAGAGGACTTTGTAATTTAATTGGCAATAGTCATTGTGACTTTAGTGCAGTGACATTACAAAAGGATCGTTGCATAAAATGTTAGAATCTAACATATTCCATAAGTGGCAAGAATTAGATATTCTTTCACTTGTGAAAAGGATTCGGAGTTGTGAAATGAGTATGATTGGAAATGTGTTCAATTTGATCTATTTCACAAAGTAAGAACCATAAGTAAACATTGTGTGCATGCTAGGAGCATGGGACAAGTGTAGTAATAATTCGAGTAAGAAGTTGATTACCCGAAACAACAAATAATGAGTAATCGATATGGTGATAAATAAAAGGTGTTTTATTTATGCTCAAAAGTTTAAGGCCATATGGGATTAGTATTATTCTTGTGTTTCACATTGCATGTTTTGACTTCCTGAATAATTTAATTGGTTGAGAACAGTCAAATTATTCGAACGGGCCACAGTCGTTCATATGTTGGAAGTAGGTATGAATAAAGATTGTCGTGAATTAGTGTGTGGATTGTCTAAAAAAGTATTAGACATAAGCAAATGTTTGTTGCAACGTTCATGAGTGCTTATGAATACGAATTTGAGCATTGGATTAAACCCACGCTCACTTGGATCACTCCATGGATTGTGTCACGAGTGATTGGTGAGACGATAACATCTTATATTCTTGAAACCGAGATGTGTGAGTTGTATCTTGTAAATCGGTTGTACATTGATAATATGTAAACGCACTAGTAACTTGGTGTCATAAAACATATTCTTGTGTGTAATTCGGTGATTGAGTGCAAGCAAGCATTGTATCAAAGTTTATCCGTTCCTTTTATCTAAAGAAGGATAAAAGCGATATCTTTTGGCTCCTCAATGATTTAGTGATGACAAACGTAAATGCTCGGCCGGGCTAGGGCTAATTTGATTTGTTCAATTAGTCAGTCGTCATAAATAGGAAATCGAGAAATAGTACAAAGATAATGATTTGAAATCATGTCTCATACGATATCTAGAATGGAGGAATACATGATCCCTTATCTAAAGGACACGCGTATCTGATAGGATCAGAGTTGACAGCGGCTTTGGAAAGCTACGATTGCAGATCAGGATCTGAAGTCATACGCATAATAGTTATTAGACTTATCCAAGTGGGAGACTGTTGGATTAGTGTCTAAGTCCATAACTATTTTGGTATGTACTTGACCCGATGGTTCATGGTCCTTTTGGGTTGCCTTCACCAAAGCAATTTGATAGGATGAATTATGGAGAGAAAGGATTAAATATGATTTATTAATATATTATGAGAATAATATATTAAAGGAGAAATCATATTGTTTAATTAATATTAGTCAATAATTAATTGGTAATTAGTTTTTGTGACTAAAAGAGATTAATTAAACTTAAGGGACTGGAATTGTAATTATAAGATAATTGCAATTGGACCATGGATTGCCTTGTATTAAGGAGTGGACGAATTCTATGGGGAAACCCATAAAGAAATCGTCCAAGGCCTTAAGGAAAGGAATTTATGGGTTGCTTAGGGCTTAAGCATCCAATTTAGGGTTTCCTTGTTAGATAACCCTGATAGCCTCCTATATATATGACCCTTATGACCCAAAAACGTGGCTAAGCATCCTTCTAGGGTTTCACACGTTTTAGGGCAGCCTTCTTCCTCTCTCCTTCTCATCCTCTTGCTCTTGGTGTTTGTAAACCATTAGAGGAGTGACATTTGTGACTCTAAGCTTTCTAAAGTCAATACAAGAAGGATTTGAGATTGTTATTGCTACATAACAATTAAGGTATGATCTAAACCCTAATTCTTATGTTAATATGATTACTTGTATGCTAGAACTAGGGTTTATAGTCTTGGATAACTTGCATGTACAATAGAGAAACCTAGATCCAAGCATTAGGGTTTGTATGAGCACATAGGATGTTCTTAGGACCAAAACTCATCAGTCCTAACCTTCTTCTAGTTGAGCCACGAATCGGCGAGTCAAGGGAGGACTCAGTGAGTTGAGTGCGAAGGGACTCAGAGTTGTGAGACTCAGCGAGTCTCGGGGTGACTCGGCGATTTGAGTCGCGGATTGGGGAAGTTCTGAGCATAGGGACTCGACGAGTCATCGGGTTGACTCGGTGAGTAGAGTCAGTCAGGAGGTTGACTTTGACTTTGAATTGACCAAGGGTTGAACAGTTGACTTTCGGGGGCATTTTGGTAATTGTTGGCATTTGTTTTGAGTTCAGTGTTGGTGTTAGCTAGTGGTGGAGATCATATCAGTGGTTGGAGCATCTTGGTCTTATCTTTCAGTCGGCAGTTGCGAGGTGAGTTATCCTCACTATATCGACAGGGTCTACGGCACCAAGGCCGACCCTTTATCGGATTGTGATTCGGGTTTCGTTGTTATGTTTTTCCTTGCTATGTTTGCTTCTAGTAGTTATGACGGTATATGTTAGAGACCTGATTAAGGTCGGTATCCTGGTATATAGGATGATGCTATGCTAGTGACTGGTTAGGTCGGTATCCTGGTTAGGATGATGTTATGCTATGCGATCTGTTAGATCGGTTTGTTTGGATGCGATTTGTCATATGATTGAATGTTTATGTGCTCATGGTTGTTGGACTGGGGTTGGGTTGAGGCGGGTCCTGCTTTGTGTTGTAGGCCGACATACACACGGCGGACCGATAATCCCGAAGGCCCAGCGAGCGGTCCGGATAGGCTGTAGTCCCCAAAAGGGCGAACCAGACGTGCCGAGGCTCGGAGAGTGGACCAGGCCGACTGAAGGCCCAGTGCAGGCGGACCAGTCATATTGTAGACTCATAGAGTGGACCAGGTGGATTGAAGGCCCAGTGCGGGCGGACCAATCACACCGTAGACTCGATGTATATGGCTAGACTCGGAGGGTGGACCAGGTGGACTAAAGGCCGATGCGGCGGATCAGTCACACATAGACTCGAAGTGCATGGCTGTTTTGTGTTCTGTTATGATATGGCATGTTGTGCGTGTATGGTATATGTGGTTGGTATTTTAGGGGTATCTCACTAAGCTTTCGGGCTTACAATTATGGTTGAATGTTTTTCAGGTTCTTTAGGAGACCGTGGCAAGGCAAAGGCATGATCGTACCGCTCCTCACGGTTGAGTTTTATGATGTGGTTCTAGGAAGACTCTGATAATAATTGTATTGAAAACCTTTTTGTAATAACATTATGAAAATGGGTTGTTTTTGAAAAGTTTAAATTGATTGAAATTTTTAGACCGTTACACTAAAGTCATTACAAGGAGGATTTGAGATTGTTATTGCTACATAACAATCAAGGTAAGATCTAAAAACCCTTTCTCATGTTAATATGATTAATTTTATGCTAGAACTAGGGTTTAAAGTCTTGGATGAATTGCATGTACAATAGAGAAACCTAGATCCAAGCATTAGGGTTTGCATAAGTACATAGGATGTTCTAATGGCTAAAACCCATCAGTGGTATCAGAGACTAGATTGGTTTCCATTGTATAGATGCCTTGGTTATTTGTTCAAGCTTCAAAAAAATCGAATTTTTCGTCCCCTGTTTGATGAGCTCGGCGAGTTCCAATGTGGACTCGACGAGTAGCTCCAACTCGGCGAGCCCATAGAGGAACTCGGCGAGTTCGAGCATCAGAAGGAGGTAGTTTCGGGATTTCTTGCTGTTTTACTTGAGGATACTTGCCTTAACTGTTTTTGGTCATTAAAATCCGATTTTAAACATATATTTGAGTATATCCTTGACCAAACAAAAGATAATTACCAATTGATTAGATAATAACTTCCTTATATGATTAAAGATTGATTATTTGTATTAATTGGGTAACTTATCTTGCAAGAAATTGAAATTAGGTCAAATATAGATAATGACCAAATTAATTGTTTAATTTCTATTATTTATTATTCGATCTTTATGTTGTGAAAAAATTTCAATTATCTACCTTTTAGGTTTTATAGTTTAAATTTGAACTTAAAGGTTTCGTTTTGAAATTTAAATAGTTGAAACCTTAATGTTTTGAAATGTTTCAAAACTTGCCCTCAAGTTTTGGAATTTAAAAGTTGATTAAAAGTTTAATTTAGAAATGTTAAATTCTAAAACCCTAGCATTGTTTTGAAAAGTTCAAGTCACACCCTTATGGTTTTATTAATTAATTAAAGTGTATAATTATTAAATTAGACCACCTAGTATTTTAAAAGTGTAAAATACACCCTATATATATATATATATATATATATATATATATATATATCATTAAAAGTCTAATATTATATATGTATGAGTAAAGTGTCAAGTCTTACCATTAGTAGGCCTCATTCACGAAGCTGGTCTATAAGGGGTGTTTAAGGAAATTGCCTATAAAATGGCGATTGAATGGGTATCCACTCTTACCCACCGCACTCTTGACTAGTGGAGGGTCGTTAGCCGAATGGGTAGGATAGGACAGAAGCCTTCCATTATAAGTATAATGAAGTATAAAAGTAACTAAATGTTTTCATAAAATTCCCAATCTTAGTTACTTTAGGCAAAAGTGAATTGATGCAATTCCATGAAATTACACTTTGTGCCCTTGCAAAGACGTTAGTGGAGCGTGTGTGGTTAACCGGCACACTAAATGGTTCTAAGCAAAGGTAGCAAAGGGTGACTTAATTTTTGTCATAGTTCGGTGGAGCATGTGTGGTTAACCAGCACATCGAATAGATGACTGTAACATGTGGGGGCACCATGTAAGTTTGCATGGTTATTCACACCCGCTTTGTGATCCTCCGTATCCCAGTCACAAACTAGAGGGGCATATCGAGATTTAAACATGCCATTGAAAAGTTCAATGAATCTCAAAGGATCTAGGAATTTTCAATAGATTTAAAACTAAAATTTCTTTTTCGTTTTTCATGGTGGAAATTAGTGAATCGTCATTCACTTACCTTCAAATATTCTGCAACTAGATTACGGCATCCCTTTTCTAGGTTGTAGAGTATTGTGTTGGGTCCTAGCCTTAATATCCCATTTGGGTGATTTATTAAGGACTCAATCAATCAACTAACTTGAATTTAATTTTTCTCTCGTTTTGTAGATGTCAAAGTATGACAACTTTGGCCTTCCCAAATCCCGTGGAACAAGCTTTTCACATGAAGATGGTATTCCACGATTCGATCGAGGAACACGAGATCATGCTTCACTTCCTCCACCTCCTCCTATTATTCTTCCCAACCCACAAGTTCAAAAAATTGAAAAGTTCAAACTCACTCAAGCCTTTTTGGCAAGTAAACATGAAGAAGGAAAGTCAGTGTGTGCACACATCCTAGAGATGAAGTCACATATTGATAGATTAAGATTGTTGGGATCTGTTGTCTGTGAGGAGTTGGCTGTTCACTGGGTTCTTTAGTCACTTCCTGACTCATATAGTAAGTTCGTAAGAGAGTATTATATGATGAACCACGACGTTACCCTCATTGATCTCACCTATATGCTTATTGCTGCTGAATCAGCAATGATTTGGCGCACTGGAAAAAGATAAGTTGATTGGTGGATCGGCCTTCCAGACCTCTATGGATATAGGCAATGGCAACGAAAGACATGCCATGATCGAAAAGTTTGATCATAAGAGAAAGGCAAAGTCAGAAGTAGTTCTGTGTGATGTTCCAAAAGAGTCAATTTGCTTTTATTGCCAAGAGAAGGGGCATTGGAGACGAAGTCACCCTATTTACCTAAGAGATCTAAGAGATGGGAGAGTCAAAACGTATGGCTCTGCTTTAGGTAAAATCCATTAACTAACTCTTTTAATTTCCTATTCTAGATTCTTAATACATGATGTGATAAGATTACATTTCGATGTCTTGTAGGATCAAAGAAAGGAGAGGAAGCTTAAGGGAAGAAGTGAGCAGAATCTAATCGTGAAGAAATGGATTACGATCGCATTACTTGAAGATTAGAATCTTAAGCTACTACTTGGAGTTAGAATAGATTAATTAGGAATATGTAACAACATAGTTTTTCAGTTGAATTGCATTGTAAGGACAAATTTTCCGCAATAAAATAAATTTTGATTTTTATATTATTTATTTATCCTTGCAATGGCTTGTTTGAAAATTTAATTTTTGAAAGTTTCTATTATTAGCAATAATGGATTTGATTCTTAATTATGTTATTTGTGGAAAGGTCAAGAATTTACCAAATAGGGAAAGTTTCTCATCGCCCAAGTTTCAATTGGATAGAAACTAGGAATCATACAACAAGTATTGCATGATGAATGAGAAGTTTCATATTTGGAAAGTAGACTAATTCGTTGACAAAGTGTCAAGTGAAGGACTAGGAGATCAAGTACACAAGGTTGTGTGTTGATTAAGTCCACCACAAGAGTGACAAAGATATTCATCATGATTTACTAAAGGTTTAGTTGATATGATTATAGTTATAAGATTAAGTGTAATTCCGAGTTGATTTGAAAGAGTTTAAATCAATAGCAGAACGAATAAGAAGAATCAAGTAGGCAGAAAGATAAAAGTTTCTCTATTCTAAGAAGAAGGGAGAGTACCTTTTATTATGTTTTATGATAGGTCTTAATGATTAAGAACCATATCTCAATTGATCCTCTAAGTGAGTCTTAATGAAATTGTATGTCTAAGAAGAGAAATCGAGAATTGAAGAAATGGTTAAATAAAGAATCCAATCATACTTCGTTCCAAAACAAGTCTTAGAGTTAAGATTGTGACATTGAGTGACAAGTCTTAAGAAGGTTTATAACATTCATCAAATGTGGAATTTGAAAAAGCTTTTCTTATTATTGCACATTTGAAATTAGAAAGTTGTGATGTCTTGGGTAAGACAAAGACCAACTAGGACCAATTTTTTGAAATGTTTAGTCTTGATAAAAGCTACACTAACTCTTGAATATTTGTTTGTCGAGAAATTTTTATTGAAAAGAGAATCTTATATGTCAAGGAGTCAGTGGGAGTCTAATGGTCTTGAAATGTTTCAAGAACTAATCAAGAATAAACCTTATCAATCATCACTAGCACACGACTTGAGGTTTACAACCTATCATGTTGACACTATCTTATTTCTGTGCCGTTCCAATTGAGTTAATTATGCATGTAAGTTCTATGAGTTCTCATTTGAACGCATAAAAGGCAAGCACCTTGATTAATGAAAAGTACATTGATATGAAAGGGTGAGCTGCTTAACTACTTGGAAGACATGGTGGGCAGCCGTGTTACCATAAGTCAAGAGATCAAGATTGAGAAAGTTCGGTCCATATGAATTTGGATTTGTTGCAAACTTTGGTTTTGACGAATTCGCATGGATAGGAACACATACACCATTAAAATCTAAGTGTCATAAGATTTCCTCCTTCATAAAGATGACTGTCAGGAAATGCTTTCACTAAGAGAGATTTTAAGAAGATAGTGATAGTGAAATTATATTCTCGAATTCGATTATGGTTAAGGTATCCCTTTCCATGATTCGAATTGTGAGATTTGGCAATTAGTCTGAATTGTTTAGACATACATATGAGCTATCTAAGGCAAAGGTGTATAAGTTTGAGAAACTTAGATAAAGGATTATCAAAGCATTAGGTATTAGAAATATGAACTTAAGAAATTCAATAAGTGTTGTTTTCTAAAAGTTTAGCTATTTTTCTAAATACATCTCAAAGCTAGTGGGAGCATAAGTGTTATGTTTATATGATAATAATCATCATAGTGGGAGCATAAATGTTGTGCTTGTATGATTATTAAGGCAAGTATTACAAGTTAGAAATATTACTTATAGAAAACAAGAGTTATACTTTGCAAAGTCGTAAGGGTTGAATAGTTGTTTTACTATAAATAAGGGAGAGAATATTATGCTTCATTTCAAATCTAAAGGCTTAGGTTTTGGAATGTTAATAAATTTAGTCAAGAGTACATAGTGCGTTCTCAAAATTTCGATTATGATGGTGGCATCCCTCTTCATAGTTCGAATTGTGAGAATGTGACACATAAAATATTATGGCAAAAGATTGATAAAGTATCGTATCTTTATGTAAGATATTATGCATCGTATCCCATACGCTTTAGGTAAAGAATCGATTGCAGATGCTATAATATTTGACCATTCTAAAATTTTCCAAATTTCTAGCGCATTTAGAGGGAAAAAGGACAAGAATCGTTTTGACTAAGATAATTAAACAACTATCAAAGGACGATCCAAAGTTCTTTGAAGATTGGTCGCTTGTGAGTAGTTGGAAGTATGGTATTGGATGGACCATGTCGACATTATTATGAATAGATAAGATTCTATTAAGAATGAGTTATCATATGGCAAATATGGAAATGTTTCCATATTGGGAGTTGGATATTAAGAATCTATATCTAGATTAGAAACTTTTATGCAAGAAGGATGTTCAAAGGAATGTACTTTGAGTGAAAGACATCATATCTATAGAATTGTTTCTGATGGAGATTAGCCAAGTCTTGATGATTTTGAGCTATGGATTTACGAAATAATCATTGCATAAAATGTTAGAATCTAGCATAAGTAATAAGAATTTGATATTCTTATACTTATGATAAGGATTGGGAGTTGTGAAATAAGTATGATTGGAAATGTGTTCATTTGATCTATTTCACAAAGTAAGGACCATAGGTAAACATTGTGTGCATGCTGAGAGCATGGGACAAGTGTAGTAATAATTCAAGTAAGAAGTTGACTGCCCGAAACGACAAATAATGAGTAATCAATATCGTGATTAAATAAAATGTTTTATTTATACCCAGAGTTTGGGGCCATATGGGATTAGTATTATTTTTGTGTTTCACTTTGCATGTTTTGACTTCCTGAATAATTAAATTGGTTCAGAACAATCAAATTATTCGAACGGGCCACAGTCGTTCATATGTTGGAAGTAGGTATGAATGAAGACTATCGTGAATTGGTGTGTGGATTGTCTAAAGTGTATTAGACATGAGCAAATGTTTGTTGCAACGTTCATGAGTGCTTATAAATATGAGTTTGAGCATTGGATTAAACCCACACTCACTTGATCACTTCATGGATTTTATCACGAGTGATTAGTGAGATGATAACATCTTATATTCTTGAAACCGAGATGTGCGAGTTGTATCTTGCGAGTCGGTTACACATTGATACACATTGATAATATGTATCTTGGTGTCATAAAACATATTGTTGTGTGTGATTCGGTGAGTGAGTGCAAGCAAGAATTGAATCAAATTTTATTCTTTCCTTTTATCCAAGGTAGGATGAAAGCGATATATGTGAGCCCCTCGATGATTTAGTGATGACACCTAAGCGCTTGGCCAAACCGGGACTAATTTGATGTGTTCAATTGTAGTCTATTGTCAGTCGTCGTAAATCGGAAATCGAGAAACAACACATAGACAGAGAGAATGATTTAAATCCATGTCTCAGTCTATACGATATCTAGAATGGAGTAATATATGATCCCTTATCTAAAGGACGCGTATATGATAAGATCAGAGTTGACAGCGGCTTTTGAAAGCTACGATTGCAAATCAGGATCTGAAGTCATACGCAGAATAGTTATTAGACTTATCCAAGTGGGAGACCTTTGGATTAGTGTCTAAGTCCATAACTATTTTGGTATGTACTTGATCCAATGGTGCATGGTCCTTTTGGGTTGCCTTCACCAAAGCAACTTGATAAGATGAATTATTGTGAGAAATGATTAATTATGATTTATTAATATATTATGAGGATAATATATTAAAGGATAAATCATATTGTTTAATTAATATTAGTCAATAATCAATTAGGAATTAATTTTGTGGCTAAAAGACATTAATTAAACTTAAGGGACTAGAAATGTCAATGGTATGATAGTTGAATATTGAGCTAATGGACTCCATATTAGAGGGGTGGACGAATGCTATGGGGAAACCCATTAGAAATCGTCCTAGGCCTTTAAGGAAGGAGTCCATGGGTTGCTTAGGGCCTAAGTAGTCAAATTAGGGTTTCCTTGTTTGATAAACCTAATAGCCTCACTATTTAAAGGACCCTTGAGACTCAAAAACGTGGTGAACTA
This sequence comes from Lactuca serriola, assembly GCF_051521515.1. Lineage (NCBI taxonomy): Eukaryota > Viridiplantae > Streptophyta > Magnoliopsida > Asterales > Asteraceae > Lactuca > Lactuca serriola. The sequence goes on along the minus strand of NC_136413.1, from coordinate 21,796,276 downwards.
ATTGATTAGGGTTTCCAGCCGTTTTTGGGTGTCTCGTCTCTCCTTATTCTTCATTCTCTTGCTCTTGGTGTTTGTGAACCATTAGAGGAGTGACACTTGTGACTCTAAGCTTTCTAAAGTCATTACAAGGAGGATTTGAGATTGTTATTGCTACATAACAATCAAGGTAAGATCTAAAAACCCTTTCTCATGTTAATATGATTAATTGTATGCTTGAACTAGGGTTTAAAGTCTTGGATGAATTGCATGTACAATAGAGAAACCTAGATCCAAGCATTAGGGTTTGCATGAGCACATCGGATGTTCTAATGGCTAAAACCCATCAGGTTTTGGTATCCTACATCACTAATTCATCATCACCTATCTATCCTCACCTAACTGTCATCACCTTCCTATCATCACCTATCTCTCATCATTTTATTTCATCACACACCAACTATTTCATCTACCCATGTTTTATCCCAACATATTTGTAGATATAAAAGACATATACAGTTTAAATCATTTAAAGCGTGTATAAAAATCTTTCACCCAGCATCGACAAGTATTCATACATTATGCACACATGGCACGCAGTTTATATAAAATACTTCATATCTATGTGTAAGATGAAAGTAACTATGCACTCACCTGATTAGGTGGTGACTCGGCACTCGGACAACGCTTCGTTACTCTTAAAACAATTTTCCCTCGACAAAACCTAGTATAAAAACCACTAGGGTTTAGTCTGACGTTAACCATGACTCATTAATAGTTTAACTATTATTATTATATAAGCGCGACACAATACTTTTCACCCACTATATACAGACGAGGCCAGACATGGAACACCGGAGGGCAGGATCATTTCGGCATAAAAGCACTTCTGAATCCAGCAACCCAAGCGGCCCTCCAAACCGAAACCCCCGTACCGCGAGTGGTTAAAAAGATATTATAAAGACGCTTAAATAACCCATAATAATAGCCTAAATAATTATTATAAGTTCCTAATAACGATACTATATTAAAACATAAGCTATACTAGAGGTAGGGTAGGTATAGCTCACTTACAGCGGGTTTCCTTGGAAACGGGGCTCCACCGGAGCAGAGTTTCTGAGTTGAAGGCTCCTCTTTTCGGAGCCGTCAGGCACTCCGGGGCTTCCGCCTCGTGCTAGGGGGTTCCCTAGGCTTTTTTTTTTTTTTGGGGGGGGGGGGGGGGGGGGTTAGGAGGTTTAGAGTGAGTTTCTAGAGAGAGAAAGAAGGGGTGAAGGTGTGAGGTTTAGGGTTGCCCCGACACCTCTATTTATAGTGCTCCTGGAGCGTCACCACATCGTGGTGACCTTTACCACGTCCTGGTGTTGCGTAGGCTGCAAGGCTTCGCCTGGTGCTGACACGTGGCGATGCATACAGGGTGGAAATCAGCCGATTTTCAAAAATTCATAACTTTCACATACTAACTCCGTTTTCGACGTTCTTTTTTTCCACACGTAGGTAAAAAAAAGATCTACAACTTTCATTTAGATTCTGTTGGCTAGTTCTCGTACGATCTTACATTTAACAGTAGGAGGAGATTAGACTGTTAAATGACCGCGGATAATTCTTAACTCCTTCATACGGACTCCGTTTTCGTCTGTCTTTTTACCATTGAGTTCCTATTAAGGAGATCTTCAACTCTCATTTAGGTTGCGTAACCCAAAAATCTCTCGAACTAAAATTCGAGTTTTGGGTCGTGCACTTCTAAGCCAAATCTTAGAAAATTCATAAATTCCTTATACTAAGTCAGATTTGGGCGTTCTTTTTATGGACGCTCTCGGTTTAACATATACTATGACTTTCATTTAGATTACTAAGGCTTAAAATTTCTCTATCGTAAATTCACTATTTACGATTCCCGGTGTCGTGTCGGTTTTGCTGTAAAACTTCGACGGGCCATAACTTTTTCGTTATAACTCGGATTTCGGCGTTCTTTATATGTACGGAAACCTTGAGACTTATTCTAAAACTTTTTTAAGACTATTTATTCTAAATAATATTTTGCCAAAAATTCATTTTCGACACTTATTGCCTTTAAATTGACTAGCCCAGATCTACGGGCGTTACAATTATCTCCCCTTAGGATGATTACGTCCCAAAATCATCAATGAAACAAGGTTGTATAATGATTCCATACGTTATCTCTTCATCCTAGGTAATAATTGTAACTTCTATGTTGCTTCAAACGAGTATCTAACTCTCGGACTTGTTGACTGCAAGCGGTGCTCGAACTTGCACCTGCTCGTTAGACTCCAAACTATGGCATTCGAGTCACGATCTCGATCCTTGATGGAGAATCCTTCTTCTTCTTAGCAAACTTAAGATAAGCTCCTCTATTACTACAACGTACCGATGTGTCATATTCTAATGACCTCTCATCGTGTGCTTAAACTCAAATCTCTTAGAGTTAAATTCCAGAACAGACTATACCATCCTTCATGTTCTAATATGACATAATCACTTCTTAAAACTTAGCATCTCTAGCTACAAGCCTCTTTAGCAACAATCGCGATACTTCTATTGATCGTTTTGATTTCAATCTTTTAGCTTAAGTCAGATGCTACATCGGACTTGGTTCTCTGAACCATGTGACATACTCATCGTAGTTGGACTCAATGTGATATGACCACTAGGGTCGGAATAACAACAATCTTCTTAGTCATTAACGAAATAATGCTAACGACATACTTGAATAAAACGAAATTAATTACTAGCTTCTTGGTAGCCTTGTGACTTTCCTGATCCAAGTGTGAGTCATGTGCTTCCGGTAGTATAGGCCTCTACTACCATTCACACCTACTCATACTCGTCCCAAGTATTGTCTCGCAGTTTTCCAAGTCACCATACAAGAAAATCACATAACAACTTAACACATCAGATAGCAAAACTAAGGTCTTATATTATTTCTTGAAACGATTACATCGGTGTTCAAGTTCACCCTAGACTATGCCTCTACTAGGCTACATCATACGAAACTATGGCTACTGCATAACTCAATCTTCGGGTAAGAAGTCCTCATCCTTGCTTCCTCGCATTGTTGTCTACTTCATCGAGGATCATGTGGAATGCCCTTGGTTTTGGCAATGCATTTGGTCTTGCTGCTTCGTTTTTCTTTGGACAGTTCTTTGAAATATGCCCATCACTTCCACATTCTTAGCACTTCTTGTTGTCGAATGTACAATCTCTGGAATAGTGACCGGTCCTACCACACTTATAGCACGTCACTTCTCCATCATATCTTCCGAAGTGCTTCTTCTTGCACTTCTCACACCACTTGGCTCCATTCCTTTGGTCCTCCAGGTTAAACTTTGAGAACTTTCCCTTATTATCGGGTCTTGAGGATCCTTCAAACTTCCTCTTTTCACCAACTTCAACTTTCTCCAGACCCTTTTCCCTTATTTGGGTCTCAACATTCTTGGCTGCTAAGATGGCGGCTTTCAAAGTGGTTGCTTCTTTGACCATTGGACCAAAGTCCGCTGGTAATCCATTGGCAAACCTATTGACCTTGGAAAGTTCCATTGGAACTAGGTAAGGAACAAGCTTCATCTTCTCCGTAAAACTTGCAACGTACTCGGTGATGCTCATTTTTCCTTTCTTTAGGTTCTGAAACTCGTTGTTGATCTCTAGTAGATCCTGCTCAAAGCAGTACTGCATTTTCAGTTGCTCCAGGAAATCTTCCCAAGACATCTTCCTTGCTTCTCCCTTGGGCATCGTATCTGCCAATAGCTTCCACCAGCTCAAGACTCCGGTCCTTAGTTGTCTGACCGCAAAGACGGTTTTCTGCTTGTTGCTACAGTCGCAACTCTCAAACACCATCTCCATCTCGGAGATCCAGTCCATAATTTCCACAGGCTTCGGGCTTCCTGAGAGACTTGGTGGTCTTGCACTTAAGAAGTTCTTGTACCTTCGCCCATCCTTGTCGTTTCCCCTCTCCGGGCCATTCATTCGTTCACCTTGAGTCCCCACTTGACTCACTTGGCGACTATAGTTCCCTTCCTCCGACTACTCGGGAATCGGCTCGGTTTGCTCGATGGGCATGGTAGGTTCGTCCCTATTTTCATGCAACATTTTCCTTATTTCCTCCCTTTGTTCAGCTAACATAGCCCAAATCATGGCTTGTACTCCAGCCATTGTGATCGGCTCAGGTGCAACTTTTACTACCACAAGTATTTGCTCAATCACTGGGGGTTGTTGGTTCCCATTTCCATTTTCATTCCCGACTCCACTTCGGGTTCTTGCCATTTCAATCTATACACTAATTCATACGTCCGGTGCGAAACGACGAGAATTAAGATAGGAAGGATTTTATTTACGATCGGCGTGTAAATCTCCCTATTACTTCGAAAAATTATATGCCAGTTCTAATACCATAATTAAACGTTTAGAAATCTGAACACATAAAACTTCCCAGATCCGGTCGGCAATAGACCATAGACCTGTTCAGACATTTAGCATCATAAAACATCATAAATCATTTACCATATAAAAAGCACGTTAGGAATTTTCCCTAAATAAGCTAGTGTTTGTATCTATTCAGGTGTATTACCTAAATTTTATTAGACAAACTCCTCACAATCATTGCTTAGCATTCTAAGTTTAAGTCTAGAAATAAATCCATATTCCTAGTTAGCATAAACTAATGCTCTGATACCAACTGTGACATCCCCATTTTCACGGCAAGAAAAGACCGATTTTTTTTTGTTTATGCTTTATAAAAATCAGAGTATCCTTTTTTTAATAAAAACGTTGCGGAATTTGGTCCCCAGAAAAACATGATAATTTCATTATCAAAGCATTTTCGAAGAAATGTATTTTTATTCATTTTAAAACATTTGGGATGTCATCATCAATACAGATACATAAGCATAAACAGAACTTACATTCATTTACACTAGTGATCTATATCTCATTAATCACTCAGTGTAATGTAACTTCACCTCGTCACCTGTGATACAAGTAAACTGAGTGGGTCAGGTTGGGAAACCTGGTGAGTACATAGGGTTTTCAACCCATAATAATAAAATTATTATGTTTAATCATCGAACAATTAACCCATTTACCCATCCTCATTACCTTCTTTATTCCTAAGTACCTTCCCTAAGGGTTGATCCTAAGGATCATATCCTACATCATATTTACCTCTCATCTCCTTACATCGCATTTCCTTATATGTTTGTTCCAAAGGACTCTCCCTAAGGATCATCGCCTACGTCGCATAGACAATGTTGATTCAGGGATTACTCCCTCAATACGTGCCCAACAAGGGTTAGGGCATCATCGCATGAATACGTAGTTACAACATCGCCTGAACTCGTAATTCATGGTAAGAGTATCATCACATAAATATGCAGTCACAACATCACCTGGACTCATAATTCATCACCTACAGGTTATAAGTCTGGTGGTGTTTCCACGGGTTGTCTAGAATAGTCCGTGGTCGCCATCTATACTCTGGTAGATGACTACATCTCCATATTACCGGACAAGGTTTTGGTATTCTACATCACCGATTCATCATCACCTATCTCTCCTTACCTAACTGTCATCACCTTCCTATCATCACCTATCTCTCATCATTTTATTTCATCACACACCAACTATTTCATCTACCCATGTTTTATCCCAACATATTTGTAGATATAAAAGACATATACAGTTTAAATCATTTAAAGCGTGTATAAAAATCTTTCACCCAGCATCGACAAGTATTCATACAGTATGCACACATGGCACGTAGTTTACATAAAATACTTCATATCTATGTGTAAGATGAAAGTAAGTATGCACTCACCTGATTAGGTGGTGACTCGGCACTCGGACAGCGCTTCGTTACTCTTAAAACAATTTTCCCTCGACAAAACCTAGTATAAAAACCACTAGGGTTTAGTCTGAAGTTAACCACGACTAATTAATAGTCTAACTATTATTATTACTATATAAGCGTGACACAATACTTTTCACCCACTATATACAGACGAGGCCAGACATGGAACACCGGAGGGCAGGATCATTTCGGCATAAAAGCACTTCTGAATCCAGCAACCCAAGCGGCCCTCCAAACCGAAACCCCCGTACCGCGAGTGGTTAAAAAGATATTATAAAGACGCTTAAATAACCCATAATAATAGCCTAAATAATTATTATAAGTTCCTAATAACGATACTATATTAAAACATAAGCTATACTAGAGGTAGGGTAGGTATAGCTCACTTACAGCGGGTTTCCTTGGAAACGGGGCTCCACCGGAGCAGAGTTTCTGAGTTGAAGGCTCCTCTTTTCGGAGCCGTCAGGCACTCCGGGGCTTCCGCCCCGTGCTAGGGGGTTCCCTAGGCTTTTTTTAGGGGGGGGTGGGGTGGGGGTTTGGGAGGTTTAGAGAGAGTTTCTAGAGAGAGAAAGAAGGGGTAAAGGTGTGAGGTTGAGGGTTGCCCCAACATCTCAATTTATAGTGCTCCTGGAGCGTCACCACGTCATGGTGACCTTTACCACGTCGTGGTGTTGCGTAGGTTGCAAGGCTTCGCCTGGTGCTAACACGTGGCGACGCACACAGGGTGGAAATCAGCCGATTTTCAAAAATTCATAACATGCACATACGAACTCCGTTTTTGACGTTCTTTTTTTTTAGGCGTAGGTAAAAACAAGATCTACAAATTTCACTGAGACTCCGTCGGCTAGTTCTCGACCGATCTTAAATTTAATAGTAGGAGGAGATTAGACTGTTAAATGACCGCGGAGAATTCGTAACTCCTTCATACGGACTCCGTTTTCGTCTGTCTTTTTACCATTTAGTTCCTATTAAGGAGATCTTCAACTCTCATTTAGGTTGCGGAAGCCAAAAACCGCTCGTACTAAAATTCGAGTTTCGGATCGTGCACTGCTAAGCCAAATCATAGAAAATTCATAACTTCCTTATACGAAGTCAGATTTGGGCGTTCTTTTTATGGACGCTCTCGGTTTAACATATACTATGACTTTCATTTAGATTACTAAGGCTAAAAATTTCTCTATCGTAAATTCACTATTTACGCTTCCCGGTGTCGTGCCGGTTTTGCCATAAAACTTCGACGGGCCATAACTTCTTCGTTATAACTCGGATTTCGGCGTTATTTATATGTATGGAAACTTTGAGACTTATTATACAACTTTTTTAAGACTATTTATTCTAAATAATCTTTTGCCAAAAAGTCATTTTCGACAGTTATTGCCTCTAAATTGACTAGCCTGGATCTATGGGCGTTACAAAATCCAATAATGACTCCAATATAAGATAATACTCCCTCCGTCCCATAATTATTGTCCACTTTTGACTTTTGAAGTCTTTATTCGTCAACTTTGACCTTAAATATTTTTATTTGTGTTATATATTACTTTATGAAACTTATAATAATGAAAATACTTTTAAAATACAATTCATTCATATATTTTGCATTAAATATTATGTATCAAAAACAGAAATATTTAAGGTCAAAGTTGAAGAATAATGACTTCAAAAGTCAAAAGTGGACAATAAATATGGGACGGAGGTAGTAGTGACCATAAACTCTTAAATGAAGAGATATAGCAAATAAATGACCAAGGTATCAACTTTATACCTCAAAATGCTTTCCACAACAGAGTAAACATTGGGTCTACAGCCTCTCCTTTCAGCCAACTTCTTTAAGCTTCTTGTTCCTTCCAAAAGAGCACCAAAAATCACTCTCCAAGCTCACACACACACAATGAGGGCAAAAGCACAAACTAGGGTTTTCTCTGGACAAGGAGGCGATAAGGGAGGCCAACAATGAGAGTTAAGGCCTTTAAATACGGTGCAAACCCTAAAAATTTGGGTTTTCATATTCAGTCTTCAATTCTTCGAGTTGGGGCCTTCCAACTCGTCGAGTAGATCTTGAAATGTACGCGGCCATTAAAACTCAACTCGACGAGTTGGCGCCTCCCAACTCGTCGAATTTCCCTAAGAAAATACATATAAAGCTTAAAGTTCATTCCTAAAATTGGGATATTACAACTCTCCCCCATTTAAATTCGATTTCGTCTTCGAAATCATCCATTACCATCCTTGGCATGCCCGACATCCTAAGGGGAACCTCCACAACTTGAACTCACAACGACCTTCCCAAGATGATCAAACCTAGCAGAAAATTTCCACCTTTGAGAAAGCCAATCCATAATTCCACGTAGTGACCAATCCCGCTTCACCTGAAATCTAAAGTTGGGAATCTCGAAACCGGTCTGACTCCTTAACAGACCACTTATACTGAACCATAGCTAATTTCATTCCACTTATCCCTTAAACTGACTATCCAACTTCTGATAATTTAAGGTTCCCACCAGAAAATGGAATCACAGATCATATGGTGTTGCAACAATTCAATGCCTCCTTTAACTCCCGAACCAACATGCACATCACTGTTAGCTCGTAAGCACGAACACTTGTGCCTGGACCGATCAGCTTGGAGATGGAATGCCATTATGTCGGTTCCAACCAACCATCGGGTTGGAATACCCATGGTTTGTTGGCCTACCGCCTCAACCCTATCGCTCCTCCTGATCCTTCGTGCCTACGACTTACCGTCGGCCCACACCGGGTGTCTTGGCCTACCGCAACAAGCGGGACCACCTTAACCCATCCAAACACAATATGTCATCAACTAGATTATCAGGATCAAGTATGCACACAATACCGACAAAACAGAAATCATACCGCTCCTTGTCGCCTACTAATTTCTAATAGTAAACAATTCTGCAACCGATTTCCACGAAGCAACATGCTAAATACCAGGAGAAAGACCTAACTCAGTTCTAAACTCACGACCCGAGATCCAAGGATATACCATTGCATTTCACCCAAAATCTTCTAATTCATCGCAACCTCTCACTAAACCTAGATGCAAAGATTTTATCCCCGCCGCCGAGACTACCTGTTCCATACCTGATCCAACCACCAGGTTCCTATAACCTGGAAGAAATGGACATTCTAACCCAACCAAATCTCCGATTACAACATCATGATGACATTACACCTTCCGCATGGAACTTGCGACTCACGCCATCAACCAAAAGATTCTCCACTTATTTCACAGACATGCAGAATACAGACCTTGCACGGATACACTCGCGGTCCCCAACGCGAGTTTCCACCAGGATCCCACTCGGAAATGACATCTCAAAATATCTTCTTGTAAATCCTCCCCTAAAACTGATGAGCATCCAGTTATAAATCTACCCCCCAGCCCCTGACTGGAGACACTAATAGTAACATGCAGAAATGATCCTCAAAACATATCGACCGCGCACTTCACCCGGAACCCGACCATATGATGTAGTAATACCTCAATAATCCTTGACTCTCTACTATGTCATTACCAATCACTACTTCGATGAGCTAGATGATCAACCAAAAATTTTAGCATTACATCCATTCCTATCGGCTCAGGTGTACCCCCACCTGAACAACTACTCGGCACATCATAAAGAGTTCTTATGACTTGCGACCTCATAAGCAATTTCCAATCTTGAAATCAAAACCCCAACAGCATTTCGCGTACAAAGAGAAAGATAATGCATGTATCCCCCCAGGGCTTCCTGATACCCGACTGATACTCCCCACAACCCTTGTTGCTCCATTTATCTAACCAATATATTTGTGGGTCTTCCGATCCCCACAAACGCATTAATACTTATAGTATCATAAATAGAAAAATGAATAAACATGTCCATTAGGCCCACAACTTATGTCTGGAATACCCCTACCAGGTCCTCAGCATGGGTCTGGATTGCCTCCGAGCCCACTGCATGAGTCTGGAATGCCATCCTCGGCCCTCATACCGACATTGTCGGCATTACATCGCTTGCCCAACATCCTAGGCATAAAGCTTAAAATTCATTCCGGAAATTGGGATATTACAACTCTCCCCTACTTAAATTCGACTTCGTCTTCGAACTCATCCCTTACCATCCTTGGCATGCCCAACATCCTAAGGGGCACCTCCACAACTTGAACTCACAACGACCTTCCCAAGATGATCAAACCTAGCAGAAAATTTCCACCTCGTAGAAAGCCAATCCATAATTCCACGTAGTGACTAATCCCGCTTCACCTAAAATCTAAAGTTGGGAATCTCGAAACCAGTCTGACTCCCCGACACACCACTCATACCACTACTAGAAAAAAGGCCTTTTACGACGCGCAAAACACGACGCTCTTTGATTTATGTTACGCATTAGAGAGCGACATTAAAAAAGTGTCATCTCTTCAAAAAATTTAAGGATTTAGGTCGCGCATTACTGAGTGCCCTTAAATTAGTGTCTCATGTAAAAATATTAAAAACACGGAGGGCACCTATAATAAAACGGGCGTCCTTTACAAATGTCGCTTTATAATTTTAATAAACGCGCGTTTCTGGGACTCCTTGATAGGTAAGGGGGGAAACTAAATCCCCCAAAATTTTGAACACCCGCTTCCTCTTCCTCTCTACTCTCTACACCCGCCAAAATCGACTTCATTCTCTCCCTTCTTTCTCTCTGCAAACCCCTTCCTCTCCGATCGACTTTCACTTCCTTCTATGTGCAAACCCTAATCAAACATAACACATTTGAAATAGTAATATCTTCTTTCACAAAATAGAAGATTGATTGAAGAATGATTTTCTTTTGATGAATCGGACATCACCAACAACAATAGCTTCCATCACAATTTGTGTTTGCTTTCAGACTCCACTGTTACAACATCGCACCACAACACCAGCCCTGAGCCACCACCACACTGCCTTCGCAACAGCCCAGAACCACCACTATACCACCATTGTTGCCTATTTCATCTGCGTAGTAGGCCTATTTCAAAGGTAATTCTTCCTTTTTCAACCATAGTTACCTGTTTCATGTCCTACTGGTCCTTCTTTTTGGACGATTTTTTGTGCCTTTTTACCCTCTCTCATATATTTTCATGGAATTGTTAATATTTTATGATATAAGTACCTGATTTTTTTATGCACACTAGGTGTTTGACTAAATGTTTGAACCAAAAGGGGATTGTCAAAAGATTAATGAACAAGGTTCAAAGCAACCTGCCACAGTGACAACCTCACAGGTAAATAAAAATTTATGTATTCCTATTAGATTCAATTTACTATTATTATACATACACATGAGTAGTAATCAGCCAATTGTGTTTTGATAATGATAAAAAAATCAATTTAGTGTTTAGGAGTTGGAATTTAATTTATGTAATAGGAATTGAATCTCATTTACTTACAATTTCTAAAATGATTTGATTCCCTTTACTATCTCAATATGAGAATCCAGCAATACGGTCACAACTGTGATCTGTTACTGTAGAGTTGCTAACTAAAACCTGTGTCCAAACTCTAGAAGGTCATACACACAATGTTTCTGCTGTATGTTTCCATCCCGAGCTTCCAATAATAATGACAGGTTCAGAAGATGGTACTGTCCGTATATGGCATTCAACCACTTACAGGTGAGCTCTTGTTTTTTTACCTTTAAGGGTGTGTTTGTTTTGTAGATTCTAAAAGAATCGGAATGCTAGATTCCATTCCATGGTGTGTTTGGTTTCCAAATGGATGGAATTCAATTTTTGTTGGATTCCTTCAAATTCCATGTTTGATGGATGGAAGGAATTCAATTTCTTTCTTCATTTCCTATCAAAAGACCAAAATACCCTCGTTATATATATGTTAAAAATGTAAACTTTTTGACTTTATGCCACTCTTTTTTTTTATTCAGACTTGAGAACACCTTGAACTATGGACTTGAAAGGGTTTGGGCTGTTGGATACATGAAAGGTTCACGTTGGTAAGTTTGTATAGCACTTTTTGTTTTTTGTTTTGTGGGTCTTGAATCTTGATGCTTCTTCATTCATCTGGATATATTTTAATTATTGTTTTTACAGGATTGTTATTGGCTATGATGAAGGAACCATAATGGTGAAAATTGGACGTGAAGAGCCTATAGCCAGCATAGACAATAGTGGAAAAATTATATGGGCTAAACATAATGAAATTCAAACTATTAACATCAAGAGTGTGGGAGCTGATCATGAGGTTTGGACTTTAAAGCCCATATACATGTTATGTTATGTTAACAATGAAATGGGAAAAAAAATCTATTTTTTATTCAGGTTTCTGATGGAGAGAGGCTGCCTTTAGCAGTTAAAGAACTGGGAACATGTGATCTTTATCCACAAGTGAGTTATGCTTGTTCCTACCTTCCTTTAAACTGAAAATAGTCAACCATATGGACTTTGACTTTTCTATTTTTCCACAGAGCTTGAAGCACAACCCAAATAGGAGGTATGTTGTTGTCTGTGGTGATGGTGAATACATCATATACACAGCTTTGGCATGAAGTACTGGTTGGTAAAAAAATCGTGGGGTGCTAGAAAGTATCACCCGAAAAACGATGGGCCAAAGGTAATATCTGTTGTTATATTGACTATTTTGCCCTTATTGTTTTTTATGGATCTGATTTATTTTTTTTTTCACAATTACAGGTTTCGTTTTTTAGTGATGATGAAGAGACTACCAGCACACCAAAAGCAGATGCTCTTTTTATTCCAAGGGAGAATCCAAGAGCTCTGGTTATTCGCCCTCTTAAACAATGGCCTGGCAAATCATCTACTGAAAAATTAAAAAACGCATCTTCTCCAGCACAAACAAACGGTAAACTAATTTTCTGCTGCTACCTTAAAAATAAAAATAATCATTTTTTATCTCATTTTTTATCTCATTTTTTTTATTTGAATTCAGGTGATTACACTGGGTTTGCTTCTTCCCCTCCTTTAAATGGTCGCTCTGCGGAAAACGGTAACAGTAAGATCATTTCTTTTACTGCAATTAGAATATTTGGAACTCAATTCCATACTAATATCAAAATCTTTGATTACAGGAAACCATTCTGAAAACGGAACCCTAAAGGAACAAACACCAATCAAAACCCCCCAAAAACAAAACGGAGGATGTGATGGTGGCGAGATGGAAGATGGCTTTGAGTTTATCGTTAAAAACAAAGGCATCAACACCGAGGTGGCTTACCCATATCAGGCAACAGATGGAACCTGCAACACCAAGGAAGAAGCTGTCCATGCTGCCACCATTACTGGGTATGAAAAAGTGCCAGCCAACAGTGAATCCGCATTGTTACAGGCAGTCGCTAATCAACCCGTATCAGTTGCCATTGATGCCAGTGGCATGGGTTTCCAGTTCTATTCAGGCGGCGCGTTTACTGGGGATTTTGGAACTGATCTTGACCATGGTGTTACAAGCTTGTTGAATCAAATGGAGTTATATGTGGTTGTGTATATACTTGCAATCTTAGGCTTGGATAGTCTACAAGGAATCATGCTGGATCAAGGCAGCTGTATTGATACCTGTTGTACTTTTTGCAGGAAGGTAATTAAACTTTATTATTATTATTATTACTATTAATTACAAGTGTAACATGTTTTAAGTAAATTTTCATTCCTTCTACAGCCCTATTACAAATGATACGTGGCTCTGCAGTTCTTTAAGTTGTCACCAGAAGAATCATCAAAGGATCCATTATATCTTTTGAGGGACATGTCCAATAACGATAACAAAAACTAAAATCAAGTAAAAATGTTTGCTAAAATGCTTGTAATTTTATTATATATTTGGCTTATATAGGGATGCCATGGGATACAAAAGGGGACATTTTGTTTTAATTGCAAAAATAATCATTTCTGCACTAGGCTACTTGATGCTGGGAACTTTTATTTATGTGCTTATCGTTGATGGATCTACATTCAATGCCAATGTATTATCAAGGTACCATTTAAAATTTCCCTTTTATTTAATTTATGTAAAAAAGTGTAATAGTAAATGCTCATACATAGTTCTAAATGCTCACAGGTGCATGATAGCAACAACAACCGATTTCTATTTTTGTATTGTCATTGTAGCAGTAAGTCTTTGTTTATTATATACTTTCCAACTATAGTGAAAAGGAGATTTTTCGACTTTTGTTATAACAATAATGTTTGATTGCTTCTTTTGATCAGGTGTGGATTGCATATAAGGAATCAAGGTGGATAAGTGCTTTCTTTTGGATACTTTCACTTCTATCTTTTTGGAGGGTAAGCATATATAGAAACTAGCTCACTTTCCTTTTTTCACTCTCTTAAGTATATAACTATATATGGGATGCTGTTTGGATTTACAACTGAAGGAATCATGGTATATTTCCAGGACCCTGAAATCATTTACATTGTCTTATTTTCTCAAAATATTAATTGTTTATGTTGCTTCCAAATACAAGGTATGAAAAGCTGCAACGGTGGGATGATGCCCTTAAAGCATACACTGCAAAATCTGCTCAAGCAACAAGTCAACGTCTTATCTTGGATGCTACACTAGGTATTATTCAAATATACCATGCCATGGTGTTATAGTATTTATATTATTATCATTTCAAGGTAATTAATTAAAATATTTGTTCATTCTTATGACGAATGAGGAGTCAGTGACAGATGGGTATATATTATATAATCAAAACACTATAATTATAAATATTTTTTTTACTATAAATAAATTATTTGAGTTAAAATGGCATGAATGATTTCAGGTAAATGGGGATGGTAATTCTGAAAATGGCTCCCATATATGTGAGCAATATCCATTTCCAGTAAATGAGAAGGTTGTTATTTTTATTTATTTCACTTTTGTTTTCTATGTGAAGATATACTGACAAAAAATACATTACATGACATGATATGTTGGTTGAGTAGCTTTACGTGTTCTAATGGGTGGTGTTAGATGGAATTGTGATGATATACTCTCTAGTTTATATGATCAAAGATTGTCATTGTGAATATCATTGTTGATAGCTTTACAGATAATATTTACCATTTGTATGCGGGTATTCTTGTCATTGTGTTTGTCATTGTTGATATTAGGTCATTCATATTGTAGTGTATTTATTCCAAATCCCAAATTCTTTGGATGGAGAAAAGGGTAATTTCGTCTTTTACAACTAACATTCCAAGTTTGATTCTTCTAATAATTGTATTAACATATTAATTTTTTGACTTTTATTTGATCAGGTCACAAGAATTATCGGAGTAGGGGTTCAATATTAGTCTTAAAGAAGTATGAAAGGCAAGATTCAACTCTACTTAGTTGGAATTTGATGTTTATCATCTTTGTGTATATCTTTTTAGTTTGTATAGCATTACATTGCATAAGGTGTCCCTTAATAGCAATTTAGTATTATGTTATATAGTTAGGGAAAACCTCTTAATAACAATGTACAATTAGATCCCCTTAATATAAATGTATTACAATTTTTTGACATGATGTTTTTGGTATATATTTGTTTACATATGGAACGATTATTTGTATGACATTAAATTTATGCAATGGATTCTATTTTTGTATATGATATTTTATTATCTATTATCTATTATTAAACATTAAATACAAATTTAATTTGAAAATAAGCAAATCTATAAATAATATTTTTTTTAAACATTTAAAATTATGATACGCAAAAATGTGTGTCATCTTCATTTATGACATGGCCTTTCTTGACAGGGGCTTCCTTGATACGCATTGCGTGTCATAAACACGCGCGTCATAAGGTTACGACACGCAAATGCGTGTCGTCTTCCTTTATGACAGGGCCTTCCTTGATACGCATTGCGTGTCATAACCGCGCGTCGTAAATGTGCGTCGTCTCTCTTTATGACAGGGCCTTCCTTGACACGCATTTGTGCGTCGTCTGAGCGTTTTACGACGCGCAATGAGCGTCGTAAAAGGCCTTTTTTCTAGTAGTGTACTGAACCATTGCTAATTTCATTCCACTTATCCCTTAAACTGACTATCCAACTTCTGATAATTTAATGTTCCCACCAAAAAATGGAATCACATATCACATGTTGTTGCGACAATTCAATGCCTCCTTTAACTCTTGAACCAACATGCACATCACTGTTAGCTCGTAAGCACGAACACTTGTGCCTGGCCCGATCAGCCTCGAGCTGGAATGCCATTATGGCGGGTCCAATCAACCATCAGGTTGGAATACCCAGGGTTTGTTGGCCTACCACCTCAACCCTACCGCTCCTCTTGATCCTTCGTGCCTACGACTTACCGTCGGCCCGCACCGGGTGTCTTGGCCTACCACAACAAGCGGGACCGCCTTAACCCATCCAAACACAGTATGTCATCATATAGATAATCAGGATCAAGTATGCACACAATACCAACAAAATAGAAATCATACCGCTCCTTGTCGCCTACTAATTTCTAATAGTATACAATTCTGCAACCGATTTCCACGAAACAACATGCTAAATACCAGGAGAAAGTCCTAACTCGGTTCTAAACTCACGACCCGAGATCCAAGGATATACCATTGCATTTCACCCAAAATCTTCTAATTCATCGCAACCTCTCACTAAACCTAGATGCAAAGATTTTCTCCCCGCCATCGAGACTACCCGTTCCATACCTGATCCAACCACCAGGTTCCTATAACCTGGAAGAAATGGACATTCTAACCCACCAAAACTTCCGATTACAACATCATGATGACATTACACCTTCCGCATGGAACTCGCGACTCGCGCCATCAACCAAAAGACCCTCCACTTATTTCACAGTCATGCAGAATACAGACATTGCACGGATACACTCGCATTCCCTAACGCGAGTTTCCACCAGGAGCCCACTCGGAAATGGCGTCTCAAAATATATTCTTGTAAATTCTCCCCTAAAACTGATGAGCATCCAGTTATAAATCTACCCCCAGCCCCTGACTGGAGACACTACTAGTAACATGCAAAAATGATCCTCAAAACATATCGACCGCACACTCCACCCGGAACCCGACCATACGATGTAGTAATACCTCAATAATCCTTGACTCTCTGTTATGTCATTACCAATCACTACTTCGATGAGCTAGATGATCAACCAAAAATTTCTTCATTACATACATTCATATTGGCTCAGGTGTACCCCCACCTGAACAAACACTCGAGACATCATAAAGAGTTCTTATGACTTGCGACCTCATAAGCAATTTCCAATCTTGAAATCAAAGCCCCAACAACAGTTCGCACACAACCAGAAAGATAATGCAGGTATCCTACAAAGGCTTCCTGATGCTTGGCTGATACTCCCCACAACCCTTACTACTCCCTTTATCTAACCAACAGATTTGTGGGTCTTCCGATCGCCACCAACGCGTCAATACTGAGAGTATCATAAATGGAAAAATGAATAATCATGTCCATTAGGCCGTCAACCTATGTCTGGAATACCCCTACCAGGTCCTCAGCATGGGTCCGGATTGCCTCCGGGCCCACTACATGAGTCTGGAAAGCCATCCCCGGCCCTCATATCGACATTGTCAGCATTACATCGCTTGCCCAACATCTTGGGCCTAAAGATCCTCACCTCCTTCCATTTCCTTGAAGGGACATAACCAATGTTCCCCACAACACCGAACAAGCACAACAATGTCGAAACCCTACCATGCACGATTCACTTATAGAACAAGCTGTTATCCAAGCAAAACCTTACGAACCCATGGTCACACACGACCCATGAATAGGATGATGTTAGAACTCATGATCAAATCCGCAGCCTATAATCCCAACCTAACAACGCACATAAGTCGAACCAAAACCCAATGCTACCTTAAACATCCCATAGATACACACAAAGAATTACCACCATACACATACTTGGGGAACCCATAACCTCATGATTGATCGCAACAAGATCCCATACTTGATTAAGAATGAACAGATTCTACCAACACGAAACGAACTCAAAAAGACTTCCAAGGCGATCCCAAAGTTTGTCAAAACCTGAGTCCGATATGAATCAGAATTCTACTCCACCATTGAGGGTAAACATACCCTAAAGACTGAGGGAACATAAACACACTGCACAGGAGGGTTGGTGATGCATCCCTTGATCTTAACTGTCGCTTCTTGGATCCTTCAGAGGATTCCTGCTGAAAGACGAACTCAACGGCCGATGGTCTAGAGCACCCTGGCACCTAAACCAGAGATCCATGAGTCCACCTGGGGCTGAACATTCCCATTTATGGAAAGGTTCACCAACCAACACCTGCCCAATAAATCTGAAAACAACAGTCTGAACAGCAAGTGACAAAACCTTCAACGACTGACGCTCAACCTGAGAATTCCCAATTCTCCCCCACTTATAACACTAACCACCACCCACTGGTGGTGAAACCAAAACACAACCTAACCGATCCAACCAGGTATCACCATACTTAACCGTGGAATGAATAACATATGCAGAATAATCCTCTAGATACGGATCAAACAAACCCCAAGAGAAACCTGAATTCCAACCGAAGGCCTCTGAATTTACAAATTATAACTACTTATAGAGTATGAGAAACTACTAATTTTTTATCCAGACATACCTTCCTTGCTTGAAACCCAATTACAATCTAATTCCTAGCTTTCCCATTCCCGAGAATGCGGGCCCTTGCCCACATCGCTAAGGTACTCATGCCATGTCAATCCACATGCGCACCCTGGCACTGACATATTGTTGCTAACCATGGAGACCACCTCATTAAGTCCATTATGTTGGTAACTAAAATCATAACCCTTACCCTAAACTAGCGAATCTTTACTCTTAACTTCTCATCTTTAAATGAATCTTTGAGCCCTATCTATCTACAATCCCTTGTGATAATAAAAATTCCCCTGACATTCCTAATGACCTAACGACCCATGGAGAAGGTACATGAAGATTCACAATTCATAGATCAGGAAAAACAGAAAACTAACCCAAAGTTACTACTTACCCATACCCAACAAGATTCCAAAGCCAAAACAAATACTGATCAAGGATAATTTCGCCATAAGATTATTACAGAACCGGGGGGTCAATTACATACCAGATATTCCTTATGGCTCGACCTTGACCTCCTGAGGGACGATGATCAGTGGAACCCGAATTCCCTCTGCCCCCAAAGTAGGACAGTTAGACCTGAAATGATATTCTCATGTTTTCCATGTGAAGGTCAAATGTCCATTGCTCGTCGCCAAGCCGGCACGGGCTCCAACGCCAACCACTTTGAGGATCAACAATGGACGCCAGGGTAGGGCGGAGCCCCCGAGGGCTCGAGGTCGTGCTTTCCAGATTACCGTCGAGGAGGCCAGGGCGACACCAGACATCGTTACTGGTATGTTTCTACTTATACTATGTCGAGTTATTTTATGATATTCTCATGTTTACGATCCTGTTAGGTACATTATTAGTGAACTCTTTACCTACTCTTGTGCTTTTTTACTCGGGTGCGAGTCGATCTTTTGTATCCCAGACGTTTAGTAGGGGGGTTTGATATGCCTATTGGGTAGTTAGAGTGTCCATTGCGGGTTTTTATCGCCAACAAGCTCAGGGTTTCGTGATCCAGAGTTGATCAAGGTTGTGTCTTCGAGATTTTTGAGATGCCTTATCTGATTGATTTGATTCCTATCCCCATGGGGGATGTATGGGTAATAGTAGGGATGGATTGGTTGAGAAGGTTTGGTGCTATGATGGATTGCGAGGGTCAGCGAGTGGTAGTTCGAACCCCAAGTAGGGGAGAACTGGTTGTCTACGGAGAGGGTATCAGGTTGGGTCAGCTTTTTGTTCTGTTGTCAGGGCTCGACGGTATATTCAACATGGTTGTATGGTTTATCTTTCATATGTGATTGATACTCTGGTTGGGAAGTATACTTCAGTTTCAGATGTTCCGGTCCTTAGGGAGATTGTTGATATGTTTCTGGAGGAGTTACCCGGTGTGCCTCACGAGAAGCAGGTTGAGTTCCTGATTGATTTAGTTCCAGGTGCGGCTCTGATTGACAAAGCACCGTACCGACTGGCACCTCCTGAGATACAGGAGTTGTCCTCTCATCTTCAGGAGCTGTTAGGCAAGCTATTCATCAGGTAGAGTAGTTCACCGTAGGGAGCACCAATATTGTTCGTCAAGAAGAATGATGGTTCGCACCAGATGTGCATTGATTACCGGGAGTTAAATAAGTTGATGGTGAAGAACCATTATCCCCTTTCATGGATTGATGACCTTTTTGATCAGTTGCAGGGTGCATCTTGGTTCTCTAAAATCGATTTGAAGTTAGGGTATCAATATGTGAGGGTTAGAGAGGAGGACATGAAGAAGACTGTGTTTCGGACTCGTTATGATCATTACAGGTTCGTGGTGATGCCATTTGGGCTCACCAATGCGCCAGTGACATTTATGGATTTGATGAATCAGGTGTGTAGGTCGATGCTCAATCGATCGGTCATTGTTTTTATTGATGATATCTTGGTGTATTCCAATACTAGGGAGAAACACGAGGAGCACCTTCGATAGCTTCTAAGGGTCTTCAGGCGAGAATGGTTGTATACCAAGTTCTTGAAGTGCGAGTTTTTGTTATGAGAGGTCCAGTTCTTGGGGCACCTCATTAATCAGGATGGGATTTTGGTCGATCCGGCCAAAATCAAGGAGGTTATGCAATGAGAGGTCACGAAGTCTCCTTCGGAGATCAAGAGTTTCTTGGGATTAGCATGGTATTATCGGAGATTTATTCAGGATTTCTCCAAAATTGTAGTACCCCTCACTCATCTCACGAGGAAGGGCATGGATTTCCGTGGGGGCCTGAGCAATAAGCTTCATTTGAGACACTGAGACAGAAGTTGTGTGAGGCACCAGTGTTGACCCTCCCTGAGGGTGTTGAGGACTTTGTGGTATTTTATGATGCATCTATCACTGGTCTGGGAGCAGTGCTTATGCAGTACGGGAGGGTTATTGCTTATGCTTCTCGGTAGCTGAAGTCGCATGAGGTCCGTTATCCAACTCATGATTTGGATTTGGGAGCAGTGGTAATTGCTCTCAAGATTTGGCGGCATTATTTGTGTGAAGTCCGGTGTACTATTTACACAGATCACAAGAGTTTAGGATATCTCATGGATCAGCCGAATCTTAATATGAGATAGCATAGGTGGCTTGACGTGGTCAAGTATTATGACTGCGAGATTCTGTATCACCCTGGGAAAGTGAATGTGGTCGCTGACACTTTGAGCCGCAAGATGTCTAGTTCTTCTATTGAGAGTCTATGTATGAGAATATCGGTTGATTCTATGCTTCTTGATCTGATTAGTGAGGCTCAGGCTGAGGGAGTCAATAAGGAGAATTGGAAGCAAGAAAGACTCAGGGGTGAGGTTGACAGGTTCGTCACTGACAGTTGGGGATTATTGACCTAGTATGGACGGGTTTGGGTGCCAGATTTTGGTGGGGTCAGGCAGATTGTGCTAGAAGAGGCGCACAAGTCTAGGTTTTCGATACACCCTAGAGCCACCAAGATGTATCAGGATTTGAGGCTTAGTTATTGGTGGCCATGCATGAAGAGAGAGATAGCCTGGTATGTTGAGAGGTGCTTGGTCTGTTAGATGGTCAAGGCAGAGCACCATAGGCCGCATGGCAAGCTGCAGCCATTGGAGATTCCCATGTTTAAATGGGAACATATCCTTATGGATTTCATCACCAATTAGCCTTGGACAGCTAAGGGAATCGACGCGATATGGGTTATTGTGGACCGTCTGACCAAGAGCACCCACTTTCTAGCCATCCAAAAGAGTTCTTCGGCCAAGAAATTGGCTGATTTGTATGTGCATGAGATTTTTGCTCGACATGATATTCCAATCTTCATTATATCTAATCGAGATGTTCGGTTCACATCTCATTTTTGGAAGAAGTTCCATGAGGAACTGGATACGAGGTTGCATCTTAGAACTGCTTATCATCCGTAGACTGACGGTTAGAGTGAGCGGACCATTTAGACACTTGAGGACATGTTGAGAGCATGTGTCATATACTTCGGTGGGAGCTAGGACTCATACCTTTCCTTAGTTGAGTTTTCTTACAACAGCAACTATCACTCCAATATCGGTGTGCCGCCTTTCGAGCTTCTTTATAGGAGGAAGTGTCGTACCCAATTATGTTGAGAGAGATTGGTCATAGAGTATCGGGAAAGGTTGAGGTACTACTTCAGATGTCGGAGCTCATTCATAAAATTAGACAGAGGTTTCAGAAAACTCAGAGCCGACAAAAGAGTTATGGCGACAAATGTCGATTTGAGTTGGAGTTTCAAGTTGGTGACATAGTTTTGCTAAAGGTATCACCCTGGAAGGGTGTAGTACGCTTCAGGAAGAGGGGAAAATTAGGTCCCTGATATATCGGACCATTTCAGTTGATTGCCATGGTTAGAAAAGTAACTTATAGGTTGGATTTGCCTGAGGAGCTTAGTCAGATTCACAACACCTTCCATGTTTTGCACTTACAGAAGTGTGTGGCTGATAATTCAGCGGTTATTCCTTTCGATGATGTTCAAGTTGACGATCACCTAAATTACATTGAGTGACCAGTGGAGATTTTAGATCAGAAGACGAAGGCCTTGAGCAACAAGGTGGTATATTTGGTCAAGGTTCAGTGGCAGCATCGAAAGGGTTCCGAATGGACATGGGAACCCAAGTCTGAGATGCGGGAGCGTTACCCGGAGTTGTTCATAGTAGCAGACTTCAAGGACGAAGTCTAATTCAAGTGGGGGTGGGGAATTGTAACATCCCGACGATGAGGTATTTTTAAATTTAACTCTTAAGTATGACGGTAATGATATTTATCCCTTGTGTATGAGAAAGCTTTTAAAATCGCCCACAGTGGCATTTTTTATAATTTCAAGCCGAGGTCTAGTACGTTGGGTGTACGTTGGGCGTACATGCGAGGGTTTAGTATACAAGGCGTATGTGCGAGGTTCTCAAACCCTAAATTTTTTTTGGACCCTATTTAAGCATCTTTATGGCCTCCAACCTCATCTCTCGTCAGCCTCCAACACCTTCATTCGATTTTAGCAAACCCTAGCCACTTGTTTGAGCATTCTTGACCCTTGTGTGTGTTTTTGGTGATCTTGAAGGGGAAAGAAGGAAGTAGAACCACCTTGGAAACTTGAAGAAGCTTTGGATCTGGGATCTTCACCTCTCTAGCAACCTCCAAGAGGTATAAAGTTTCTAACTTTGCTTGTATTTTCTTAAATCTTGTTAAGTTCTTTATTCATGAGCATTTTTTCCCAAATCTTGACCTTTTTGGAGTATGGCATGCTTTAGTCCATTCTAGCTGTTCTTTTAGATGTTTTGAGGGGTTTAAAAGCATAAAAATAGGTTTTTCGCTCTTAATCCTTCTCAGTGCATGTGTTTGTTTGTCATAATGGGATAAGAGGATGAGGTTTTTAGCATTTAGCACTTATTGGCCATGAAAGACCATAAAGTTGGAAACTTTATGGTCTGGGATATATTTGGGACTTAGATCTGCATTTTGGTCGTAATAGCTTAAGTATTAAGCTCTTAACTCGTTAAGAAGAAGTCCATCTATGTAGGTTGGGCATACCATTTGGTACGTTGCGCGTACGCAACTCAAGCTTTGGTCCCTCGGACAGTGAGTACGCCCTACATACATCCGAAGTATGCCCCGTATACGAGGACTAGGTCGACTCGACTTATTTTGTTGATTTGACCGATTTTGACCAAGGGTATTTTGGGAAATTGTTATTAATCTAAAATAGAAAATGTTTTCATTATTAGGAGTGAGGTAGAGCCGGTTGTCGGAGTAGAGATTCTTTCAAACTGTATTTGGACTGATATATGAGTTTTCCTCACTGTACTTATAGGTCGAAGGCATCAAGGTCGGACCATTAGATTATATATCTTGAATTGTTGTATGTTGTTATGCGGAGATATGTGGTTACTGGTTATGTGAATTGTTGTATGCTATTATGCGGAGATATGTGGTTATGGTTTACTGGGTTGAGGCGGACCATCTGATATTGAAGGCCAACATACCTAGGGCGGTCCGGATAGACTAAAGGCCTGCGAGGCGGTACACACAGGCCGAATACCCAGTGAGCGGTCCAAATAGGCTAAAGGCCTGGTGAGGTTGTCCATTCATGTTGAAGGCTATGTATGCATGTTGTTGTTGGTTATGTTATGTGGTACAGTCAGGCCTGCGAGGCGGTACAGTCAGGCCAAATACCCAGAGAGCGGTCCAGATAGGCTGAAGGCCTGGTGAGGTTGTCCATTCATGCTGAAGGCTATGTATGCATGTTGTTGTTGGTTATGTTATGTGGTGGTACTTTGGGGGAACTCACTAAGCATTGGCTTACAGTTTTAGTTTTGTTTCATGTACTTTTTAGGACCGTGGCAAGACGAATGCGTGATCGTGTACATCCTTCAGTTTTATGTTGTCTGGATTTTTGGGACACTCTGATTTATGAGAAACACTTTTGAAACAATGGTTTTGTAAACATTATAGATTTAATTGTTGTTTTTTGAAAAGTTAAAATTTGTTGTGATTGTGCGATGTTACAAAATAGAAACAAGGTTTTTAATTATTTTGGGGGTGATTAGAACATTTTGTAAGTGCTAAAGTGTGAAAAAGATTAAGAGTAATAGAGGAGTTCCCCGATTGGGTAACCGGAATACGAGATCCATCACCAACTAGAACAGAAAAATTAGAGCACTTAATAGTAAAGGGATTTAGGATACCTGGGTCGGCATGCAGGTGAGCAATTGCCCCGGTGTCCATATACCAATCAACATTTTCGGGTTCGTGAAGATTCATGGTAGAAAACGCTTGGGGCAAAGTAGTTGGTTGATCCGAAAAATAATTCTGCCAGAAATTGGGCTGTGAAACTGTGGGCTGACCATAAAAGCTTGCTGATTGTAGGTTGGAGCTGAATTGGGCCAAGTGGGTTGCCGAGCTTGCTGGAATCTACCAAGGTGGGAGGCGGACTGAAAATTGTTGGGTATGGGAAGGAGCCCAACAACATTGATGTTGTTCCTTAAACATTGATCGTTCCTCTAGAGTAAGCATCGAATACATTTTAAGAAAGGTCGGGAACGACTTTTGATGTCGAATGGTGGTAAGAGCATCCACAATGGAGAGTTTAATGGAAGAGTTTAATGAGGTGTCATGCCTACTTGTCATTCAATGGATATAACTCCATCATTATAAAATGTCACCTTGGCATTCAATGGATTTGGAGTTCAATGACCATTGAACTCTTCAATGGGAAAAAAGAAAATCTTTAAATCTTTAAATAAATATTTTTTAATATGTTCCATTGAACTTGTAGAGTTTAATGCATTGTGGGATAAAAATGAATAGAGTTTTATGGAATAGTGAATGATGATGTGGCACTCCATTGAACTTTATAGAGTTCAATGCATTGTGGATGTCCTAACCACATGAGAATACTTTTGAAAGAGTCCGTTAATGGCATAAATAACAAGGTTTCGTTCGAGAACTGTGGATCTGATGTTGGCAAGGAGATCTGCAATTGACTTTATAAGAGTGCAATATTGGATAATGGTTGGGTCTCCAATGGTAATGGAACGTTACTTATCATCTTGTCCCATGGCCTTAGATTCTTTGTTTTCAAGAAAAAGATCTGCAATGGACTTCCAAACTTCGGCTACTATGGCATCGGGTTTGAGAATGGATTGCAGGAGAGATTGGTGAGAGTTCCGTATATCCACTGCTTGACTATATTATCGACTGTTTCCCACTGAGGATTATCGACTTTGAGAGTTGTTCCATCAAGGTGACCATAAACCGAATATCCAATGCAATGTGTCTTGATTGATTCCTTCCATGCATCATAGTTCATGCGATCAAGATTAAGGAGAAGAGGAACGTACGACTTTATGTTGGTGATTCCAAAAATTTTGTCGGTAGGTTTGGTTGTGGAGGAGCTAGCATCAGATCCTATAATACAATACATAGAAATACACGTCTAACACGTATAAAAGAGGGGATGTTACCTTGATTGTGGATTTGTGGTAGCTTCGTGTCACTTCACGCATGAGAATTGGTGGAAAGCACGAAGGTGACTCAGCATTTTTATGTGTGTTCTGGTTTATCTTAATCCTTATATAGTAGTAATGTAGTATGATCCTAAATTGCCAAAAGTCAAAAAAAAAATCCAACGAGCGGCGAAAAAAGGATAATAATTTCAAATAACATAAAGTAAATTATATATTGAAAATATATAAACAAGTGTGAGTAGATCAAATAAAAAGTAAAAATTTAAGGAGAAATATAAGAAGAATTTTCAATCCTCGGATGAAAAAAATTCAATTGCCAAATTAAATTGATTGTCGAACGATTACACACTGTTATAAAATGTTGATGCCTACAAATCGATCTCATTAGCGACTTCGACCAATAGGCGTATACTTCTTATCTTCTAATTAATTTTGTACCATTTATTGAATCTATACTATAGTTTTGATATCACTAGTTACAATTTTTAAAATGCTTAGTTATAAAAATGATATTATTTTAATAATGTAATTTTGCTTATTTTACATTATTCACAACATCCTAAAAATAATCATATTGATGGTTCGAGTGCAAACAGGTGGTTCAGAATGATGAGCGGGTCGATAAACCCCGATTTGCATAAAGTGTGGACAATAAAAAGCCTGGTCCAAGGTTGAAAATTAGTAAATTAGGCATATTAAAGACCCATCAGTTACCACTTAAATAGTGTCCTACTGTCATTTACCTCTTAAATAGTGAATATATAAAAGCCCGTCATCATAAATGTGTTGGAAAATTACTTATTAATGTAATTATCTTTTCTGGTTTTATTCATATTTAGTTAATTTTTTATTTTTTATACATACCTGACCATTTAGCCTTCTTGCTAAATGGTGCTTCTTGCTAAATGGTAGAAATTAGAACAAATAATTCTTTAATTTAGTCTTTGGTCATCCGTTCAATCCACAAATACTATGGACAAGATAATTGTGCAATTTAAAAAAAAAATCAATGAATGAAGTTTGGAAGTCCGTTACCTCCATTGAAGAAGATCTAACGAAATTAGGCATTGACTTGTTTTAATTATTTGGAAGGATGGTATGGAATTGCAACTTTGCAACTTACTAAATCGATAAACCCATATATCATGTTGGTGATTTTACTGTCATTATATCATTTTAAGTAACTAGAACCAACAAGTGAGCTAAAGGGCTTCATGATTTGTACTCTAATATATGTATGGGGTTGTGTGGAGTGCACACAACCCCATGTATAAGATCGAATTAGAAGCTGGTTCGCCTAGTCGGAGGTCCGGAGGCAGCACCCCCGGGTCCGGGGTTTCCAAAGGGGCAGCGCCCCTTTGGCGAGGTCTAGAAGCAGCGCCCCTAGCGGGGTCCAAGGGGCAAAGCCCTTGACTGGGGTCTCGCTGCCAGGTCAACGGGCAGGGTCGAGGGGCAGAGCCCCCGCGGGGTTTGGGGCAACGCCCCAAAACCTCACCGAATTTTACATATGGGAACATAATGGAAAATTCAAGTTCTTGAGGGTGATTATGGTAAAACTAATGAAACTCGTTAGTTTTTGGCAACTCTAAATCCTCATTAAATCCGGATTAACATTACTTGCTTCCAAAGCAACTAATGACGGCCCAACCCTAATGAAACTCTAATCGTGTTTAATATATAAACAGCTCTTCCTCTACAGAAGCGGGTTACGATCTTTAGCTCTCGGTTTCATCAGACTTTCACAGAATCCTCTAGCATATTGGCTTACGTCTTCTGTGACTAGAAACGTAAGTGTCCACTTGGATTATCCTAGGCTGAAAATCTTGTAAACCAGGCATAGGGTATAAATATCAATTCGGAAAGTGATATCACGATCCAAGTTAGTATCCAGATCTCCACGACAAACCCTATTTGTCCCAACATATCCTTCTTATTCTTTATTTGCCTCCTACAAACTTGTAATGTTTGAGCAATGTGCATTGAGAGTTTGCCAAATAACAGCAACACCAAAACAAAAGTAATATCCACAACAATGAATACGAGCAAGAGTCAACAAAAATCAAATACCGATGCAAAGTTAAACCATAACAGAAGCAAAGACAGCCAAGCGAGCACAAACCTGAATAAAATACATTTGTAACCGAAACCGGAAACAATAGCTACAACTGAAAAACGGACAAGGGACTCGAACCGAAATAAGAATGCTAGAACAACACCGGTACCAAATCAAAAAATAAATACCATTGATCTTGTTACAAAGATAATAATCTGGTTACAAAGACACTCACTTCAAAACTTGAAAATTGCTATCATGTATTTCTTTTCCTGTTTTCTCCGGCTAGTTTCTTGTTAATCTGGAGTTTTTTTTTATAAAGATGTCGTTCAAACAGAACAAAACAATTTTACCAAAATCTCATATTTTTTTAAATCAAGTTACAAAAAGGACATCTCTTTGTTTCAAAACATTAAACAAAATACTTGATAAAATAATAAAAACACAAAAATTGACTATATGTGGTCGACGCGAGAGCAAGAAAAGAAAATTATGGTTTTTCTAAATCGAAGAAAAACACAAAGTCTTCTTTAAATTTTTTGACTTCAAAATCAATGAAAAAGAACATGAATTGAACCGGAAATATTAAGAATAACAAGAGTATGAAACTTTCAACGACCAAGGTTTTCAAGAGCTCCGACACCAGCAATGATGGTGTTTCATGTTGGTGTCGTCTAGGTTTCATTATTGGAAGAAAACTGTAATCAAAGCAAACTAATACCAACAATGAATACAAACAATTACCATAAACAACCAAACAAACAAAACTTCGAACAATAACCAAAACGGACAAACGATGAAAAGTGTCAATCGATGAACAGTGTCGAACCAATGAACAGTGAAACAATAGACAGAAAACGATACGTGATTTCACTAACCGCATCGATTTTTTTTTCAGATCCAAATTCTCAGAATTGAACGAATCAATAGACAGAAAAGGTATTTTCACCTTGCACGATATAACATGCGCGAAATCAACAAAAAAATAACAAATTAAAACATACGAAATACAGAAACGAATTAGAAGCACATACTAAACAATCAAAAGGTGGATCATATACCATGTAACTAATGAATAATAGAGACAAAATACGGCTAATGTTTCATTATTACGAAAGAAAGTACAATTACAAAGAAAGATAAAGAAGACTATAAATAGGAAAACTATATGGTGTTAACCTAGCTAAAGGGGTAAATATAATGGTCATTGCAAAATTAATCCAATAACTTATTATATATGTTAACATGGTGTTGCTCTGCTTCTACCTTTGGCATGTTGTAATTCCACTTTTGGCGCGAAGGGATCGAGTATCAGGCGTTAACCTAGGTAAAGGTATCAAGCGGGGCTGGGGTAGGGATAAATGTCATAGTAGGTTTATTTTCATATTGATAAGTGTCATACTATTAGAACTCCTCATTAATATTATATATCACATATCATGCCACTTGTCAATCTATTAATTATCCATTTCAAATTTTAAATTTTAAATTTTCACTCTAATTACATTAAATTAATAATTGATTATCCATTTCAAATTTCAAATTTTAAATTTTCCACTCTAATTACATTAAATTAATAATTGATTCTTTATTTTAAATTTTCTCGCTCTAATTATATTAAATTACTAACATTAGATTAAAAATAAAATAAAATTAATACAAATTATAAGGTGATTTAACTTCGTGTATTTATTTAAATTTACAATTATAATTTTATATAACTAAAAATATCTCTTAAGTAATAATTTATTTAAAATAATTTATTAATAATTTTGATTTTTAATATGAAAGTTTAATTAATTTTATAACCGTGGTTCTGACGGGTTATATATATATATATATATATATATTCTACGTTAATAAAATACTCCTCTACCACCCATGTCCATTTTTTAGACCTTTATGTTGCCACGTATCACTATTATAAAGCATCGTTAAATGCTTTTCCTGCTCAAATGTTTTGGATTGCTATGTTGTATCCAATGTTGCAATCAATCCCCAAAAATCAACAAGTGCTTTATTTATTTCCTTTTAAATATGATTACTAAAAATACTTATCTTTATCTTCAGGTTTTCTTCCAACGGCAACTGATTAATCATCACATTCATGAGGCTGAAGACTATAATTTTGGAACAGAAGTCATTTTATTTTATTTTTTATTTCGATTTTTTACTGACAGTTTAGGTCGTTGTTTTTTGCGAGGAACATTTGTAATCGTCAAATGTTGAAGAGATTTCTAGGTATCAATTTCCTCTGTACAATCGCATGTGATCATTCTTCAGTTTATCTATGTATTTGTTTTTTGAATGTGCCTGGAAGTTTGTTTTTGCAATGATCTGTTTAGAGTTCGTTTTCCCCCACCCATAAGGGGGGGGGGGGGGGTCCCGATTCACCGGAGTCTCAAACATCGCTTCTTTTTTTACAGGTTCTCGTTCTTTCTTTAATTTCTCTTTCTTTGTTCTAGAGTTTTGGTAATTGGGATTTAATTCCAATAAATTCAACTTTTTTATGGGATTTTCTATGCTGATGTAACATCCGGAATTTTAGGTATTATATTTATTCATTTTATTTTGAGTTTTGTGGAAGAACTCGACGAGTTGGTGCGAAGACTCGCCGAGTAGAGACGCGATTTCTCAGTCGGATTAATGACCGGACTCGATGAGTCACATTGGTGGACTCGGCAAGTCTGCGCTGTTTAATGAAACCCTAATTTCTCGGGTTTGGGCCTATTTAAAGGGCCTTATGGCCGTCATTTGTGCTCACCAGTCCCCAGAGTGAAACCCTAGTGAGCTTGAGCGTTTGAAGTGAGATAAGGAGCCATTGTTGACCTTGGAGGTGTTATCTAGCAAGGGAAAGGAAGCAATAGCCAAGGGGAAACAAGAGAGTCAACTTCCTGAAGATTTGAGGTCCAGAACATCACGTTTGAGGTACTATTTTTCGAACCAGTCTCTGTTATGGTGATGTTCATGTTGATTTAGGGCTTATTGAGCCCTTTTGTGGCTAGATCTAGTGCTTCCTTGGTCCCTTAAGCGAGTTAGGTTCTGGATCTGGACCCTAGGAGGTCCAGAGTGTCCCTTTGTCCAAGCTTTTTATGAATCCATAGAGGTTTTCGATTGGGGTCTCTGTGTTTGAGGTCAAAACACCATTTATGAGTCATTAGGTGTGTTATGAGCGCCAAGACATGAACTTTACGTGATAAATAAGCTTGGAAGGACTGGATCTATGAATTAGTGAAGCAGATCTGACCTCAGAAGGTCGTTTGGGGTTGTACATGGAATGCACTCGCCGAGTCCATTTCCAGACTCGACGAGTTGGTGCGGGTTGTTCAGTGATTTCGAACCAGGGTTTGAGTAACCGAGTCGGGTGAGTGACTCGGTGAGTCGGAAGGGACTCAAAGGAATTGGGTCCCCGTAGAGACTCGGCGAGTCCACGCCAGACTCGGCGAGTTGAGTTGACCGTTAACCGTTGACCAGAGTTGACCAGTGTTGACTTGATAAGGTTAGTCAACCTTAGTTGGGAAAGTGTTAATTAGAGATGTATTGTGTTATAGGAGGACTATAGCTCGGGAGATCGAGCACTAGTGATTTCAGGGATTTACGAGTTATCGAGATACGCAAGGTGATTCTTCTCACTATACTTTACCTTGAGTAGGTAATCAGAGTTATGTGACAGAGTATTTGTATGCTATATGTATGTTATGTGTTGTACTGCATTATTTCTATGTGATTTATGTTGTGCATGTTTATAGAGTTGGAACCGGAAGGTTCACAGAGTTAGAACCAGAGGTTTCACAAAGTAGGGTCCACGGACCCACATAGTTATAGCCTCGAGTGGCTAATATGTGTTGTGTGTGGTATTTTGGGGAACTCACTAAGCTTTATGCTTACAGTGTTTGGTGTTATTTGTTTCAGGTACTAGTGATGGCCGCTGGAAGGCGCCGGCCTGATCAGTACACACACGAGATTTTTATGTTATGAGATCTTGGGATTTTTTTTATATGTTATGGATTTGAGTTTCAAACACCGATGTTTTTATGAATACTAAATGAATTATGCTTTTATAAAATGCGAAAAATTGTTTTGAAATTTACGGTGTTACAAGTTGGTATCAGAGCCTTGGTTTGAGGGATTCGAGTACACCTTCGGGCGTATTTGAACCCAAACTGAGGATTGAGAAATATTTTCAAAAAGAGTAAAAGATTTTTGGAAAACGCATAGCAGAGTCGTGTGTACGATCAGTCCGCGCCCGAACGGTGATTTCCCAAGATACCCTCATATTATGTGTTATGATATTGATATGATGTATTCCCATGCTAGAGTAGGCTACGTACTCCTATTAGGAATAGAGTGGCCTGATTTGTGATGCCTTAGCCTAGGGAGAGGCGAGCTGCTATGAGATGGTTGAGAGTGAGTAGGTAGCAGCAAGGAGCTTATGAGAGATCTGTTAGAGAGTGGATTATGCATAATAGAGTACTTGGAACTTGGGATCCGAAGAGGAGGACTTGGGGTGTATTCTGATACAGTACGGACAGTAGTATTGGGCCTGTACTACTGAAAGCATCGGGGCGGTGTACAGCCCAAGTAAGAATCTTTGGAATGCCAAGGATCAAGGAGGGATGAGTTGTCGAGTGTAAGTATGCTCGAATGGATTCTAATTTATCGTATGTTGTATTTCAGAGGTAGATCATGGTGAGGACACGTCTTATGCCTGAGAGCAGTGGGGCCAGTGATGAGGAGATCCGCCGGATCATCCATGAGGAGGTGGCTGCGGCCATCAGGGCAGAGATACCAGAGATGTTCGGGTATATTAAGACCACATTGATTGAGACTTTCGAAGAGCGTTATGCTACTATTTCTGAGGCTGTTGTTGCAGCAGCCACCGCAGCTATTGCTGCCGCGAGGCCGCAGGGTGGTGATGCGTTGCTGTTCCGAGAGTTCAGCAACACAAAACAGCCGGAGTTTGACGGGACCCAGGACCCGGTGGCGGCTATGAGATGGATTTCAGACATAGAGGGGTGTTTCTTTACTTGCTCATCTCCTGAGCATTTGAGAGTCCAGTTCGCGCTAAACCAGCTTTGCTTGGGAGCGAAGGAGTGGTGGAAGTTTGTGACGGCGCACTTTACACCTGTTGAGCTTGCGGCAGTGACCTGGGAGAGGTTCACTGCCATGTTCCGAGATGAGTACGTTCCCCAGGTGGAGAGGGAGCGTTTGGCCTAGGAGTTTCTGACCCTCAAGCAGGGTACTGAGTCTTTTACGGTGATTAACAGGATGTTCCACGAGAGGGCGATGTTCTGCCCTGAGCACGTGTCTACTGAGCAGGCACGTATGAGCCGATATTTGAGTATCTTGAGGAGAGACATTCGGGAGTTCGTGGCAAACTCCTCGTACCGGACATTTGCCGAGCTTCAGGCAAATGCCCGGAAGAGGGAGATTGAGCTAGAGACTCAGGCTAGGGAGGAGGCGGAGTCTCAGGGGAGGGATCGGTGACCGGCACAGTCCCAGCCGGCAGCCAAGCGGGCCAAGCCCGCTGATCCCTAATCAGGGAGCCAGAAGGGCCGCACTTGTGGAAAGTGCGGCAAGGGTCATGATGGAGTTTGTAGAGTTGGATCTTGCTACAAGTGTGGCAAGGAGGGGCATATGGCCAAGGACTGCCCCAAGGGGTTTGTAGTGTGTTTTCACTTCAAACAGACCGGACACCGGAAGGCAGAGTGTCCGCAGTTGCGGGGATCAGCTCAGGGAGCACCTCAGGGATCTGCCCCTGCCGCCATCAGAGCTACCGAGAGTCGACCAGTGAAGGCCGAGACGCCGAGGGCACGAGGGAGAGCCTTTCAGTTGACCGCGGAGGAGGTCCGCGCAGCCCCCGATGTCGTGGCTGGTATGTATTCTTTCGTGTATTTATTTTGATGTTGAGATATTATGCTTATATTATGTTATGCGTAGGTACTTTTCTTGTGAATTATGTACCTGCCTTGGTGTTATTTGACTCGGGTGCGAGTCGGTCTTTTGTATCTTTGGCTTTTAGTCAGCATATCAGTATTAGTCGTGAGGCATTGAGTCGGCCTCTGAGAGTTTCCATAGCTGACGAGAGAGTGATATATGCCACGGAGGTGATCCGTGGGTGCGTATTCGAGATTTTTGGTGTTAAGTTCCCGATTGATTTGGTTCCTATTGCGATGGGTGATGTCTGTGTCATTGTGGGCATGGACTGGTTGAGCAGATTCGGTGCGGTTATCGACTACAAGCGACAGCTGGTGACCATACGAGACCCCAATAGGGGAGTTCTTACGGTGTACGGTGAGGGTATACATTCTAGGTCAGCGTTTTGTTCGGCCGCTAGGGCGAGGTAGTGTCTACAGCAGGGCTGTAAGGGCTTTGTGGCGTATGTGATGGATACGCGGGTTGATTCAGAGAGGCCGAGGTCAGTTGAGGAGGTTCCGATAGTGTGTGAGTTTCTGGATGTATTTCCAAAGGAGTTGTCGGGTGTGCCTCCCGTGAGGCAGGTGGAGTTCAGTATCGATTTGGTTCCGGGGGCCGCGCCTATTTCCAAGGTGCCTTATCACCTTGCACCTCCAGAGATGCAAGAGTTGTCCTCGCAGCTTCAGGAGCTGCTGGGAAAGGGATTTATTCGGCCGAGCAGCTCGCCATGAGGAGCGCCTATCCTTTTTGTCAAGAAGAAGGATGGTTCACACCAGATGTGTATTGATTATCGGGAGTTGAACAAGCTGACGGTCAAGAACCGTTACCCGTTGCCAAGGATCGGCGATTTGTTCGATCAGTTGGATGGATCATCTTGGTTCTCCAAGATTGATTTGAGGTCTGGATATCATCAGGTGAGGGTGCGAGATGAGGACATCCAGAAGACAGCGTTCAGGACGCGATATGGGCATTACGATTTTGTGGTGATGCCTTTCGGGCTCACCAATGCCCCGACAGTGTTCATGGATCTCATGAACCGAGTGTGCAAGCCGATGTTGGATCGGTCGGTGATTGTATTCATCGACGACATTTTGGTATATTCGAGATCTAAAAAGCAGCATGAGGAGAACCTGAGGGAGATCCTCGGAGTTCTGAGATCGGAGAGGCTTTATGCCAAATTCTCCAAGTGTGATTTTTGGTTGCGAGAGGTCCAGTTCCTAGGGCATCTCGTTAACCAGAAAGGGATATTGGTCGACCCGACCAAAGTTGAGGCAGTGATGAGTTGGGAGGTGTCGAGGTCACACTCCGAGATCAGGAGTTTCTTAGGGTTGGCAGGTTATTATCGGAGATTTATCAGGGATTTCTCTAAGATCGCAGTGCCACTCACCAGGTTAACCCAGAAGGGTGTCGTTTTTTCATGGGGCCCCGAGCAGCAGGCCTCCTTTGAGACGCTTCGCCAAAGATTATGCGAAGCCCCAATGTTAGCCCTCCCGGAGGGGATGGAGGACTTTGTGGTATACTGTGATGCGTCGATCTTGGGGTTGGGAGCGGTGCTGATGCAGAGAGGGCATGTGATAGCATACACATCGAGGCAGCTGAAGCCTCATGAGACGAGGTATCCTACCCATGATCTAGAGTTGGGGGCAGTGGTGTTCGCCCTCAAAATTTGGCGTCACTATCTGTATGGGGTTCAGTGAACGATATACACGGACCATAAGAGCCTGAAGTATTTGATGGATCATCCTAACCTAAATATGCGGCAGAGGAGGTGGTTGGATGTGGTCAAGGATTATGATTGTAAGATCTTGTACCATCCAGGCAAGGCTAATGTGGTAGCCGACGCCCTGAGTCGCAGGGCGGAGAGCGCCCCATTGCGGGATGTATGTTTGCGGTTGACCGTGATGGCTCCGGTGTTGGACGCCATTCGTGGAGCACAGGCTGAGGCCGTGAGATCGGAGAACCAGAAGAGAGAGTGAGTTGTTGGATTGGTATCGAAGTTCATTACCGATGGTCGGGGGCTTATGACATTTCAGGGGCGTATATGGGTAGCGTTTGTGGGAGGGACGCGTACCATTTTAATGGAAGAGGCTCATCGGTCGAAATTCTCGATCCATCCTGGGGCCACTAAGATGTATTTAGATCTGAGGAGAGAGTATTGGTGGCCCTGTATGAAGAGGGATGTTGCGTGGTTTGTGGAGAGGTGCTTAACCTGCCGTAGGGTTAAGGCCGAGCACCAGAGACCGCATGGTAAGTTGCAGCCGTTGGAGGTTCCTGAATGGAAGTGAGAATAGATTACTATGGATTTTATCACCAAATTGCCAAGGACTGCTAGGGGAGTCGATGCAATTTGGGTGATTGTGGACAGGTTGACAAAGAGCGCCCACTTCCTTGCTATCAGTGAGAGTTCTTCCGTAGAGAAATTAGCAGAGATGTATGTGAGGGAAGTGGTATCTCGGCATGGAGTGCCGATCTTGATTGTTTCAGATTGGGATGTGCATTTTACTTCCAGATTCAGGAAGAAGTTTCACGAGGAGTTGGGTACTAGGTTGCATTTTAGTACCGCATATCACCCCCAGACTGACGGACAGAGTGAGCGGACGATTCAGACGCTCGAGGACATGCTCCGGGCATGCATGTTGGACTTTGGGGGGAGTTGGGACACATATTTGCCCTTGGCGGAGTTTTCCTACAACAACAGCCATCATTCGAGCATTGGTATGTCGCCCTTTGAGCTGTTGTATGGGAGGAGGTGTCGGACCCCCTTTTGTTGGGGAGAGGTCGGGCAGCGTGTTATGGGTAGCACAGAGATTGTGCTTCAGACGACAGAGCAGATACAGCGGGTCAGGCAGAGATTGTTGACCGCTCAGAGCCGCCAGAAGAGTTATGCGGATAGACGTCGATCCGAGCTCGATTTCCAGGTCGGTGATTATGTTCTCCTGAAGGTATCTCCTTGGAAAGGAGTGATCCGATTCAGGAAGAGGGGCAAGCTAGGGCCTCGGTATATTGGGCCGTTCAGAGTGGTCGCGAGGGTGGGCAGGGTAGCGTATCGTTTGGAGCTACCTGCGGAATTGGAGTGGATTCATAATACCTTCCATGTGTCTCAGTTGAGGAAGTATATAGCCGACGAGTCGGCGGTAGTGCCGTTAGAGGACATTCAGGTGGATGCGAGCCTGAACTACGCAGAGAGACTAGTTGCGATTATGGATCGAAAGATCAAGGTTTTGAGGAACAAGGAGGTGGCTCTAGTACAGGTTCAATGGCAACATCGGAAGGGATCCGAGTTGACCTGGGAGCCAGCGCATGAGATGCGGAAGCAGCATCCGGAGCTATTTTAGGAATGAGACTTCGAGGGCGAAGTCAGATTCAAGTGGGGGAGAATTGTAACATTTGGAATTTCAGGTATTATATTTATTCATTTTATTTTGAGTTTTGTGGAAGAAATCGGCGAGTTGGTGCGAAGACTCGCCGAGTAAAGACGCGATTTCTCAGCCGAATTAATGACCGGACTCGACGAGGCACATTGGTGGACTCAGCGAGTCTGCGCTGTGTAATGAAACCCTAATTTCTCGGGTTCGGGGCCTATTTAAAGGGCCTTATGGCCGTCAATTGTGCTCACCAGTCCCCAGAGTGAAACCCTAGTGAGATTGAGCGTTTGGAGTGAGATAAGGAGACATTGTTGACCTTGGAGGTATTATCTAGCAAGGGAAAGGAAGCAATAGCCAAGGGGAAACAAGAGAATCAACTTCCTGAAGATCTGAGGTCCAGAACATCATGTTTGAGGTACTATTTTTCGAACCATTCTCTGTTATGGTGATGTTCATGTTGATTTAGGGCTTATTGAGCCCTTTTGTGGCTAGATCTAGTGCTTCCTTGGTCCCTTAAGCGAGTTAGGTTCTGGATATGGACCCTTGGAGGTCCAGAGTGTCCCTTTGCCCAAGCCTTTTATGAATCCATGGAGGTTTTTGATTGGGGTCTTTGTGCTTGAGGTCAAAACACCATTTATGAGTCATTAGGTGTGTTATGAGCGCCAAGACATGAACTTTACATGATGAATAAGCTTGGAAGGACTGGATCTATGAATTAGTGAAGCAGATCTGACCTCAGAAGGTCGTTTGGGGTTGTGCATGGAATGCACTTGCCGAGTCCATTTCCAGACTCAACGAGTTGGTGCGGGTTGTTCAGTGATTTCGAACCAGGGTTTGAGTAACCGAGTCGGGTGAGTGACTCGGTGAGTCGGAAGGGACTCAGAGGAATCGGGTCCCCATAGAGACTCGGCGAGTCCACGCCAGACTCGGCGAGTTGAGTTGACCGTTGACCAGAGTTGACCAGTGTTGACTTGATAGGGTTAGTCAACCTTAGTTGGGAAAGTGTTAATTAGAGATGTATTGTGTTATAGGAGGACTATAACTCGGGAGATCGAGCACTAGTGATTTCAGGGATTTGCGAGTTATCGAGATACGCGAGGTGAGTCTTCTCACTATACTTTACCTTGAGTAGGTAATCAGAGTTATGTGACAGAGTATTTGTATGCTATATGTATGTTATGTGTTGTACTGCATTATTTCTATGTGATTTATGTTGTGCATGTTTATAGAGTTGGAACCGGAAGGTTCACAGAGTTAGAACCAGAGGGTTCACAGAGTAGGGTCCACGGACCCACAGAGTTATAGTCTCGAGTGGCTAATATGTGTTGTGTGTGGTATTTTGGGGAACTCACTAAGCTTTATGCTTACAGTGTTTGGTGTTATTTGTTTCAGGTACTAGTGATGACCGCGGGAAGGCGTCGGCCTGATCAGTACACACATGGGATTTTTATGTTATGAGATCTTGGGATTTTTTTTATTTGTTATGGATTTGAGTTTCAAACACCGATGTTTTTATGAATACTAAATGAATTATGCTTTTATAAAATGCAAAAAATTGTTTTGAAATTTATGGTGTTACAGCTAAGTAACTGCATCAAGTAACAATACAATCCATAAAAACCATAATAAGCTTAAGTCATCTAAAAGAAATTCAGAAAAAAAAAATAGATATGTGCTTTTATAACTTATCTATTAGTTCCTTTTATTTTTAAATTGAATGTCTTTAATGCAGGTTCATCAATAAGCTTAATACCATCAATCCATTCCATTATAAGCACAACTTTATAGGTTCCGATATATTTTTGGAACTTTAACCCATTTCTCATTCAGAGAAGTTTCTACCTCTTGGATAGCATAAAAAAAGACTATGCATTAAATGTTGTGCATTGTAACAATTGTAGAAATGAGCACTCCTGAAAGTCCATCACCACTTGAGAAAAAAATCATCTCGACAAATATGGAGTTGAAAGTTGAAACATACTCTTAATTATGTTTACGATCTTGATGATACCACTAAATCATCTTCAATAAAAAATTCTGGAAGTATCCATCGTTGGCGACATGAAAAAATATGTAGTTTTAAGAATGAAAAACATTGTTTACTTTTAATTGGATTTTAATGTCGGTAGAATTTTTGTTAAAGTACATTTTCATTACATTTGCTTTAACTTTGGTTAATTAATCTATTTTACATGTTTTCTATTGATTGTCGATTTTTCTCTTTACTATGTTTAATATGTATGAAAAGTACTTGGCTAATACAAGTATACTTTTACAAAAATATTCAACATCTTTCCAAAGTACTTAGCTAATCCTTTATTTTAAGAAGCAAAGATTTTATAGCATCGTACTATTATAACCCTTTTGAA
This sequence comes from Lactuca serriola, assembly GCF_051521515.1. NCBI lineage: Eukaryota > Viridiplantae > Streptophyta > Magnoliopsida > Asterales > Asteraceae > Lactuca > Lactuca serriola. Next base: position 21,756,678 of record NC_136413.1, on the reverse strand, counting down.
AGTATCATTAAAAACATTTTATAGCATTGTACTCTCATAATCATTTTACAACATTGTATCTTATTATATCCTAAAAAGGTTTTCTGGAAAAAATAGGAAACATAATATCAATTATAGCTAGCATTCTACTTTAAGAAACCAACGTTCATACTTGGTACGATACTGATAACATTGTACTTTGTAAAAGGACCAATATTTAACTTTAAAGATCACTAAACACAGAAGAATATGTGTTCTACGTTTCCATTAACATCTTTCAATTTTGCAAATAACCGAAAAATTTTTCATCAGAAGATATTAAAACAAGATGCTTAATTTGAGATCAAATGAGTAAATCTATAACAATTAAGAATCATCAAACATAAAAACATATTATTTATATGTATTTTAAGTTGTCAACCCGTGTATCACAGGATTATAACCTTGTGTGTGTAATTATTCTCATAAACAATTCTTATAAACAGCGTAGTTCAATCTTTAGGTTTCTACAATAGTTCGTCATTTCTTTTTCATCGGGTCGGTATTCCTTCGTGATACATTCATTCCAGCAGTCTTCTGTGCGTTTGGGGTATATGTTTTGTTTTACGGTTTATCTCTCTATTACTATGGGTCTTAATGTTTTGAGGAGGTTTTCTAGGGTGGGTAATACTTTTTATCTTGGTGTTGTATAACTACGCATGGGGTTCATCAATAGTGTAACACCCAAATTTTTCAAAATAATTTTTCACATTTTATAAAACACATTTTCATTCATAATTGTTATAAAAACACCATTGTATCACATAGTCAAAACATAACATCACATCCCAAGATCAAAATGTAAAAACTCCTCGTGTGTGTACTGATCAAGCCGGTGCCTTCCCGCGATCCTTACTGGTACCTGAAACACATAACACAACACTGTAAGCATAAATGCTTAGTGAGTTCCCCAAAATACCACACAATACATATTAGCCACTCCAGACTATAACTATGTTTGACCCTCTAGTCAATGTGTCTCAGTGGGACCCTCCAGTCCCATAACTCTGTGGGCCCTCTGGCCCTAACTCTGTGGACCTTACGGTCCTAACTTTGAAAACTCTGGCACATACATAGCATAAATCACATAGAAATCACATCATGCAAAAGCATACAAAATACTCTGTCACATAACTCTAATTACCCCTCTAGGTAAAGTATAGTGAGAAGACTCACCTCGGGTAACTCGGTAAAATCTCGAACTCTATAAAATCTGATCTAGCCTCCGCCTAATCATATGAAATAAGCACTCTAAATCAATACATCTCTCAAGGCTAGACTATTCCTCCTCTTAGTACTCTCAGAAGGGTAAAAGACCATTTTACCCCTCTCATGGCTCAAAGATCCTAAAGTTGACCAAACCCTAAAAGTCAACAAAAGTCAACTCCCCGGGTTACGCTGTGCGTACCACACATGTACAATGGGCATACCCGATGTCTTCACAGAAAACGGGGTGCGCGACCCCTTACGCCGCGCGTATTGGGATTACGCCCAGTGTAACTCCCAGTTTCAGACTCTAAGCATTTTGGGGTCTTAATCCGTTAAGACCCAAGTCCAACTTCTAGATCTGACCATTTATAACCCTCTTAATCCATAAAGTCGGCGACTTTAAGCCTTTGCATGGCTGGACAAGTCACTAACACCCATAATACTCCACTTCCTAACACTAGAAAGCTCAATACTCATGCTTAACCTCATATCCACGACCAAGATGGAAACTTTATGGATTTATAACACAAATACCATTGAAATGGGGCAGATCTAGGTCCATGGAGCACATTACACTCATAAAGTCTCCACCTTTGGGACTTTTAACCCTAAAATGGTCCATGAAACATCAAACCAAAATGAAGATGAAAGTTTTGAACTTTATACCTCCAAATGCAGCTCCTTCCTCTATAGATCTCAGATCCAAACTTGCACTTCAAGCTCTAGCCTCCACAAGCTCCTCTCCTTCTTCTTCACTAACACACCAAGGCACTTTTAGTTCCAAAACACTCACTCTCAAGCTAAGGACGATTGGGAGGCTCTCTTAGGGTTTTACTCACTGATATGGAGGCTGAAAAATGAGCCTTAGCATCCATTATATAGTGCACAAGTCAAATATTAGGGTTTGCATTTGGACCCATTACGCCCAACATAACCTTGGGTACGCCCAGCGTACCCAGGCGAGTCCGCGTCCAAATTAAGCACATGAGTACGCGCAGCGTACTCCCCAGTACGCCCAGCGTACTCATTTGCTACAAAAACTCTTTCAAGGGACCACTTTTGACAACCTGACAAAATGGAAGGGTATAATAACTTTACCTGAATTTCGGGATGTTACAAATAGGAGCATTTTTTGGTGATCGGTTATTATTTGGTGATAATTCCCTTGGAAGTTCGTTACTAATACGGGGTAGTTAGATTTTGGTATTGATGTTAAGCTAAAGATTAATATTGATGACACTTTTACCCTCCATAATTTGGGTGATCCTTTATTTGGGTGTTAAATCATGATGTTTTGAGGTTGCACGGGTGTGATATATATATATATATATATATATATATATATATATATATATATATATATATATATATATATATATATATATATATATATATGTGTGTGGTGAGATATGTTGAGAACTCATAGTTTCCCGAAAACTAAAGGTGGGACATTAGATCAAAATTCATTTGTTAAGGGCAAGATCGTCATCTTACCAATCTTATTTAATATTTAAATTTTGGTGTTATTAGAAAGAATAATAAAAAAAAGTCTAAAAATTAACATAATAAATCAAAATTTTGGACTTTTTTTTATAAAAACAATAATTTTTTATTTTTTTAAAAAAATGCAGATTTTTTTAATTTTTTTTAGAACACGTGAATTTTAAAATATGAAAATAAAAATATATTTTTAAATAACTGCAATGTTTTTCGAAACAATAAATTTTTAAAATCAATAAATTAAAAAAATAAAAGTGGAATATTAAAAAAAAAACTATAATTTTTTAACCAAACGTTTTAGGTGCATATATGCATCTTTTTTCAAGTGTATATATACATATTTATTATATTACAATATTCGTAAGTAAATCATAAAAAACTAATTTTTATTTATTAATGTATTAACATAATAGTACAAATATTTTATTCGATACAAAATAATATATAAAAAACAAAAAATGTTACAAACTTTCAAAGCATTTTTATGTCTTCGTGTCAGATTTCGATATTTTCTTCAATTTATCACTTTTCGTCTCTTTAATATTTTCCACAAATTCTTCCAAATCTAAAAGAAAATTAAAAAATTGATTAATGCAAGAACATTCATAAAAGTACATATGTATATATATATATATATATATATATATATATATATATATATATATATATATATATATATATATATATATATATATCATGTAAGAACATGTGGTTGTATCTTTCAAGATTCAAATGTGAAATTCACAAGACAATTTTAAAGAATAATTAGCGAAGAACACTCATACAAAATGCTTGCCTGCATATAGATATAATTCATATGTGATTCACTTATGATTTACATGTGAACCACATGTAATTCATATGTGATTCACTTGTGATTTACATATGAATCACATGTAATTCATATGTGTGTCACATGTGTTTTACATGTGATTTTTATGTGAATTAAATGTGATTTACATGTGAATCACATGCAATTCATATGTGAATTACATGTGATTTACATTTGAATTCACATATAATTCATATGTGATTCACTTTTGATTTACATGTGAATCTGTAACATCCAAAATTTCAAAACAAATAAAACTTTTCAAAATCACCCATTTTATTAACATCGTTGCAAAAAGGTTTTCAATACATTATTAAACAGAGTAATTTCCCAGGTTCAATTCATAAAACACCAACGCGAGGAACGGTACGATCACGCCTTTGCCTTGCCGCAGACTCTTGAGAACCTGAAACATAAAACCACAACTGTAAGCCCGAAAGCTTAGTGAGATACCCCCAGAATACCAACCACGTATACGCCTTTCCAGGCCCTGACCTTCCGGTCCATGTGTCTCAGGGGACTTCCGTCCCTACTGGGTAAACCTTCCGGTCCTACCCACGCCGACCTTCCGGTCCATCACACAACATAATCGCCTTCCGGCCCATAACATATTGCCTTCCGGCCCATAACATATCGCCTTCCGGCCCATAAGCATATAATGCATATATAAAATAACAACCAATCATATAGCAGTTCATAGACAACAATCGATCAACAGATCACATATCATAGCATTACTCTAACAAGATATCGGTCTAGCCGGTCACTATCATAACATTACCCTATGAATCAGTCAACATACTAAATGCATACATACGCCTTTCCAGGCCATGACCTTCCGGTCCACATAGTAATGCCTTCCGGCCTGTAACATATAATGACAACTACCCAGATTTCCATCCGGTAAAAAGGGTCGGCCTTGGTGCCATAAACCCTAGCGATATAGTGAGGATAACTCACCTCGAAACTGCCGACTGAACAGATAGCTCAAGCTGCTCCGATCACTGATACGATCTCCACCTCTGGATAGTCACCAATGCACTGAACTCAAACGATAACCACAATTACCAAAATACCCCTGGAACCACTGGTAAATCCTTGGTCAAAGACAAGGTCAAAGTCAACCCCTGACTGACCCTACTCGTCGAGTCAACCCTAAGACTCGCCGAGTCCCCAGGCTCAGAACTTCACTCAACCCGCGACCTAACTCGCCAAGTCACCCCAAGACTCGCCGAGTTCAACGACTCTGAGTCCACTCGCCCTTAACTCACCGATTCCTTAAGACACCCTTTCTACACGTCGAGTATCCCCTTTTTACTCGACGAGTTCCTCCTGGAAGAATCGCGGGGCCACCCCGACTCAACTTGCCGAGTCTGAAGAACAACTCGACGAGTCCCAGTTATTCTTCAAACTACTCGCCGAGTCTGTTCATCAGACTCGTTGAGTCCATGCCATGCAGTCGATCAAACTGCTTCCTGAGATAAGTATTGCCCCGAAATACACAAGCATGGGACCTTCTGGACCTCTAAGGTCCTAATACATGGTTATAGTCGTTTGGGTAACAAGGGTAACACTTAATCTAATCACAAAGGGGTTCCATAAACCCTAATTCCATAACACATCAACATAGCAGAGGATAATTCGAGTTCTTACCTGAATAATGTGCCCTCTATGTCCCCAAATCCTCAGAACGTGACTCCCTTGCTGTTCCTTTAGCCAAGCCCTTCTCTTCCTTGCACCACAACCCTTCAAAGATCAACAATGGCCCTTAAACTTTGCTCCAGATGCACCCAATCGATTTAGGGTTCTTCTCAGAAGGCCAAAATGAACAATGACGGCCAATAAGTGCCTCTTATACGTCCCAACCTGAACGGTTAGGGTTTCCGCTGAACAGCGTCGACTCGCCGAGTCCATATCTGGACTCGTCGAGTCCAGTCGCGATCCCGCGACCAAGTCTGCGATCCTACTCGGCGAGTCTAGGCTCCAACTCGCCGAGTCCCCTCTTAAAACACCCCCAAATCATAATTATATCAATATTTGAAATTCCGGGCTGTTACAACTCTCCCCCACTAGAACTAGACTTCGCCCTCGAAGTCTCACTCTGAAAATAGCTCCGGATGCTGCCCCCACATATCACGTTCCAGATCACAGTTCATTTCCGATCCCCTCCGGTGCTGCCACTGAACTAACACTAGAGGTATCTCCTTATACCTCATAGCCTCGCTCTTCCGATTTCTGATGGCCACGGGTCTCTCAGCATAATTCAGGCCCGCATCCACCTGAATGTCTTCTAATGGGACCACTGCCGACTCATCGGTTAAACACTTCCTCAATTGCGACTCATGAAATATCATGGATTTGTCTCAAATCCGTGGGCAACTCCAACCGGTAGACCCTCAGGCCTACCCCTGCAATCACATGAAAAGGCCCAATATACTGGGGCCCCAACTTGCCCCTATTCTTGAATCGAATCACTCCTCTCCAAGGAGAGGCCTTCAGGAGTACGAAGTCACCGACCTGAAACTCAAGCTCGGATAGGCGTCTGTCTGCATAACTTTCCTGTCGGCTCTGGGCGGTCAATAACCTCTGTCTCATCTGTTGAATCTGCTCTGTCGACTGAAGCCCGATCTCTGTACTGTCCATCGCTCTCTGTAACCGAGAATTACCCAAGATGCAACTATGCTCTAAATCCCAACAATCACTCGACCAATAAGGGTTAGGAAACCATGAACCACCGGATCCCCGATCCAAAGCCCACTTTGTCCATCCCGGACCAACTGAGAGATCCATTCTCACTCTCAGAGTAACTCTCACAAGTTCTCCTCTTGCCATCATATACACATGCTGAACTAGCCCCAACACCCGCAGGTTGGAAGACCCGATACACTGATGATATCCTCGAACATCTCCCAAGATGAACCACTACATCCACCCTACACTCTGATCAGAATCACACTGAGAATTTAAGATTCTCTCTCCCCCTGCATCCCTTCTGAGCCTCAACAGACATCCCAAACCGGATGGGCTCCTACTTCGCTGCCGCGAACACGATGCTCAAAGGCATACCCGAAATACTCTAACCATAACTCTGCTCTGCAGCTTTCCTTCTCGTGGACTTG